>NW_024541280.1:0-483252 GCF_016758755.1 Suillus discolor
CCATGCAAATATAAGAAGTTTATATTTGCACAAGATGAGGGTACATAAATCCACACAAATATAACATGTACATATTTACACAAGATAAGATTACAAGTGCTCTACACAAATATGACATGTGCATATTTGCGCAAAATGAGATTGCAAGAGTTCCACGCAAATATGACATGTGCATATTTGCGCAAATATGATATGTGCATATTTGTGCAAGATGAGATTGCAAGAGTTCCACGCAAATATGACATGTGCATATTTGCGCAAATATGATATGTGCATATTTGTGCAAGATGAGATTGCAAGAGTTCCACACAAATATGCACATGTCATATTTGCGCAAAATGAGATTGCAAAAGTTCCACGCAAATATGACATGTGGATATTTGCGCAAATATGAGGTTGCAAGTGTTCCACACAAATATGACATTTGGATATTTGCGCAAATATGCACATGTCATATTTGTGCAAGATGAGATTGCAAGTGTTCCACACAAATATGACATGTGGATATTTGCGCAAATATGAGGTTGCAAGTGTTCCACACAAATATGACATTTGGATATTTGCGCAAATATGCACATGTCATATTTGTGCAAGATGAGATTGCAAGTGTTCCACACAAATATGACATGTGGATATTTGCGCAAATATGATATGTGGATATTTGCGCAAATATGCACATGTCATATTTGTGCAAGATGAGGTTGCAAGTGTTCCACACAAATATGACATGTGGATATTTGCGCAAATATGCACATGTCATATTTGTGCAAGATGAGGTTGCAAGTGTTCCACACAAATATGACATCTGCATATTTGCGCAAATATGCACATATCATATTTGCGCAAATATGCAGATGTCATATTTGTGTGGAACACTTGCAATCTCATTTTGCACAAATATGACATTTGGATATTTGCGCAAATATGCACATATCATATTTGCGCAAATATGCAGATGTCATATTTGTGTGGAACACTTGCAACCTCATCTTGCACAAATATGACATTTGGATATTTGCGCAAATATGATATGTGCATATTTGCGCAAATATGCACATGTCATATTTGTGCAAGATGAGATTGCAAGTGTTCCACACAAATATGACATCTGCATATTTGCGCAAATATCCACATGTCATATTTGCGCAAAATGAGGGCCTTTGATATACCATAACGCAAGCTTAACCTAAAGGTAGTTACAAAATTATGGTTAGAATGAATGTGAGGCGAAAGAGAGGATCGAACAGTGCGGGTTCGATTTTGCGTAAGATAAGGAAGTTCTTGAGTAACGCTGCGTGCGGGAATTGAGCGTCCGATTTCAAAGTAAGATACTGAATGAAACTGACCTAACGCACGAGCCGAGGTTTCAAAGATGTTTGGAAAAGATGGACAGATCTTAAAAGGACGAAGCGAATGGGACCGAGGCATGCACAATCAGCAAAGGCACATAAATCAAACAGTAAAACATGAGATACTCATATCGGTCAGGGTCTTGTGAGGGCGTTTAAATTCGGACTCATATGATTTTGAACACGAACATCTACATATGATACAAGGATGCGTCTGGGTCGGAAGCTTAAGGGAGGAGAACCAACGTCACAGGACCGGACTAATAGTTTGATTTTAGACCATAGCAAGGGATAGATAGCACATCTACATGCGTTCATTTTGAATTTTACGTTCGACAGGTCAGACGAAGGATGGCAGTAAGCGACGATGAAAGTTACGATTGCGCAAGCGAGCGAGCGACGACTCAGACAGAATAAAACATTGAACGTATTCGAAAACATGACGACCGGACAGCAAGGCGGACGAACGTACAGGAAGCAACGTAAAAAGCAAGAGACAACGAGAAGAACAGCACACAGACAAGACAAGAAACAAGAAACAAGAAACAAGAAACAAGAAACAAGAAACAAGAAACAAGAAACAAGAAACAAGAACCGTAAGGAAAGGCTATTTAGTACAAAGTGCGAAATGAAAGAAAAGCATGAAAAAACGGAATACTAAACGCCCGGGATGACAGTTCCTTCCTCCTCATCATCCTCATCATCTTCGACGGTGACTTTGGACTTCTTCTTCTGCTGTCTGCCACGTCCATGCATGGAAGATGAAGAAGAAGCGCCTGATCGATTGATTTGATTGATTGATGTTGAAGGGTTGGAAGGCTATGAGCGAATCATATAAAAGACAAAGTCAAGACACAGACTGACCAGTTGCAGCACGAGAACGTTTAGTAGGAGCAGCAACGACACCGCGAGGTTCTAAGTGGGTTAGGTTATCACCAGCACCAATCAACGAGGAGACGGACACGCACCCTTGGTACGAGGGGGCAAGGACTTTTGAGTCAACGGCTGAGTTGGGACGTACGCTGCAAGATGAAGATGAGATAGACTGAGTCGCCGCGGTGGGAACAGATGCAACGGCGGACTTACTTGCATCACGAGGGTCGTCAAAATCTGACACGCGACTAGTGCTACGCGAATCTTCGTCTCCATTTTCGTCCTCGCTGCTGCTGGAACGATCTTGCATGTCGTGGTCTCCGTCGTCTTCTCCGGCGTTTGGATCATACCAACTGGTATCATCCGTCCCAAAGCCATGGGGAAGACCAGACGGGGATGGAGTGAGGGATGGGACGGTACCAGTGAGAATGCCAGCTAGCAATAAAATGAGATACAAACAAACGGAGGAGAATATACACGAAACACACCAGGATCTTTGTTGGTTTCCTCCGATGGAACCGTTGCCACGGCGGAAGACGGAGGAGGAACTAGTTGAAACACACCATATCAGCCAAGTGTTTAGAAAACGAATATAAGACAAATACCTGGTGCATTGTCCGCGGATGCAACTGTTCCGTGTGCGGAAGCCTCGGGAGCAACTATACGATCATCAGAAAACGAAACTGATGTACATATCAATAGCAAAAGAGGGACATACCTATTGAACCAGCCGTGGGTAAGACGGTGGCATGTGCGGGAGCTTGGTCAGTCTCAGTGTTACCAGAAGGTCCATCCGAAGACGAAGTCTGTTCGGTGAGAGTGAGCACGGGTGGACGTGGAGTGACCGATTCTGTGTGTGATTTCATCGATAAAATATTGGTGAATGTGCGACGATGAAATAATGAGAGACAAACGTACCATCATCATTAGTTTGAACATCGCGACCCACAGAGTTGAGTGAATCGTCGATGATTTCGATATTGTCGTCCAAGGCATGCGGGGATGGTTGACGTTGTTTGCGAGGGACGGGACGAGGTTTGGGCTTACCAGCCGAAGTCTTGAGTGTCTTGGACTGAGGAACGGGGGTCTGCGTGTCAACAGGAGGATCGTCGACGTGATGAACGGGAGGAGACTCAGAGCGTGCAGGTGCATTTGTTGGCTCTTTGTCTTGCTCCGGGACAGGAGGACCCTCGACGTCAACTGCTCGACTCTTCCCTTTCTTATTCTTCTTCTTCGGAGCAGGCTCCTTCTCCAATGGTTCGTCTTCTTCGCCATCTGCCGATGCCTGCAATATAATGTGTGTGAGAATAAAGTTAGAGGGATGAATATATCGGATGTGTTTTATGAGACATATGAAAAGATGACACGACGTACCATGGTGAATGGGTCTTCGTACGACTCTGGTATGTCGATACCAAGGGCAACTTTGTGTACATCTACTTCGAAAGGCTTGGTAGGGTCATTGTTGAGAATACGGTAACGAAGTCTTGCACAATTGAGCTCTATTCCCTGTGTAATGAAACAATCAGCTCAATCATTCTCCGCAGATACAACAGTGGCATCCGCGGCCATGTAGATATGTGCCCTGTTTTATGCCAAGTACTCTCTGGTGTAGAGGTTACATGGTATAAAATGGAAGACACATACGCATGCGCCGCGGATAGAACAGTGTCATCCGCGGCAATGTATATACGTGCCCCGTTTTATTCCAAGTACCTTCAAGTGTAGAGGTTACATGGAACAAAACAGAACACACATACACATGAGCCGCACATAGACCCGTGGCCACGGCGGACGAAGACTTACTTTAATGACTTCTACCAAGGGACGTGCGACATCAGCGGACAGCAGCGAGTGTGGGCTGGTACCGGAGCGAACGCACGACATGCTCATCACATGACTCACGAATTTGTTGAGAGCATCACGGTCTTTGTCCTCAAGAAGAAGACGGTCACGCGTCTGTTGCTGCTCGACGACGGCCTTGCCTTCGATGGTCTTGAGGACTTCCTTGGGGTCCAGCTGGGACTCGCCAAGCTTTAGTCCATCCCACCAAACCCATTCCTGTACGTGTTTCAACTGTCCCGCCTCACCTAATATTTGTACCTTTTCAAGGCGAGAAGACAGTGCCTGCTCGATCAGCCGACGAAGCGCCCCGACATACTTGTCACGCAAGAGCTTCGGACGGTACTTCGATATGTACATGCAGTTCGACGGCAATTGCCTTTACGCAGGGCTCGATGTCTCTGGGACCGTTTTTGAGCGCCGGGCTCAGCCAATCCCAACCGGTCGTGTGCAGGGCCATCATGCCTGCAATGACGTGGGCTTCCATAGCCAAGTTACGGTTTTTGGGACCGTTCTTCGTCCTTTTCGAGACAAGAAATTTGCCGAGTGCCTCACTCGCGAGGGTCTCAGCCTCAGGTAACTTGAAGTATTCGGCCTCGACTTCTTTCTTCTCTTTCGGTCTTGGCGGAAGCTTGTGCTTGTCGTTCACGATACAGTTGTTCAACCGCATCATCAAGGTACGTCTGTGAGTCCAAATAATTTTGGTGACCTGCAGGAGCTAACATCAACGTCTTCGAATACACATGCCAACGATGTAGGTGCTGACCTCTCTGGGGTTGTTATGTCCGTGGTCAGCGAATCGCGGATCTTTCGCGATGTTCGCTAACATCACGCTCGACCAATCGTCCATCGTGTGGGTCTTGGGGTGCAACGGACGATAATAGTCGATGAGCGCCTCGAACCATCGACAGACCTTCGAATGAATTTATGTGTAGGTGAGCGAGTCGCTTCGCACGTCCTGAACACAGGGAAGCTTACCTCTCCGATACCTTCCTCTATCTTCGTGAACGACGCCCAAGCGTATGTCATCATGAAGCCTCCCAGCAACGGCTCTGGAGCTTCTGTTTTGCCTTCTTGAGGCGTGAGGTGAAGCGCAACGCGTGCGACGATGCTGTCAAGGTGCGTTAAAATTTGATTATTCTTGATATTGGCGTTGGACGTTAGATGCCACGTGTCCCGCAGCGTTTTGATGACTTTGGACCGATAGGAACTTAAATGCATGATGTACTTCGGCGACATCTCTCCAATCTGGTCCTTTATTTCGCTAAACGCGTCGTTCGCGTGTTTGTCCATGGCCTCGAGGACTTGGGCCCATATGGCCATGTCGCAGCCATTGCTGCCTTTCTTCATGGACTCACGTAACTGCCTTCGTTTGTTTCTTAGCCTCCTCGTTTCCTCCTTCGGCTTTGTCAAGCAGCTTCATCACGGTCTCGTAACTCGCAAATTCATCTTCCGAGCCTAATTTCCTCAAAGTGCCCAGGCGGATTTCACACCAGGACATATATATCTTCGCACGAATGTAAGTAATGCTAACATTCTCGACATTGAAAATTGAACTTACTCCAATGCAAACATCGATGGACTTTGATAGCCATGTCACCGAAAACTCCTGTCGATGTCTGACGTGCCGTCCCAATGTCAGGAGTCGCGTAGCGAGAAACATACACAGTCTGTCGTGATGCAGGACCTTCTGCAGACGTGAGTTTTTGTCTGCCGTGGCGCGAATCTCACTAAGCATGTTTGTCGCCAGGGTATCGCGTTTGTTCTCAGGCGATGTGTCGTACACGACCTTGATCTTTTTCAACGCCCTGACGAGCGACTCCTCATCCGTCTCCTTGTATTCGTGCAAGGTACTATTCCTACTCAGATGGTTGGCCAACTCATCCCCATCCGCAAGCAATTTGCCTGTCAACAAGTTCGTCAATATTAAGTATCATCATTCTGATAACGTCGCCGTAGGAACGGTTCCAACGGCGGGTGAAACAGGTTGTTCAGGTATGGTCCGCGCTCAGAACGGTGGCATGCGCGGACGTGATCACGGTACTTGTCTTATATTCGACACTTGATGTCGTATCTGATCTACATCCATTTCCCAGAATACGATCGATCGTATATCAAGGATACAACCAACTGCCCATGACCCGCGCATGGAACAGTTCCATGCGCGGACATACGTCACGGTCAGTGCATTGCGTTGACAACATATGTCCCGCTGACGTTCGATACACGTTCGCTTACGCACACCGTTGGAACTCGTGGAACATCAGATCAGTGCTCACCTTGATCGTACACGATCACCCCCCACTGGCCGATGTTGTGGAGGATATCAAGTATGTCGCATTGTTGTGCCCGGTACTCGTTGTGCTGCTGAACGTTTTCTGGCGTTAGTTTCGACATGCCCATGATCTTGTTTCGCTTCTTGTCGAACATTTCGACTTCGTCGCGCAAGGACTGCGTGTATCGCTTGAGTGCCGAAAGACGATGCTGGCCCGACGCGACAACGATATGATTCTTGTCCTTCATCTTCAGTTCGCTAACCTTCTCCGGTTCGTCGAAATTCTTCAACAGTGAGTCCTTGTTCTCTACGCGTTTCATATCCACGATGATTGGGATTGCTGCCGTGTCTTTCATCGGTGTGATACCCAACGTCTTGAAGGACGTAACTAATTTGTTCGTTTCCTCGTCTTTTTCAGGTCGATCGTTGTACACCCCGAATTTCAGGGTGTCTGCGATATCCAGCAAATTCACCCATGCAACGCCAGCTTTGCATTTCGCAACCTGTGCGTCCAATTTCTGCGTCTCTTTCCCGATGTCTTTCTTCTGACCAGTAGGTTCTATCGGCCTTTGATCCAGGTGCAGGTGCGATCCACCTTCGTCCTGATGCGCGTTAGTATCTCCTTCGTGAGTCTGTCTTTTCACTTTTCAACGTCAGATACTCACTCCTCCTGACGCTGCTTTCTTTCCTCCACCTTTCGTTTTCCTGGGAGGCATTTAGATCGACAAAATGGTCACAATGTAGGGGCAACACGAAGGTAAGTAACTAACAGTTAAAAATTTTCGCTATCCGACTCCCAGAATTTCTATTTACCCTGTACCCTCCGCCCTCCGCCCTGTGCCTCTGCCTCATGTTCTCTTGAGGTCCGCGAGCATCACGTGGTATGGTCACGTGATGTTCAAATTAGTATACACGTAGTCGATAGAGTATTGACAATATTATATCTTTATGTATATATGCTAAGTATGTACTATAGAGTAATAACCTCCGCAGATGGAACAGTGCCAAGTGCGGAAGTTTACGATACTTGGTTTATACAACCTATATAAAATACAATATATAATGACGATGTACATTTATATTTTGGTACATTATATACCATCAAGTTATGGCTTCCGCAGATGGAACAGTGCCGAGTGCGGAAGTTTACTATCAGTAGTCTATACAATGTATATAAAATAGATATAAAGATATAGATGACAATTACAATTACATCATTATATCTATTTTATATACATTGTATAGACTACTGATAGTAAACTTCCGCACTCGGCACTGTTCCATCTGCGGAAGCCATAACTTGATGGTATATAATGTACTAAAATATAAATGTCATTGTCATTATATATTGTATATAGGTTGTATAAACTAAGTATCGTAAACTTCCGCACTTGGCACTGTTCCATCTGCGGAGGTTATTACTCTATAGTATATAGGTTGTATAAACTAAGTATCGTAAACTTCCGCACTTGGCACTGTTCCATCTGCGGAGGTTTACAATACATATATGATTGCATCTCATTGTACGTGCATTGGTGTGATTCATTTGATTTACTTAAGTCAGTACGCCATTGAAACTGTTGCGAACGCGGATGTCAAAGTATATAATCATATATATATAATATTGTTCATATGTTTACCCCATAGGAGGGATACAGTAGGTTACTTACATGTCTATCAATGATATATTGGGTGGTTATAGTGGTCAGTTTGTGTGATATATGAAATGGTTATCTTTACACTTGATATATGATATATATGCTGCATTTCTTAATGATACATTGCCAAAATCAATTTGACAGGCTTGCCTTTTTTGTTTTTCAGGGCCAGGGGGCTAACATAACCATATATTTAACCGAACCCATTTACAAATATCCTATATAATATTTGATCTATCAAGTCTTGTTCTAAGCGTGCTCAAGTCCACTGCTTTCGCTTATGTAAGCAGTGTCACCCCTGTCATGCTGCCTCACCCAATGATTGATTTTTTCAGCCTCCATTTGACTTGCCTGGCTTCGAATAGAACTCGATTCAGAGGTTATTGACCAATCTGAATCTGATGGCAATGCTTATTTCGTCCGAAAAAATCATGTTTCAGAGTCATGGTACCCCCTCCCCCCACCTACTCCACCAAGAAGCATGATTTTATGTCAATACAGATGTGCTAAGGGATGTTCCTAGTGTTTAATGATGATACAAATAGATTATAGATGGATTCAGAGTGTTCTGAACCAATATGGAATGTGATGTGTGAGTTTGCCTGGTACCCCCCCTCAAAGATCGATTTTTCTAGGCTTCACATGACTTGTCAGCACTTCAAAAGTATCCTTCCTGGGGGTTCTTGATGCTTCTGAACACGATGGTAAAGCCAGATTTGTCAGAAAAAATCAGGTTATTGAGATATGTAGGGTCCCCCTCCCCCCTCCTAACTCATATATCTTGGTATTATATAAATACCGGTATATAAATAAGTGTTCCTACTGTTTTAAGAGCATATAAAACGATTGGAAATGGTCCCAGAGTGTTTTGGGCCCATCCTGATTAAGATATGCGAGTTTTCATGGTACCCCCCTCAAAGATCGATTTTTCTAGGCTTCCCATGACTTGCTTGTGCTCTAGGAGTATTTTTCCGGGGTGCTCTTGATGTCCCTGAACAAGATGGTGAAGCCCAATATGTCAGGAAAAATCAGGTTGTTGAGATACAGAAGGTCCTCCCCCCCCCCTCCTACCCCATATATTTTACAACACTCACATTTCACTCAAAACCGATACTGAAAATGGTTGTCCCAGTGTTTTTAAAGCATAGAAATCGATTGGTGATGGTCCCAGGGTCTCTGGAGGTCAGCATTGTTGACCTTGGCTGGTGGGATGAAAAACTCAGTATTTTGACATTATCTACAGATCCCAACCGCCGATTTCTTTTATTCCGGGCTCATATTAATCCTTGGGCATCCCTCTAAAATATGTACCAGCCCAAGAAGAGAAAAAAATTTCAAACTTTGAAACCTATTTCTGTTTTGACCATATAAGTGTGGAGGTTGTGTGCAGAGATTATGATGTGAGATGGAGAGATATAGAGAATGAAGAGGAACTGAAGAGAAAAGCTGATGAAGCTAATAAGCAACAGGTAGTAGTAACTATTCTGTCATGACCTCTCCTGATGATGATATGTCGTTGTTTTTTTTTCAGCTGCGAGCTGAAGGTCTCGCACAAGGTCTCGCAGGGCAAGACCAAATCAAGGCAGAATTGGAGGCAGAGCGAGTCCGATTTGAGGCAGAACGAGTCCGAGTTCAGGCAGAACGAGAGGCTGAACGGGTCCGAGCCGAGGCTGAACATATTCGAATGCAAACAGAAATTACTGAATTGCGAGCTACGCTAGCAGCGCTCAGCGAAAGTACTAGATAGATGTACGTCAGTTTCTTTGTCCGATTCCTCGTCTTCATCAAACAAATCTGTGTTGACAGTTTCTTCGTCCGATTCCAATCTGTGTTGAACTTGTAAGCAGCACCCTCCAAGTTCTTTGCATCTTCAAGCTCAGCGCTCGTCATCCGACTCTGACTGACTTCCTATACACGGGTAGATGCTGATCGGAATGCTAGGATCGAGACTACTGTGCGCTTCACAAATCATTCGCTACAATGTTCTTGTATTTTATTTATTTATGATGCGCATGATGGTCGTTCTCAGGCTCGAATTCATTGCAGGCGAAAGCAAGCTCAATGTTCTTGGTACACAGTACTGGAAACGTCCCCTTCCTGACGAGGATAAACAATCAAGATGCACCATAGACACGCAAATACTTACTAGTCTACAGCGAGCCGTAAGCGGTCATGAGACGTAAGACTCGAGCTTGAAAGTTTGTTGGAGGTGTGATGCTCGCTTGATGTCTCGGTAGGGCTTGAAACTGTGAAGACAAATGTCGGACGCATGTAGGCAGTGCAGTCAGTTATGACAGGTTGGGAGCATTTTTGTTGAACCGGTAATGGCGAACTGCCTCGTGTCTCGGGCGTCTATGGAAACAAGGAAGATTAGCGCGGTGAAGTAACATAAAAACGTACAATACGCACACCTCTGCGGCTTAGAGAAAGACACCCACAATCCCTCGGCCGTACTCAACACCATCAACCTCCAGTAAAATGTCACAGCTCATTCCAAGCACCACACCCATTCAAACTTTTGAAGATCATGAGAGGGGCATAACCGCCGTCGCAGTGTTCCCCGACAAACGACGAATGATTACTGGCTCGGACGACAAGACACTTCGTCTTTAGGACTTGGAGACAGGTGTTGTGTTGAAGAAGATGGAAGGCCATAGCGGGGAGGTGCGGGCATTGGCGATACCGCGAGATGGTAAAATAATAGGGTACTACTAGCTTAGCCCAATTCCGAAGTAAAAAATGTTGTGTTGTACAAGGATATCGAGCAGCAGATACCTTCGTTCGCGGTATGCCCAATATACACGAATAATGGTGAGTACCATGACCTCTGTGGCAACAGAGTGAGCACTCGACTACATTTATGGCTTCGTGATCTCACCAAGCTCGAATGCTGCCATAAGTGACCAATTATATGCAGCCTTCGTGTCGTGGTATAATGAGTAGCAACCGCCACCTATGTCTGATAGTTGGACTGTCATCGACCTACACTGAGCGATTTACATGCGGCTCTTCTTCAAGACACTCACATTTCGACTGGTTCCAAAACTTCAGTGTTATTACCACGTTCAAGATCCCCAGGCACTGAAGTGAAGTATGTCAGAGTACATAATGTGGGAACGCAACTGTATGCGCACCAGTACCGTTGTTAACATAAGGCCCAGAATGGATTTCTTTTGTCCCCCATAATGCATAGGTACGAAGGATGAAGATACCTGGAGATCCTGTCAGTATTCTGCGTGAGTACACTATAAACATTGTAATACCTTCTGCACCAGCCATGCACAATGCAACAGTACCTGGGGGACGAACTTGAAGCGGGACTGGAAAATTCCATTGTTACAATACTTACAATACCACGCTGACTGTAGAATTTTACAAGTCTACATCGGCGAATCCTCAGGATCGCAGGTGACATTGTTTCCGACTAATACTCACCACAAATTTTTCATTCGGGAAATAGTTCGCTTCAGTATCCTAATTAGCTACATGTTGATGATGGAGCATGCGATCTGGACTCACTGCATAAGTATACAGAGAGCATCAAGGCTGGCATGTATCTCGCCATGATATAAAGAATACTTCCTTTGCTCCACGGTGGCCGATGAATCAAAGATACCTATACACAACAATCAGCCTGTCGATAGACATGCTATCATATCTCGCAAAGATGAAATCACCTCCTGGTCCAAGGTTAGGAAACAATCGTAGACCTGTGACGAAATGTTTATGAATGACGACTGAACGAACGGCAAGAGCACCCACCCAAGAGGCCACTAGTGATGCTAGCGCGAACCCTGTTAGCTATGAGATATTATTATGGTCGAAATGACAGCACCGAAAAAATACTGCCAGTGCCAAGATTATAGATGAGTGAAACGAAGATGTCAATAAATATCAGTCACTTACATCCTGGGACTGGAGGATGGTTGAGAGATGAATGAAGGTATGTGATTCCATGTTTAAGAGAGAGTCGAACGAAGGCATCAGTATCGAGCACGGCGCCGTGCCTGGTAGGCAGAATATATAACAATTCCAATCAGGGTCAAGCGTGACTAGTTGACTCATCAGGCCTGCCTTTAGCAACAGCACCATGATACAGTAACATGCCAATCAAGGGCCGACCAGTCAAACATATTTGACTGCTTCAAGGCACCTCAGCACGATAGAACGCAGAGTATCAAACGTGTCACGGACCTTATAAGTACTCAGGGCCTCAGCACCTCGCGAATGACACCGTAAATCTCAAATCCTGTGGGTCGATTTCCTATCATTCCACGTAATATGTTACTAATAAGCAGAAAGTTCATAACAACCAACGGCATGCTCACCTGACCAAAAAAAAATCCAGGTATATGTAGAGCGCCTAGAAGTGATGTTTCATACAACTAGAATAGAAGATGGTTTCTGGACGGGAGCAGGGAGCGTGGGATTATGAATGCGAAGGCGCGCGGGGGAGTGGGGCCCTGATCTTGTAGTGAGGAGGTGAAGGAAAAAACTATATGCCCCCATAATGTTTCAACTCATATAGATAAGTTGGGGATGTACTCCATGTATGCATCCCTGAAGTTCAAAGCAGCGTCAAACATAGGTGCTGTAATACTGTTAATCAACGGATGCTCATCACGCTGTATTTCATGCAGTTGGTCCAGGAGCTTCCGATGATGCGAGTGGAGCTCAGCAAAATTTGTAGAAGACGTCGGTGATAAAACCGTTCAGTCTCTCACGACCAATGACTGGAGGATCACTTTTTCGCAGGGCCTGGACGTAGATCTGTGGTGGCAAGAATGAGCTATGATGTTCAGATCGAGTACTTGCAAAGGACAACACACCAAGTCGATATTTTCTAGGTCCCTGACGTACGCCATCTCACCTTTGATAAGTTCAAATATGATGCTGCACAACGTTGAGCATTTCATAACAACTCAAAAAAGGACAAATGTACGACTGGCGCTTAGCCTCAGCCTTGCTGAGGCTCTCTGGAACGTCCTTGGCTACGATATCGTGCCACTCCCATTTCCCAGTCGGACCTTTGCCCATCGCAGTCTGGAACGTCTGGAGCTGTGCAACATTCTGAAGATTCCTGATGGCTTCAATGGCTTCTGCATGGTAGTATGCGTCTGGGTTGCCTTCAGTTGTCTCTTTCATGATCGCCTCTGTTGTTGTAATTGAGAGGGCGTTTCCTGGAAGGGCTGATTCTCTGGTGGGAAGTGGTGGGCGGAAAAGGGTGGGCGGCTGTGAGAACTGGGTGTTTAAGCTTGCACTCGCCACTTGGTCGATGGACGGTAGAGAACTGGACGTTGATGTTGGAGAGCTGGGTGTTCGTCGACGGGGGAGCGGAGGTACAGGGCATGTGTCTTCAGACCCAGAGGAACAACTTCCGAGTCCTTTGTGGAACCGCTTTGTGGGACTTAGGCTGCGCGTCCTGCTGCTCATGGAGGAACCGGATGACGTCGTCTTTGGCACCTGTAGAACACGCTCACGATCCAGCTGTTCTTCAACGCGCTTCATGTTCTGACCATGCTTGGGCAACCAAGGGTGCTGGTTTTCGAGGAGGAAACGGTGGGATTTTACCATCCTTTGGCCTTTCGGGCGATTTCTGAGGAGGGTCTGTCCCATTTGCTTTGTTGCGCATCAAGAACGGATTATGGCTGATCTTCTGTGGTAGACGGGAGGGTATAACGGGAGGGGAGTCAGATTGACCGGGAACAGAGTGCTGTGTACCAGACTCGAGTGATTAACGAAAGGGATTTATGTCTGGAGAGGAAGAGTTTGAAGATGTGGCATGTTGTTTGGGTCGGTCTGGATGAAGAGGCGGAGCGTGGACTTGACGCTTGGAGGGAGATGTTGATCTTGAGCGTTCAAGAACTTCTGGGATTGGGTGGGCTGCAAGACATTCCGGTCAGTACTGGCTGAAGGGTGAGGAGGTAATGCATACCTTGGACAAACGCGAGAGTTCTATCAACGCGTTTACCTGACACAGCGCGAAGGACAAGCCTGAGCACAGCAAAAAACTGGCCACCGGTGAGACAATTGATCTGTGTGGAGCAAGTTTGGATAGAAGATCTGGGCGGAACGCATACAGTTAGGACATGAAGAAGGCGTGGAAATGGCCGAACCTTCAAGTGTCAATATCTGTAGTTGGTAGATCATGAGGATATCTGCCTCGTACATCACTGAACCGATGAACTTATTAATGTCATGGTAGACTATATTTATTTGGTAGGGCGGGTGCACCCCTGCAAGCGTCACCCCATCTAACTAGCGCTGAGGCTGTGCCCACTGCTTGCCATGTTCAGAAGAGATATAAGCTCATTGTGCATTAGTACTGTCCTATGAACAGGGTAATATATATGGCATAGAGATACCAGTGACGACAACACCGGAGGGCTATCATATGGTGAGGAAGGTGCCAAGAGAAACAACGGAAAAGAAGCTCGGAGATTAATCCTCCAAGACGTTGTAGCATGCGTCCGACTGTCAACAACTGTCAACAAGCTCTTCTGTCAGTGCTAACCGTTTCAACTCAAAGGGACCATAGCTAACAACTCGGATAGGTAGTCTTCTTGTCCAAGGGGCGAGGTGCTAAGGGTTACTGGCAACATCCCATCGTTGCACAGATTCAAAGTCCAAATTGTCTCGAGGCTGTCCGCTCCCGTGTTTCTTCTTAGACTGTGTTGGAACATATTGATGCTCGTCGACCATGTGTCTGTGTCTACGTGCAGGATCCTTGAACCACATCCCACAATTATACCGGCATGCGTGCGGCGTAGATCCAGTGCTGATGAGTTGAGTGAGTTGAGGACCGGGCATTGATAAAATGCCACTTACTGTCCGTGCATGTGAGTATCAAGTGAAGTTTTCTGGGGGAAACCTTTGCCGCAGACACCGCATACGAATGGCCTTGAAATGGGCGAGATTAGCTAGCGAAGGAAGCTCGTGAATGACCGTGTTGCTTACTTATAACACAAATGAGTCGTTTCAATGTGACGTTTGACTAGCTGCTTCTTAGACATGTATTTACATTGTCCGCCTGACTCTGTCGACCAGGTGCACAACCATTTCCGTGTCGTACCATCCAGAGTAAAACAGGCGTACTTCTCCCACTCCTCTGATTCTGCCTTCGGTGGTATTGTTGGGCGGGTTCTAACGTGTGATTGATCACTGGATTCACCAGCGCTAGGACTGTCCTTGCGTTTGCGGTGACGATCCGATTGAGATCTGTGCAATGATGGGCTACTGATCATTTCAGGAGGAGTAGGCGTTCGCTGGTAAGGCCTGGAGGACACAGGAGGCCAGCTACGATCAACTTCAATGTTTACATGTCTGCAGGTGCGTTAAGCGCGAGGTTGCAAATAACCCCAAATTATGTACCTCAGCGGCTCCATGATCTTCATAACAGAGGATGCACGGTAAGGAGAGCTAATGAAATAAGGGTGTCTTCAGCAGAAGAGACGCGGGGAATTAAAAAAACCACACACTGTTCACTTGATGATGAGCTTCTTCGTATTTTGGGCGGCAAATTTGAGGTGGGGATGCTGAAGTCAGATAGTGCCGGGGAGCTGCAAAAGCGACTGCATTTTAACACCCTATTTCATATTTTTTCTGATTGAAAACGTACGGCATGCGAGAAGATTCACGCAAGCTAGAGATAGAGCTTGACGATGACGACCGCATGAAATTTTGACCGATGTAGAGGGGCCGTGGATAGGGTATCTGGGATTCGGGTTCATACCGTTCCCAAGTGTACGTTGCTGTCGGTGCATTGAAAACCGATAAGGAGACGGGTCGCTGTTGCCGACTGTCGTGGTAGGTCTCCATGCACCTTTTGAAAGCGATTAGTACTTCGCCAAATGGTACTGAACTTCCATACCTAAGCTCCACATCCTGTCCCGGTGAGTTATCCACCTTTGTGTATTGAGAAGGTAAAGGACGGATATCTCGATCATATGTTCTTCCGCGAGAGGGAGGTGGCAAGGTGTATGAGCTGCTCCTTCCAAAGAAAATTGGGAAAATGAACAACCAAATGGGAAGATGAAGGCAGTATATACCTCCTTCGCTCCAATTGTCCCTGAGAAGTTGACGGATGGCCATGCGGGTTCGGTTGTTTGCTGAGGCTATCACTATAAAGTATGACGATGGGTGAAGGCACATCATGGAAGAGACCCACTCTTCGATTTCAAGTCCAGTTATACATATGGCTAGCGGGTTTTAGTGAGGCGGACTAATGGGTGAATCCAAAACTAATAAATACATTCAAACACTTCAATAACCCTTGGGCGATCCTTCGGATTCCAAGACCAACATTTTTGAATCAAGTCCCAATGATTGTCTAGGATATTGTCGGGACGCGCAGGGTTGGCTTTGTTCGACAGCTCAACGTAGATATGATGCGGTTGCTTCTTTTTCCATGGCCTCTCCCCGGAGATCACCTAAAAGGAGAAAGCTTAGGTTGAAGTTCATGAAAGATAATGAGATCGCACAAAAAACATGATACCACCGAAAGAATAGATGTCACTCATGAAATTCGGTCGTTCAGGGTCAAGATCGGGATCGATTCCAATGACTTCGGGCGCACGCCATCGAGGATCCAAGCTGCGGCTCGCGGTCGTTATGGACAACTGCAACTCTGCATCTCCTACGACTGTTGCGAGACCAAAATCTATCAGGCGCGGATTTCCTGAACAATCTATAAGCACATTTGCCTGAACTTAACAATCAGTCAAAAATCCGCACAGAGACAACCATACATACGGGATGAAGGTCTCCGTGAACGACGTTCTCCGAGTGCACTTATGTAAACATCAAGAACAAAAATAATGACTTAATAGAAATCGACGAACGATATTGGAGGCCATCGGCAACGCCCTTGGCCTAGTTGCATAAAGTCAGTAAACAATTTTTGATCATGATTGGTATGAGCAGGGGACTCGCCAATCCAACTTTAGCGGAAGCTGTAAGTATTGTAGCTTCCTCAAGGTAAACATATAATGTCCCAGATGGCATCCATTTGGAAACGAGAGCCGGAAATGGGGATTCGATCATGGCGGTGCCAAGTAGCGGCACAATAGTTCTGTGTTTCAGTCTAAACCACACCAGGAGTTCCCGACGCATTGCCTACATATATCATGGAATTCGGAAGGATGATCACAATTCAGTTAGGTAACTGACCTTTTCATTTTTCTCTATAGCTCTCCCAAGATCAACCTTGAACACCTTCACCGCGACCTGATTGATGACCGATAAGCTTGGGCAAATTGGTGACTTGGTGACTTGGTCAGACAGACCTCTGTTGTGCCTTCGCTGGTCTCGATAGTACACCGATGAACTACGCCGAAGGATCCAGATACACATAAAGATGCGAGCTTTAACTTCTCAGAAATCTGAGATGTGAGATCGGCAGGCATATTGCTGTAAAACGATGAAGAGATGGTCAAGCACATTATGGGAGAAGACCCACTCTTCGGGCGCAAGTCTTGACATGGGTTGGACTATTACTTTTACAGGTGATGCGTCAGGAGTTAGCAAGTGCCACAGCAGACTATACAATTTCGCGATGTAATCTTTTTAAGCTCATGCGGCGAGGCACTGAGGTTCGTCAGAAAGCCTGCAAACAGCCACGTTTGCAGAACATTCTCTGAGAAGGTGTCGTAACAGATGCTAGTTCGGCTACGGCCCACTCCGATTTGGCGTTGTCCTCCACCTCAGCGCTCAGACAGCAGTTTTCGGGGGCAAAAGGTAGGCTTTCAGGCCGGGTTCCTAGGTTATGAGAAACCAGTCTGAAAGGCCCGTGATAATATCATACCTCGTTGCCCTCCCCCGGGCTGCTTGCGTGTTTCACCTCCAGGATGCCTGGACACCCTCACGCTCGCACTGCCCTAACTTCTTCGGGTCGATATCAACCCTCAAGTATCATACGGTCAGCACCAGCAACTTTCCAGATCGTGGCATCAGTCTATTACTCAAATTTTCCATAGCCTGATATGCTTAGCATCAACACCATCGAATTCATGCTTTATTCTTTTCCTTGATCAAATCTTTCAGGTTAGGATGGTTATGATATAGAACCCAATTTCTTCCATAGAATGCATCAAGTGCGCACAATAATGGATCCTTCGTTTGCCTCTCACATCGTTCATTATAGTATTCCCAGCCACGACCTCAGCGCCCTGGACGTCTCAAAAGACTCAGGCTCACTATGACGAGAACGCCTTGCTCAGCTCCTCCACTTCCACCTGCGCCACCTACCACCACACCACCGGCTGCCACTCTTACCACAATCACAACTCAACTAGGAAACTTACTCTCCTGGCGGCCTGAGACAGGGCTTAGAGTGCTGCCATATTGGCTCCCAACCGTACTTCAGACTTATACTGGTGCCGGGTCATGCAGCCTGCCGGAATGTCCCGGCACCATGGGTCCAGCTGAGCGGCTGCGCCGATTCTCTCCTTCATTCGTTTGTCGTTCCATCCACACTGTCGAGTTCGTCGTTCTCTACACCTCCTCACTCGTTCCTTCAAGTTCTTCGAATCCCGCCCACCACTCCCTTTATCTTAATATCCGTTAGTTTAATGCGCCACACACCATAGTTCCCTCTTTCTTTACCGAAATGTCGTCATATTAGCAGATCCTTTCATCACATATTTCATCGAATAAACTCTTATAAGTCCTTGACATGTTCGAATTCGTGAGCAGGTATCCCGCCCTCCCAGCGGCTCCACCTGCTCGCGTACCACCCCGAGCTAACGCTCGGCCCAGCCCAACCTGTTAGAACATGTCAGCGACACTAGAGCTAGACGAAGCTGGACGCTCAAGTCTCCAATGGAGACCTCGAAACGAGCATCTTTTCCGATACCCTCGAGCGGGAGAGGCTTTCTGTGCGATCTGCCGTAAGATACAGATATCTCTCTGTGATTGCCACCGACTGTGTCCTTTAGCGTTCTTTCAATAGAATGTATCTCCTCCATTCTTACAATACGCCACATAGTATAGATCGCTGGATTCATTACGCCGTACACAATACAATTATCTCGAACGTGACATGGAAAGGAGGAACGTCCGTATCACTTACCCATTCCCGACATCTAAGGCTCGCTCTCAAATCACAATCCTCCTCCAGTTAGTATATACTCAATCGCCGAATGCACGTTTCCGCCAGTTGCAAGGAGTGCCCTGACATTCTGCGATGCATTCGTGAATCCCATATCTTGTAGTTGCTATTTCCCAAATATAAATCCAAGCAAGAGCAAAAAGCACATTAGATCACTAGCCACACACAGCACACAAGACGCACCTGCAACTGCACCTGGAAGCGTTCTTCGGGTGGCCGCGAATCTGCGGGTGCAGCAGGAGGCGCACCGAAGCCCGCGAATCCGCCTTGACCACCGCCACCTCCAAAGGCTGTTTGCATTTGTGCGAGAGCCGCGGGGTTGAACATGCCGAACGGATTAGCGCCTGCGCCTGCATCAGTCCCCGCGCCTGCTGGTGGGACAGGAGGGAAAAATGCTGCGAAGGGATTTGGGGCTGGTTGGCTGCCTGTAGGGGAGGTGGAGGGGTTGGAGGAGGGAGACGATGCAGGTGCTGTAGATGGAGTACCTGGTGCCGGGAATGCGGCACTGCCACCTGCGCCGGGGAAGCCGAATGCTCCACCGAATGGACTGGCGCCTGTACCCCCACCTGCACCTTGGAATGCTGCCGCCATCTGTAGCATCGAGCGGAGAGATTCAGGATTTGATCTAATTCGGATCAGCGTGCATTTCTAGGGGTAGTGGTATACAAAACGACGCACATCATCTCCCTGAATCTCTCGCTCTGGAAGACTTCGCGGACTTGAGGGGCAATAGCAGCGAGCTGAGGGTTGCTCGCAATAATTTGGTCGAGAACAGCGGGATTGCTCATGACGCCGCTCATCTGCTGGAGGAATTGGGGATTCTGCATCATTGATTGCATCATGTTAGGATCGTTGGGGTTCAGACCCATTTCTGCAAATGGGTTGAAACTGTTGAGGGCACCGTAGCCGAGGTGAGAGTTGAGCTGTGTCAATGGGTCGTGGGGATTCTGGCCGGCTTGCATTGTGGGGAGGGGCGGGACTGGGACAGAGGAGGTCTGAGAGCCAGATATGTTTGAGCGAGCGACGCCCTTGACCATGTGGATGGTGTGCGACGTCTGGATTTTATATGTTGAAAGAACATCTTCATCCTGTGCAAGAAATTATCAGTGATCATGAGAGGCATGTGCAATGATATATACCTTCAATACTCGGCCTTGTAGATACAATATTACTTGAATAAAGGAAACCTTGCCAAATGCATTAACACGCACCAGAGTATATAAGCCTCTGCCGATCAGCCTCTACATCAGACTTCTCTGCGATAGCACGTTTGAGGTCGAGCACAGTCTTGTCAGTACTGATTGTGATTTGCAGCTTGAGCTCGCTCGGTCCTAGTTCTGGTCAATATGTTTTGCAATCATATATTGTGAATAAATCGCACCCTTGACATTTATCTGAATTTCCTGTGGCGTTGAGCTCATGATGGAGGAGGATAAGCGTTGTGTGGGTGCACTGGCACAAGTAGTAACATCATCAAATCTGCTTACTACAGCGCGGGAAGACTCCAGAACCCTCCCGTTTGTTCGGCGACTCGCTCTCATTTCTAAATTCTGATTCACCCTAGCCAAGCTGGATCTTCTGCTTTGAAGAGATCGCTCATTATTTCTCGTATGTATCCATAAAATCTATGTATGCTAATTTTATTTTCAGGTGTTCTTGAATCTTGATTACAAGACAACGCCGGTGGGCCACGCAGGGTACGGCACGCAGGTCGCTGCCTTCCGTGGTTACCAGTTGTACGGACGTATAAATGGTTTACATGCATTATCTCGACATCTTTTTATTTTCTTATCCCTGACACAGAATGACCCCTCAGTTCAGTGAGCACTGTTTCACCGCTGTCTCCCACTCTGGTACTCCAGTTGGCCGCCGGCTATCAGGAGAAGATCGCTAATATACAGACACATGTATCTAAGCCCACAAACACATCCAAGTCCAACGGCGCCATCCTCTAGTCTTCGATCCTTTGTTCATCAACAACCAGCTCATCATGGACTATTATATTTATCATGGTGTGCTTCCGTGCAGCAAGTGTAATCATGATTCATCATATGATTTCCCGTTTTGACCCGTCTACAGGGTTCACAGTGCTCAACTTTTACCACTTCTTTGGAGAACCTATCCATGATTGCATGGATATACCAGGCTTCGACAGGCCGGCATGGATAGAAAGGGCGTTTAGTAACGCTGACACCCATACCCGCCCATGGGCTAACGCTGTCGTGAAGAAATACGGTATGGCAACCTCTTCTCAAACTCACTATTTACCTTTCAACTCCCCGTAGGCTCAGGCATGAAATACTGTGCTGTTGGTACACCTGCTTGTTATTGTCTTGCCGTCGTTCCATACCTCTTTTTAGGCTTTTGCTTTGGCGGACCGCAGGTGTTCGATCTTGCCAAGGAAGGTAGCTTAATTATCTGTGGTGCGCGTGTTCTAGCATCATGCCAATATGTATGCGTGATATCATATAGATGCAATCGCTGACCCTGCTATCACCGAGGATCTGACGGAGATCGACGAATGTCCTGTCCGTCCCTTCTCTTTTTCCCAAGATCTGCATATTGACCCGTCCGATCGACTGGTCCTAATGCTCTTTTCCTGCGCTGAAACTAATCACACATTCCCCAAAGAGACACGTCGAAAGGTTGAAAACAGGCTCGTTGAGCAAAAGAAGACTTACCACTTCCATATTTTCAGCGGTGAGTCACGAATTTGCGATCAGATGCGATCAGAACGTGGGCAATGCGCGTCAGTGGTGTTTTTTCCAACCTTTCCATTCCGGTTCTTGTTCTGACGCACAGTTTTCTACTTTCTCCTCTACTCTTGTCCATAGTCTTCTTATTAACATGATCCTCCAAGACGGGTCAAGGAAGAGTGTCAGCGTGGCATGGTCGCATGGTTCAAACGTTTCACAACTTAAATAATCAACGAATCCCAGGACGACGAGCGTGGCATACTACGGTGCGGTATAACGGTACTCATATAGGTATTTTGTCCTTCAACGTTTCAACCTCGCTTCTCACCTCCAAGCTCTTTGCAATTTGAATAGATAATCCACCGTGGCACTTTGGGTTAACGACTCGGATTCTGTCCTGGCTTGCCGAATCCCCTAGTACTGGTGGCCAGACACAAAAACGAAGCGTCGGACTGCAAATTCAGCAAGCTTATTCACTCTCAAGCCAATCGACTCCGCGAGTATACTTCCTTCCACGTCAATACATGTGGGCATGGGCCTTCAGGTTGTCAGTCCATCAAAGTGGGACTGAACTTCTGAATAACTCGAAAACGGGCTGGGATTCCAAAAGTAGAAGTTAGGAGAGTTGGGATTACTGCAACTGTACCTACAAATCTGCAACGTAGGCGGGCATATTTCTCATTACGACTCAATATTTGACCACGTAACGGAAAAAATAATTGCAGGAGAAAACGTTAAAAGCACAATGCAACAACAATACAAGAAGCGTGTGAATTCTTGAAATGGTTGCCCTGCATTCTCGTAAATCCTTTCAAATTCATCAAGGCCCCATATTGTTCCACATTGTCACACGTCCCTGTATGCATATTTCCCCGAGTCTTGGCGCCCCTAGGTGGCACCAGCTGGCACCGGTAAAGGTACCGTACACCCTGGTTAAACACGGCAAATTCGGTTGTCATAATTGAATCGGTGCCCCACCATTTGCGAATGCAATGTTGGGGCCACTTGATTTACTGCATAACGGTAGGTACACATACATGCATGGGCGTCAGTATTTGATACCACTTAATCTCCAATCGTTCGGTATTATGATGTTTTGCATTTGCAGGCGATCAGACCGGAGTCACCGATCATCGATCATCATCCGCGGGCAGTCTAAGAGTCGGAAGCTCAGAGGAACAAATGTGATGATTACGATACGTTCCTGATGAGTCCGAGTCGAACGACTCGGATTCACGTTCCACTCCGTGGGCTCTCATCGCCGTATGTGAAAGGTTTGTTCCAATCTCCATGGGAGCAGTCTCTAGAAGCTTTCATCCATCACACGACAGATTAGTGGCTGTACTAGTATAGTACACAGTACGGATAAAATGATTGCCATCACATTCAGAATCGGTTCTGTCTTTCTCCATGCAGGACCTCCAACTCCTACAGCCTTCTATCGAAAACACGTTTGGAGCACTTTTTATCGGGGTCACTCTTGCGGCATTGTCAGTAAAATATTTGCTCACTATGCAGTCAAGACTAAACGTTGATTATGGTCGTAACATATCTCACGGAACAGCCTCTGGGGTATAAGCAATATTCAAACGTTTTTCTACTTTCAGACGCATAGAGGCACAGGAATAACATTCTTTAAAGTGGTTGTACGTCTTTGTTATCTTGTCTGTTCTTGTCCTGACACTATGTCAGGTCATTTTATTTTGGTAGATATCCTTTCGAGTTACAATGGTCGAACACTATAAACGTTCACTAGGATACTTGATGCTCTGCACCTGGTCTTCATTGTCCATTGCATCCATTATTACTTAGTGACAAATCACGCAAGAATGGGTGCGCTCTCAAACATTGTATGGAGTTTTAAAGTGAGTTTTCGAATTTCCTTCTCCTCTGTGCACATGTCACCATCTACTATGATACTGATAGACTCGTGCAGCTTCAGGTCATATGTTATGTGAGTTGTATTTCCTAGGCTCTGTGAGTCGCCTCAGACACACACCCCACAGGCTCTCATCACAAAGGGTGTACAAGCGTGAGTCCGATTTGCATAGAGTTCTACGCAATGTTCGTCATATTTATTTGTCCAGTCTGTATGTCCACCGCCTATGGATAGGTATTTGTCCTCCGGTCAACATTCTGCTATGACTAATGCGGTAAACATAGTCAGCAAGGGCCGATCGAGAGCTCTCTTTATAATATTAATGATGGTGGGTTTATAATCAATGCTCATGTACTATAGTAATTCATTCTGCATATGATCATAATCACTCCTAGTGCATAACCGTGGCCCTCGCTTTAGGTGAGGATGTCATCTGCAAACTCTCTTCGTGAAATCTCGAACATGAAGATCTTTTTAGGTGTTGACATCGGTGAGGGTTTTAGCGTACTAGTCATGGTGCTGCTGCCGTCGACTCATCATCTCCACTTTGACCCAGTCCTTGTTTGGGTATTGTGAGTGAACCATCTGCTCGATTTCTCGCGAGGTGCTAACCGTGATTAGGTATCAGTGCCATCAGTTTTCAGACTTGATTAGAGTAGAGTGGGCGGCATACGCGGCTTTGGGCACGGTTACTTTTGTCGATATCCTTATTGCATCATTGATGTGGTATTTCCTCGCTACCTCCCGCACTGGGTTCTCTAGGTAACGAACGACCCATTGACTGTCAGGATCTGGTATATTGACGTTGAGTTTTAAGGACGGATTCCTTCATCAACAAGCTTATGGCTTACACCGTTAATACTGGCTGTATCACGAGGTATTCCGTCCATCCAGACTATACTATACCTTGATTGACGTTTTGCGCAGTATAGGTTCAGTGGCAATTATAGTCACAGTAAGGTCTAAATAATCTTATTGTCGACCTCGTCTCTGAGGGTCGTTTGCAGTGCGCAGCGATGCCAAACAACTTTATCTATCTTGGCGTTGCATTTTTAGTAGCTAAATGTATGACCACGCATTCTCTGAGGACGGTGCTGACTACTACCATTTCAAGTATATGTCGGCTCGTTTCTCGCACTCCTGAATATGCGATACTACTTGCAGGGCAATGCGAACAATATCGATTCCGTCAACACGCACCGTGCGCGCCAATTCCTCTACCGACCGGAGCCGCACATTAGGGTGCCACAAGTGGAGGAGGAACTCCAGGCCTCCCAGGAGAACATATGTAAACATGACGATGAAACGGATTTCACTCGTCCTGTACAGATTGACAAGGTTTGTGGTTAATTTATCGAATTTCGAGGAAGAGGACTAAATGACACCCTTTAGCCACAGCCTCCACCGATTGCCATCACAGTTGAGATAAGTTCTTTCTCGTCAGCTTAATAGGTTGTCATGCATGTATATCGTCCGCCTGTCTCTTATAGACTTTTGAGGCCACGGATTATAACATCGATTACTACCTCTGTGCATTCTGATGTACTGCATGGTTAAACCCAGGGTTAGGCTCTCCAAATACCTTCAACATCGAGGTTCGGAGCCGAACACATTCTCCTTGTGCCAGATAAGCTCAGAACCCTATAATCTCGTAAGGTATTTAGTGGCCGCCGAAGCTGGTTGAATAAGACAGACGGTAGCCTATATATCCAGATATATATTAAACTAGAAAGATTATTATGCTAATGTATGCGCTTTTGAGTTATCAGCCAAGAAGGATGTAGTATCATTTTGTCTGTATATGTCGTGCAAAGACTGCATAGGATATTGCTGCGAGTTTCTGTGTTCTAATCCACTTCCCCCTCCAAGAACAGTTGAGATGTAATCTCGATTGTGTTGATTAATCGTCATGCGAATGAACACCATGTAGAAGGCAATCGAGATGATCGGGACGTTCTAGTTGATTTCAGCTTAGTGATATCGATAACAAATGTTAACAGCCGAATTACCAAGTCTGCCATAACATACAGTCCGTTGTTCGAGAGGACGAAACATATTATCGAGGAGCAGAGCGCTGCAGAGTACAAAATAGCAGCGTCTAGGAACACGCGCAATAAAGGCATCTTCCTATCGGTAGCGCGGATTCCGGAGACCTTGCGTTCGCTCTTCCAGATACGATAAGCTAACAGCCCTAACATCAGGGGCAATGAGACCCAACATCGCGCATACGCAGAAGTCTGCTTACCTGAACTAAGTAAATTTGTTGCAAGTGTCAAGGCCATGAACGTCGCGACCGAATGTCCAATCTTGTTGGTGAAGACATTGTTACTCGACGCTTGCGAAAAGTCATAGAGCGTAACAACACCGAACGCTTCCAGGTAACATCAGAGCACATCACTTCGAAAGTATGATTGCAACAAACCTGCGATACCACACCACGTCATGCAAGGTATAATAATAATCCATACAGATTGCCATACAATGTAACATCGATAGATCTTTTGACCGAGGAGGATTTCTATAAGCCGCGGGTTTCAAGCTTGCAGATTAAAATTTGAACCCACCACCACACCGTCGCCAAGCAGGGTTTGTAAGACGAGTATCGCATCCTTGACTGCAAGCGTTTCTTCAGAAATGTCTGCAAAAAAAGCCGCTGGGCCGCCTGGGAACGTGTCACGATACTTCACTAGTCCATCTTCAACACGAATGATGCCTACGACCATGTGCTTGGGAAGCTTCAGCGAATGTCACTGGACGCAAGCGGCGAGACACTAACCACGGTACTCAGTAAGAACAGTAGAGTGGCAACTACAACAGCTGGCCGATTGATGTTGCGTGTACGACATTTGTAGGTGATTATCCAGATGGTACCCAAAAACATGAGGACTGAAAAGCCTAAAGAACGCTAGCTTGGTGGACATGAGACAGGAAAACTCATTGCAATACACACCATATAAAATGCCTTCTAGCACTGACGACATGATGACAGCGGTATCCAGCGGGATACCTGGTGAAGCGGCCATGACGCAAATACCAATGCCTAGGAATGCACGACGCTGTGGACACTAGTTAGACGTTATATCCAAGTATTCGGCTCAAGCTTGAGACTCAGGGATCAGTTAATTGCGACGCACCTTACTGCAGGTTCATCCTCGGCATTCTGAAAAAATAGAAGCTACTTGAAACACCAAGCGACACAAGCGCCGTTAGTAAATTACATATTTCTTGGCCTGTTTCACTGCTTGCCGCCGGGTAAATTCCCCAAAAGTATTGGTCATAAGAATGGTGACACCAACTTGCCGTCAACTTCAAGTTCAACGTTGTCAAGTATAAGTTGAAAAAGTAGGTGCCTCCTAACTTGACTAGCCTTATTTTGGCGTTTTTTTGGCAATTATCGTACTCGTCGGTGAAATGGCCTACAATGCAAGTAGTGTAAGTAACGGCAACGGTGGAGATACTTTGTCGAGAAATTGACGCTTCAGCTCTTCAAGAAGTCACGTGATATCGCGCGGAATTCAGGGGTGGGCGAGCGTGCGTTGGTTGAGTTTGTGCCTGCGGCTGGCCCTGAACGAAATTTAAAGGGCTGTAAAGTGTCATCTTGGCAGTGTGACCAGTACTAGCAAAAACGCCCACATCAAAACATAGTATCAGCTTTTGCATGGGACGCCGACGCTGCGCGGCGTGGGACACAAGCTCGAAAGGAAACCACATGATTTGCCCACTTGACGCCTGAAGGCCTCATCTCCTTGCCAAGAACCATGTCGTCCACACTCGCAGGCCCATTGACAGATCATTGTTTTACTTCGGTCGCACACAGTGGCACACCCAAGGGTGAAAGCATTACCATCGCTGGCGTACCGACATACCTATCTACTCCGCAAGCTTCCGCTGCGTCCGCAGTAGACACTGTCATCCTATACTTCTCGGATGTCTTTGGGCCATTCTATATCAATGCTCAACTGGTTCAAGATTACTACGCTTCCCAGGGTATGTTTCTGTGTGCATAGTTTCTTGGTGTGCGTATTGATTGGGGAGGCAGGTTTCACCGTGGTTGGAATAGATTACTTTTTTGGTGATCCTGTTCATCTGCATCTCAACAAGCCTGGGTTTGATCGCCCAACGTGGAGAACAAAGTCTGTCGAGCAAGCGAAGGCTAGCGTCCCAAAGTGGGTGGATGGTGTCAAGGAAATGTTTGGTACGATCCTTCCCAGCATACGTGGCATACCCAAATACTAAGCAGCGATATAAAGGAACGAATGTGAAATACTGTGCCGTCGGTAAGTAGGTCGGCTCTTATGAGATTGCTACCTTCATACTGGATCAAGGTTTCTGTTTTGGCGCGCCCTATGTCTTTCAGGTTGCAGCTACTGATATGCTATCGTGTGGTATGTGACGTGTCGTTCTATCTTTGGTGTCTGTATGCGAAATCATCTACTAGCCGCTGTGGCCCATCCTACGAGCTTGACCGAGGAGCTTCTGAGGGCCAGCAAAGGCAGGTTCCGTGTTATACTTTTCAACAACAGCATTGACCAAGCCATACAATCAGTGCCCTTGTTGTTCTCTTGTGCAGGTATAGACGCGTCTTCCGGTCCTCTGAAGTGTCCTTCACTCATGCCACCCCATAGAAACGGACTCTGCATTCCCAGCGACGTTCCGACGACAAGTTGAAGACATCCTTGTGGAGAAGAAGGCCACATACTATTTTCAGATATTCAGCGGTGTATCGCACGGCTTTGGAACAAGGGGAGATCCAGAAGTCGAGACTGAAAGTCAGTGTTTGTCGCCTTTTTCAGTGATATGAATTTTCAATACTCTTGCTTCTGACAGGATGGGCGAAGGAAGAATGCCAACGTGGGATGGTAGGATGGTTCAAACGCTTTGCGAGTAGCAAGTGATCTATGCTGTTATTTTGAAATCACAGACTGTCTCAATAAATTGTACTCATATTGTGACCTTACTCTGGATTGTTTCAAATGGACAGACCTTATTTGCTTTCCGTGAACTCTCGAAGGTTGGAGCTAGCTATAATTATAATGAAGTCATTTGCTGAAATACATCCACATCGAACATACGGACATCCGAGATCCCGAGTTGTCCACATGGCTCTGGAGGTCGGGTGATCACAAAGGTCATCATGTGTCGTTCATAGCCCAAGCTTGCTCTTCTACTCCGAAGATATAAAAGTCGCACGAAGTTCATCTCTACGCAGAATATCGATAATGTCCCCCACACTCGCCTCTGCCCCTGGTAGTTGCTGCTTCACCGGTGTAAAACACACAGGCACACCCGTTGGCCGCGTTGAGGACCTCGGTGGAATCCCAACATACATCTCCGATCCTCCTGCTGCCACACAGAAAGTGATACTCTTCCTAGCAGACGTTTGGAGTCCGCTTTACCTTAACAATAAGTTGATCCAAGATTATTTCGCGTCCTGTGGTGCGTCCTGTTGTCAACATTGTACATTGTGAACCGATAATGAGATTTCAATGGAACAAGGCTATATCGTCCTTGGACCTGATTATTTCTTTGGCGACTCCGTGCCGAACCACGATGGCCCAGATCGCCAGGCGTGGATCGACAGTTCCCGCAAACCTGCTATCGATGCGTTCCCCGCTTGGCTAGATGCTGTGAAAGAAAAATATGGTATGTTGGTTTGTTTCCGGTCGCTTCTGAGTCACCCAAATGTGTACAGGGAGGGAGAATACCAAATACTGTGCTGTCGGTACGTCGATACAAGAATCGCGCCAAACGACGCTGAATTCGTGTAATCAGGGTACTGCTTTGGAGCCCCGTTCGTCATGGACTTATGTTCTGATGGATCTGTAGTTGCTGGTAAGTGTTTCGACAGCTTTCAAGAAGGATGCCCACGTGAGAACTGCAGGAGCACTGGCTCACCCCGCATTCCTCGATGAAGATCACTTTGAGAAACTTGACGGTACGCTTCTTATACTTGACATCATCCAGCTGCCTTAACAAAATTCAAATCATTGCATCAACACAGGACCTCTCCTTCTCTCCTGCGCAGGTAAAAGTGTCTTCTTACAGATGTTCACGATGGCCGTTAAGCTGATTCCCAATACTATTATTCTTTCATGTAGAGGAAGACCACACATTCCCGCTGGCCTCGCGTCGACGTGCAGAAGACATCATGGTCGCTCGCAAATCCACGTATCATTTCCAGGTGTTTTCAGGCGTCAAACATGGGTTTGCTGTACGGTGTGATCTTGCTATTGACACGCAACGTGAGTGGCCTGGTTTCATTTCTTACACATTGAAATTAGCAAGGCACTGAATGAATGCCGATGCAGGCTGGGCGAAGGAGGAGAGCGCTAGGGGAATCGTGAGTTGGTTTGATAGGTTTACGGTCTAGGTTGGTTACGATGTGCACGTTTGTTGGGAGAATGAATTTTCATATCATGGGTAACATTGAAAGCTCTAATCATATCCGTCTTGTGCATCCGTGGAATTACATAAGGCGGAGTTACTATCAAACCAAAGCAAAACAATCCGTGTCACCGACTCACCGGTCATAGACTCGGCCATTGACTCTCGATCATGGATCCATATATCTGCGGAAATTGCTTGATTCCGCATTGTTCGCCTCCTTGGAGCTGAAAATAGGATAAGCAACCTGAATTCAGCTGGTTGTTTATGTATGCTCGCAGCAGAAAATACATACTCCTGGATCAGCATCATCCATCATGTTTCAAGAACACCCCTAACAGTGCCCCAAACCCTATATCAATACGTACTTGTGCTTCGAGGGAAGCAGCGATAAGAGGCTATTCGTTTGATGTAGCTGATCTAGGGTCTCGTCACGTTCTGTCAGAATTCGAGAACTACATCGAGAAAGGCGCCCCCCACAGCAATCTCGGCAAACTGCAAATTGAGCTGGTAAAGCTACTGACGCTGTTGTAGATCCCCTGGACATCACCACTATGGCTTCCAAATCCACCACAGGCCTGCCGTTGGACTCTGCCAATATAATGTCAACAGTACTAGAAGGTATTTTATACGGCGAGTACCATGAGTTCTTACGTTGCATGCCTATCAACCTAGCGTTCTTTTTTCAGGCTTTTCAGTCCTCATGTTCATAGGTACCATCTGGACATTTACTTACAAACAACGCATCCGAGACATCAATCAGCCAAGCACCGTGGTTGCCACCTTGCTGTTTGTACTCAGTACTGTGGTTAGCTTCTTACCACTCTCATCCAACTTCATTCACTAAAGTCTCCCTAGCACATGATCGTAGGTATTATTCGTCTCGAAGATGGACTGGTGAAGTATGGCAATACCTTCCATGATGGGCCAGCAGGGTTCTTCGCAGATGTGACCCAACAAACATTTGTGACAAAGAATACGATAATCACTTTACAAACCTTGCTTGGTGACGGAGTGGTGGTGCGTTCAAGTTTTTTTTGCCTGCAAGCTTGAAACCCCAGTGACTTACACGAATCCCAAAAAGATCTATCGATGTTACGTCGTCTGGCGATCTGTGTGGATCATCATCCTACCATGCATGATGTGGTGCGGTGTCGCAGGTTATTTGCAATCATACACAAAAATTTGGATGCTCTGACGTGTGTTGTTTCGAAGCGTTCGGTATTTGTATGGTCTATGTGCAAGCACCGACTACCAATGCCAAAAATGTCTTCGGAAACCAAACTGGACATTGGATCACGGCGTTCCTTTCCTTGACGCTTGCAACTAATTTGCTCAGTTCAGGTAAGTTCACTTCTGCGTAAGCGCCATGCTGAGGTCTATGATATTAATGACATGAATATATACAGGATTGTTGGCATATCGCATCTGGACGATCGAACGCAATGTCTCTGGAGCTTACGCTACGAAGAATAATATGCCTATATTGCGGGTACTCGTAGACGCCGCACTTTTATACTCTGCAGCGTTTTGCGCCTCGCTGGTATGTTTCGCCATATCGAACAACGGGTTTTATGTTTTAGGAGACCTGGTGTGTTATTTCGCTGATCAGAGCTTTGATCAACCACGTAGATCGTTCCCATCATCTCGATTGCTTTCTACATGGTGTTTATCCGCGTCGCAATCAGCAAGAAGATCCACGAATGCCTCTCGGCTACTCTTTGTTGAGGAACAAATGAATCAGACCGAAGAATCTCTTCGAGATGCCCTGTGCAGCCTTCGATGCAGATTGGAATGATATTTTCCTGATCAACAGAGACAGGCTAAAAATAGATGCAACCTTGTCTACCCCGGTAGTCTAAGAATTTCTTCTAATAGTATCGCTTTATCCTCCCGCTTGAGGACGGCGGTCACTTCACTGAGGAACAGAGACCTTGACCGTTTACTTGAAGTAGGGACATCGCGAATTTAAATGACCACTTGTTGAAACGACTGGTTGGTCGACTCGTGTTACACATCCTTAAACGCGAGAAACACGCGGTATATTTGTTAATAGTATGTAAAGAATGGAAGTAGCTATTGAAATTGAATAGCTGTATGTACGTCAGTACACCGGAACGATCGCGCACGAGGCATAGCAGAAATGAGCGAAACTGGTAAGTCAAGAACGTGCAGCCAGCACCTCGGCAGCTGCATGATTAAAATCGTCAGGGTAAATAGGAAAGCAAGAACTTGAGACAGTATATCAGAGCAGGTGTATCAGCGCAAGAAATTTTGCAAGAAACTAGTCCATCTATCGCTGCTCGCTCGTTCATATTCTCTCGGCGTAGGGCGACTTCACCGCCAGTGAATCGTACCTGCCTTGAGAAAGTGCATATGTTGTGCCTGTCCCGTTCGCAACGCCGGAGGCGTACGTCGTAGAATCAAGGTGCCGAGACCGCGCTAAGATATCGGACGCGATTTCGGTGCCGTATTGTTCCGCCAGTTGGCTGTGGTGAGAATATTAATACATACATGCGGGGATAGATAGGAAATAACCCACTTGGCATAATTATCCATAATGACAGCCATACTTGCCATGCTGAGCCTATAGGCCTTGGGCATCATGCCTTTACCGAAGCGGTAGGTTACGTGGTTTGAGCACAAGAGCCCCGCGAGCATGATTACGAGCTGGAGCGGCACCAGGGAGAAAGCGATAGTGTACCAGAAGTCCAAGGCATGTTTCTCAAAGTTGACGTATGCCTGTTTGCACCCCGGAAGGACGGAGCGGGCGTAACAGCTTTGGGAGACAGTAGCTTCGACGAAGGGGGAGTAATACCCACAACAATGGAGCCTGTTTTGGATCCTGAGACGGCCGGCTGCACCGAGATCGCGAGACCACTGGGAATTTAGCTTGCCTTCGAGGTTGAATGTACGTTGTTTGTAGGTCATGTAGCCAGGGGTGACAAGGAGGGCAAAGCAAAGCCAGAGAGTGAAAGTGTAAACTGCTAGGAAAGAGCGGTTATTGAGGAGGATGCCAGCCCATCCGATTATGGAAGTAAGTGAGGCAAGGACGGCAGCGGCTGTGGAGAAAACGAGTTCTGTTCGGTTGCCTACACGAATGATGTCTGCGTGTTCGAAGATGTCAAACCATGTGAGAAGACAGAAAATTAGGCCCGCAAGGCCGTATATAGATAACTGCAGGAGATCAGGAAATGAAAAGTGTGGAAAGGAAAAGGTACTGACTGCAAGATTGGCAATGAAGAGTGCCCATTTGAACCTGTTCCAGTGCATGTGAGGACGGGTGTGACCACCTTCTTTGCCACCGAACCAACCACCGGTGACGCCGTCGTAGTCTTCATCGCCTTCTGCGGGCATACGTGCCTCACCACTCTTGAAGGCCTCCCTACCGCCGCCTCTCTTGTGCATGGCGGGATGGTCACCATTGGCCTTCCCTGGTCTACGTCTGCGAGGAGTAGGAGAGAGCAAGCCAGAAGCAAACTTGTTAGGTAGATAATTGACGGAAAGGGAGACGTCCTTTGAGAGGGTGGTACTCTCCGCGCGGGGAGATGGTGGGGCGGAAGAAGATTCATCAGCGACGAAGAGAGGGGTGGGGGGCTCAAGGGGAAACTGCATGTCTCCAATGATTGGCCTGGTAGAAGGGGCGAGTGAATAGGACGACCGGGCGTGAGAGGTGAGAGAGGAGGGTCGACGGATGTGGCTGGGGAAGCGATTAGTATGTGGCTGGGAGCGCAAATTAGGATGGTGTCGAGTAAAAAATAAAGGAGGAAAAGACGGTGGATTGAAAGATTTTTATATATAAAGAGGAGTACAAGCGAAGATTAAAAATACAACTTACCCGCTAAAACTTGAATAGTCCAACATAGCCAACCTGCACACTAGTACATACTTACTCAATTACCGTTCCAGAAAAATGTGGCATAAACGTTACCGTACAGTATTTGACACGTTTTCTCGTATCAAATCTTGAGCAATGTCGGTTAGAATCCTGAAATCACGTACGTTTTGCCGCAGACGAATAACGTCGTCGTGGAGTTCCGACTCGGCACCACGCCACCTAGTGCACATGCGCGACATGTCACATTTCATTAAACGCGTGACTGACGCGTCACGTCTCTCCTCAATGTACGACTCGACACGTTCGCTAAAACGTCAGCGCACTCTCCCCATATCAGCCTCGCCGACACCGAGATCCTCGTCACTCACCCCACCTCCAGACTCTCCAAAATCATACCCAACTCCAGCACTCCGCCCGCTGCCTCCAGCAATCCTACTCCTTGCACTTCCAGGACTTCTGACCCTTCCTCCTACTCATCCAGACTTTGGCTTTTCACTCTTTCTCTCACTGCGCTCATTGAGACAATGTTTAGCACTGCCTGGTCTTGCCCCTGATATAGAATGTCGTGCTTGGACAAGTCTGGCCGAAGTCGGCATGAGAGTCATGGAGAGTGGCTTTTGCTCGCAAGAGGGAGGATGTGACTGGGCTGTAGGTATTCATTCAGAGGTACTACAAGTTTTTTTTGTCGTTTGTGCATGCTGACAAGTGTTATACAAAAGGCCGAGAAAGCACTTGGCAAAGGTCTTCTCATCGCACAAAAAGTCAGTCTCTCCTTATTTTTTTGACATAAACAATTGACCCTACCATTGAAATTTAGCACCCTTCACTTCGGCCGCTTCGCCACCACCTCACACTCCTCCATGCTCATTTTGCATTCACTTTTCCTTCCTCTTCCACATCGCCAAAATTCGCACGTGCCATCCTCAGACGCCTCATCGCATCATTTGTACCCTCGGATCCTCCAGGCACCGTATATGATGCACACCTAGCATTAATCACCCAGATTATTACACTGCCTCCTTCACCTAATACTGCTGCTAATACCAGCCCTGCACCACTAGGGGCCCCCGCCCTCCAAGCAACACTGACTGCCATAGATACTCTCATAACTCTCGCACGCAAAAACCACCACTCCCAAATTATTGCCCTCGCTCACGTCATCAGGTTGCGCGTCCTTCTTCGTGCAAGTGCATGGGCCCAAGTTGGGGCTGCACTCGATACAGCGGAAGTCGTGCTTGGTCTGATGTTCGACAAGAACGGCAAAGTTAAGAATGACGAGGGTCATATTATGGCGATGAAAAACAACAAACCTGATGATGCACTTCCCCGTTGGAATTCTATAACTGCCCACGACGTTAATGCTTTGTCTCGCGAATATTCTCAAGTGCGCATCACCTCCGACCAGTCAAATGTGGAACCAAATCAAGAGGAGGAAAACACGCAATCGGATCCTGCTCATGCTTCTCTGGTCATTCATACACTCATCTCCGCTACCATATTTTTTACTTTCTCCGGAAACATTCGTGCAGCCGAGCAAAGGCTCGCCGCGCTCCACGAAATTGTTGATAGTGGAGCACTCGAGGGGTTCAAGGATGGTATCGTCCAGGTATGCTTGCCGTCTCTCATTTGCGTTTCTCTCTCCTTGGGTCCTAACCATGCAACTTGTATAGATCGCTCTCCCACCCCATCCACCCCTGGTGGTCCATACCACCCACCCATTGATACTTCTCCCGCTCACGTTCCTCGTCAGCGCCACTGCAAAACGGGATCCAGTGGGCAGAAACCCAAAGAGAAGGCTCTGGGCCGAAGCAGCAATCAACATTCTCAATACTGCAAGAGAGGACATCGAACGTATGTTATATTTTGGTCGTGCCGTTAATCACCATTGCATTGATACTGACGCTCATCCATCTTCAGTGCCCCTCTGGGCTTCCCTAGCAGACAGAGACGAAATTATACAGCGCACAGTAAAACTCACAGCCGATCTTTTATGCGAGCTTGTCGCGGTACGTTCAATTACATATCACAATCTCGTATCCATTGTTTTATCCTAAAACATAGATATCGATCCAACGCTCCGAATTCGACGCTGCAGAAACACACCTAGACGCACTACTTACCCTAACCCACACACACGACCTCTTCCACTCATATAGCGCCCGCATCACCCTCCACGCCGCACATCTCGCGCATGCACTCGGAGACACCGAACGTGCAGGCGTATGCTATCGCGTCGCTAAATCTGTAGATGACGAACGCAATGCAGGCGCTGGGTATGTAGGCGCTGCTGCATGCGCTGGGGAAGCACTATTACGCATCGGACTACGTGCTCAGGCTCACGACGAGAATTCGAACCCTGGTGTGAATGAAGGCGCTAGTACTGACGAAAGCGACTGGTTGGATGCTGAGACGCATGCACTGGCTAGGTCTGCGATTCAGCGGTGCCATGGAATGGGAGGGACGCTTGAAGCAGTCGGGAAGGTGGTACAGGCAGCTGTGGTGGGTGCGAGAGGGGAGATTGTTGGTGCCAAGTGCGTCACTTCTTTATTTCACGCCAAAAATTTCAATAACTGACTTGTACTTACAAATTGATTCTTGGCACAGATCACACCTAAAATCTGCGCTGTCTTTATCAACCTTAGCAGGCGAAAACCATCTCCGCGCGTTGCTCCTCGCGCAAGTGGGCGCACAGTATATGCATACAGCACCTGCGCATGCGATGGAGACGTTGGCAGTATGCGAGACGCTTGGCGCTGGGATGGGCGCGAAGCAGAAGGATGTGGATGGCGTGAAAGGTGGAGGTAAAGGAAAGGAGAAAGAGAGAGACACGGAGGGTAGCGATGGCTCATTAGGCAACGCCCCGCTTCGCCTCTGGGTCGGTGAACGATTTCTCGGTATGTTTCCTTTCTTTTATGTAGTTCAGTGCTGACAGACCAGCACAGAGATATTTAAGCGCGCAAATAAGCCGCACCGAGTGGCAAAGCAGGGGGTGTATAATGCTATGTATCGGGGTGCGGTAGAAGGGATGATTGGGAGGGCGAGGTGGCCTTCTGCGGTGGAATCTGATCATGGTGAAATAGTGCCTACCAACTTCGGGGAAGACGTCAAAATGCAGAGTCTGGACGCAGATCAGGATGTCGAGATGTAGGTGCCTGCACCTTTCGTTCGTTTGAGGGTGACGGAGGGCGACTTATCTTGGACGCTGCAGTTTCCGGCTGACTGGACTGACCTTGCTAGAAGCACTTAAAGTTATTGATACTCGCAACATACTCCACGTCTGATCACATAAAGTTTGCACTCCCATCGTATAGCATATCAAGCAAGTATTACATACAATAACACAGGCACCCTTGTAGAATAACGCCAAAGTCCAAGTTTTTCAAGTATAATCATTGCATTATGGCTGGCTTACTCGAGCATTGGGATATCTTCCGCCGTAAGGTAAGTAGCACTCGAGAGGTAAGGTGTAATTCAATTCAATTGATGGGCAATATGACTCAACTAGCGCAACTTTTCAGCCACGCAGATTACATGATAGACTCGAGAAATAAATGATACACATCTATATAGCTGTTTTTCACGATGATTATCACAGTTTCGACGCTTGCCGCAGGAAGAGACTTGGAATTCGATAAACTATCATGGTATCCTAGTCATGATCTAAATATTATCACAACGCATTAATACCTTCCGCTCGAAATGCTTTTGAACGTTCAACGCCGTCCCCTGCTTGTACTTCTTCCCTCAGGCCCTGGGCTTCAGCTCTGCGATGACATGGACTCATGTGCCAGTCAGTTATTTGCGCTTGAAGTGACGAGACGAGTGCTCAACGCGTAGTATGTGCCTTATCGAAACCAGCAGAATCGACGGGTCGATTGTTATAGTACCAGGGACACTTACCTGCACGATTATTGGGCTCTGCAGAGCACATCCGCTGTGCAAAATATATGAAGTACAATCCCGTCTATGAATCCAGTCGAACGCCACAGGCTTTAGGAGATAGGAAAAACATTGTGCCCCATTACGCCCCTTCAAGCTCTTGAAATCAGCACATGTTAGCTCAATGTCGACATCCATTGCAACTTAAATCATGAAATACAGGTAGCAAGATGTCATGGCCCATCTTGGCTACGTATAACAGTCAAAGTTCGTAGTACAAAGAGGTATACATGCACCTTGGGTATTAATCGATGCATCCACGAGTTACATCAGACAAGTTCTGCAAATCCTACCCTCGTGTTTGCGTAATCAAACACCGAATAAACGTTCTGAAGAAAAACATCGCCGATGATCGTGAAATCTACAGTGAGTACTATGAGCAACATCGTCTTGTCCAAGATACCACTACGCACCCATTTCTGAAGACGCAGCAATCCCTGCTAAGCAGTCGCTGGAAAGAACGTCTGGCCCGAGGTTGTACGTCTGCGCAGAGACTTTGAAGGCACGTCTGCCGAACGTGAATGTAGGCACGGTGGAATTGATGGTATCGCACGGGACTGGATGCAGATGTTGATCAAATTGGAAATCGTGGAAGAAATAAGAAGCTTACTTGTCCAGTATGTATCCGCGCCCTCCGTGTGGGCCGTAGCTCCAGATATATTTGCGTAGTAACTTTGTGCGATTGAATAGGACGTGATGATGAAAGTGGTCCCGGTATCAATGATGACAGTAGCGGCTTGCGACTCGACGACCTCCTGTCCCAACCTCGAAATGACATCCATCTCTACCTGCCAATAGCCTCTATCCGTCACAGCAACATAAGTGAGTGTATCGGAGTGGTAGAGATCAGTATTTGTTCCTCCGATGACCATTTCGCTATCTCCTGGAGTAGTAGATAGCTTGAACCCAAAGACGCTTTGTGGCAGTTTGCCACTTTCGTCCAGCGTTTGGAACAGCGGAGATCCCTCGAACTCTGATATTTCGCTGAATGCCAGACCGGAGAGACCGTCAGGGGGGAAAGACCCGTCCTTGCTGAACTCTGGCGAATATATCCATGCGGCGCCAACAGTCTGATCCTTGGCCTGACAAACCATATTAGTAGAAATAAAATGAACACGTGTGATAACCAACTTCGTAGCCCCCAACAAAAACGTCATCGACGTACTCATCGCCTGCTGTCTCCCCAGCGCCGTACGTCAGCACGAACGGTTGACCAGAATCTTTGGCAGACGAAGATGCAGCAGGGTCGTACTGTGTATGGCCAGCACAACTAACACTGCACTCGGTAGATGGAAGGACTACGCAAATATTGCTGTCAGCACAGAGATAAATAAATAAATTTCTGAGACTTACATAGGTCTGAGCTGCCAGTATCGAACACCACTTCAGAATGTCGGTGTTATACGTATCACATTGCAGAGTAAATGAAACTAACCTGTAAATGTTTTTGGGGGCGTGCCCACCTCGATCTCGCCGTACCAGAGGTCTGCATTGTAGTTGACAAGGGATACGTTTCCATTCCGCTTTGCAACTGAGTGAAAGTCGAAGCGACTACTCAGAGGGTGGGGAGACCCAGTGTTCCGTTGGTAGGCTCCCATAGTAGTACTGTACTTACTAGTTGGCGTCAGGCTGATGAATTTAATGAAAGAAAGAATTCCAGACATACCGAGATACAAAACCCAGCTGTTCCCACACAGTGCTCGGATCAAACACTTTGGAGAAGTTGGCAGCATTTGACCTGGAGTTGAGAAGAATGTGTTGTGTGCGACCCATATCAGAATGAGCATTTGGCGGAGGAGTGGGTGACCCGACAACTGCTACTACAAAAAGCGCACATCGGATTGCAGCAAACATCATTTCGTAGGTGTATCAGGTTGGTGGTGTAGAATGAGAGGAAACGCAACGACCAGTTTTTAATGTGTGTGTCGAGAAAGCCGCAGTCATCGCGCCTGAGCATGAATGCAAGCTTTCAGTTTGAACTGAAGGTAACTTGGAGTCTTAGACTTGATCCAAATTGATGGCGTTGCTAGAAGTCACGTGATTCATATCGGGCAGGTCGGGCAGCTGTCACAGCGGGGAAACTAACATCATTTACCGCGCCAGTGAAATTACATTCGAAAGGTAATCCACTCGAGTGCTCTGGAAGACTGGAACGCTCTATGCTAGGTCTGGAATGGTCTAGCCAGGTCCATATCTGCTTTTGATTGAAATCTTGCAAGAGGTGAAACGTTGAAACCCCCGATCAGTACTAGTGTGGTTGCTCGCCTCCTTGCAATCATAAAAAAGGTACGACCCGCGAATATTAATGATCGAGTAACATTATACTAATACTATAGCTACCCCCAACTCAGAGTTGGTTTCAATGTCACTATCGCACGTCTACGAGGCGTCAACATCGAATTATATGTAACGCGTGCGGCCAGGTTGGGATGGTTTCTATCCCCTCATGGTGGCGAGATATACATCGAGGTATTTGAGAGTCTTTTTTCCGAGCAATCAATGATTATTCGCTTCCAACTGCTCCGATCTGTCACGCCTGGACCAGTTATAAATTAAGATTTTTTTGAAGTTGATTTTAGCATTGAATCATATTTTATCACCCGGACTAATAGTTCAAGTTGTACAATGAGACATATCCTGGCAGGTTTGGTGCTCTCGAGCGCGCTTGTTGCCCGTGCGTGGGATGGGCAACCAACTCACATTTACGGTGTTAATTTGGGTTCATGGTAAGCGCTACTCTATGCCTCCGACCGACTGTTTAACTCAAGTGGTAGCGCAGGTTAGTCCTAGAGCCTTGGATGCTTCCTCAAGGTGATAAACCAACGAACTCGGCAAATACGTGTTCACTGAACAAGTTACTCTAGAGTGGTTGGATATGGGTGGACAGTCATGCGCTGATGATTGTTGGACATGCATTGCAACTGAGTCGTACGTTCCAGTTCTCCACTGTTCGTATGTGAAATTTAATTGTTCTGCGATAAAATAGGTCATTTGCACAGGCGTATCCAGACACCGTCGACACTACATTCGCTCAACACTGGGACACATGGTTTACGCAGGACAATGTCAATACGCTGAAGGCGGCTGGTATTAACACCGTCAGGGTTCCTGTGAGTCGATTCCAAGGTCGTTGCGAACTTGGCCAAACTAACGTTGGACCATTCGATCTGCTTTTCCTTTCATGCGTTATGCATCGCGTTCATTCATAGCTGGGATATTGGATTGTGGAGGCCTTAGTCGATAGGTCTCACGAATCATACCCTCGGGGAGGTCTCAAGTATCTGGTTAGAAAAGGTTTCTCCTGTATTTCAATTCTCTAGTTAAACTCGAGTGTGTAGCGTCGGGGCTTAGGCTGGCTGAAAGATGCTGGGATCCAAGCGATTCTGGATCATCATGCATTACCCGGGGTTCAAACGCCTGCGCAAATGTTCACCGGAAAGTAAGTTCCCATTTGCATCCTATCTGTTCTGTACTGAGATTGATTTTTATCAGTTGCACTTCCGATGTTCAATTCTACGTGAGCCATTTCGCAGCCGGTAAAAGCAATAACTACAAATCCTTACATACAGACTCCATACAACTACCACCGTGCACTGGTGTGGACAACGGTCATGACTGCGCTTTCTCACCTGGACCCTGATTTTGGAAGTGTCTTTGCGATCGAAGCAGTCAATGAACCCATGATGAACGCGACTCAAACACCTCACTATGGCGCCTGTATGTGTCATTTATCATTATTTTATTTGTACCCTCATGATTTCTGAATTTCCTACAGTCCAAAGGAACTTCGTCCAGGTGATCCGTGCAGTTGAGCTCACACTCGGAATATATGTGCCATCATCCAGTTTATCGCTATCGGTACCACTGTCAGTCTCGAACAACTTCACTGCTGCACTGAGTGCGACATCTTCAGCAACCATATTCCCAGTGGAGGTGCGAACGGCACTTGTAGAAGCCGTTCCAATTTTACTAGAGATTGGAGTGGCGTCAGGTTTGCAGACCATATTCGAAGCCTCACCCTTCAAGCGGTCCTGTACTTCATTGGTGGCCAAGTGAGTTCACCACAGGTCCTTGCTAAGATACATCGATGATGGCATGGATAGCTTCATGGATGTGAACTGGCAGTCCGATAATCCCTCTAATCCAGCTGATGTGGCGATTGGTTCCCAAGCTTATGACAATCATTTGTATTACTCGTGAGCACGCAGTTGACTACATCAAGTTCTCATGGTTTCTTAATGTTCTCTTTACAGGTTTGGTGTATGTCGCATGCACGTAGCCTATTGCTTCGCATTAACAAATTTATAGGGAGTTGCGGCTGCTGACCCAACGTCTTACTTGATCAGTATTTGCAGTGCGTCTTCTTCGTCAGTTCGCCAATGATGCACTCACTTTTGGTAAAGATCTTTCACGTATCCAGGCTGACGCAGCGGTCGGCGACTCTCCACTCTGGTTCGGAGAGTGGGGACTTTCGACGGAGTTCAATGCTACGGACGAGTTCCTCTACAAATGGGCTGACGCACAGAAGTTGGCCTACAGTAAAGGTGCCGGATGGATTGTACGTGTTCCATTGCATTTGATCAAGATGTTTGCTCAAAGATGAATGCTTCAGTACTGGAACTTCAAAACCGAGATATCATCCCTCACCAATGGGAGTGCACTTGCAAGGCAATGGTGAGTCAAGCGCATTAGGGTGCTTTACGAAAGATCTGACGGCCGTCTATGTAGGTCTTACCTTGAGGGGTTAAAACTCGGGTTCTTGACCCACGACCCTGCGGCGCTCCACGATCCGAACGTGTGCGCTCCGTACATGAACAGCACCGCCAATAGCACAAGTTCATGATGTGCGTTCTTGGTACCTAACAAGCGACAGCGCAGAGCGCACCTATATTGATCCCTGCTGACCCACCATCCTTTTGTCAACATTCCTCACTGATTCCTCAGAATGTTTAGTGCTGGTTTTCCTAGGTTTGCTATTGTAACAAAATCGGTCTCAGTTAGACCTAAGCTCACTAGTCTAGTACAAATTATAGGAAACTAGCGCGAAGTTGCCTACTTATATTACAATTGATAAGATAATTGAAATTGATACAGGCCGGAAATCTGAGCAAATGGATATGATAATATGAACTTCAGGACCTCATTCGAGTTAACTCGATCACAGACGAGGACGAGGATATCTATTTAAGCTTGGCGCATATAGCCATTTCATATCTCGAGTACATGCTGTGTATATCACTCGGACACCTGATTGACTGGTTTCATAGCCGACTTTCTTTTACTAGTTCAGTTCGTTTGACTTTCGACAAACGAAGTGTGACCAAACGAGTCACACTTCGTTTCAGTGCAGTTCACTTCGTGGCAACACTACTTGGATGATAATGCTAACATTACAGGCCGTGATATGTAGCAGCACATTTCGGAAGCATACTGCCTTGATTGAATTGCGGGTATACCTATGGTCCAAGTTACTACTGATATGAACTCCTTCAAGCAGGTCAACACAACATTACTGCTGATGAAATTCTCGGGCCGTCGCGAAAAAGAACTAGCCTATCACTGGCAGCAACGTCATACATTCCATGTCTTATTCCTCTCCAGGATGGACGTCCAACTCATCGATATCTAGCAAATGACCATCTTAATGAGCACTTAAACTGTGGCGCTTCCCTCCTTATCTCCATTTCAATTCAGCACTTACAATTTCTTCCTTTCCCGCTACAGCGAAGTCACTTCGCAGAAGGCTATTATGTTTCACGGATACAATAATTTCTTCACCCGGTTTATTGACCATGTCGTTGGATAGGATATAGGACACCACGAGAATATTGACACTAGCAGAGAGCAGCAGACATCGATCAATCCTATCGACATTTTTCGAAATAGCTAGACCCAAGGCATACAGTCACGCATATCTTTCAAACTAGTGAGTCTTGGCTCGCACCACGAGTCCTCATACTCACTGTGTTCTTGCCAAAGCATGCTATTTTGTATGTTCCAGGCGCAGGGTCATGTACTTCATCACTTACATCACCACCATTGGCACTATACCATCTCAATGTGATCTCAATACCGCCGAAAGACATCAGGGATCTTGCTATGAACCGAGAAGGAGCCAGCCTGAACAACATCACTCATCACAGTAGACACCAGGGCGGGAAGAGTCGAAGGTGGCCCATTTAAATGGTGGCGCACAGAACTGGCTGCCACTGCGACTCTTGAGGCTGCAAGAAGTTTGTTTATTGTGCTCATGAGTGAGTATTCAAGGGTTCTTGGGGCGGATTCTGTCGTAATCCAGTAAGACGCACGCTAGCCCTCCGAATCTACATGTATGTTGGTCGGTACGTCTTTTTTGATGCTTGACAATATATGCGCCAATTTATAAAGTATGATAGACAGTCGGACTCATCCGCGGATGTGTACCAAACCTGCCCCGAACTATCCATGAATACACAAGCTCCCGCGGCCCGCTACATCGCCCTTTTCCTCAGTACCAATGAGCGTGGTCGACGTTTGAGTTCAACCAACACGCAAAGCACATACTGCTCCGTTGCTCAGTTCATACGCAGAACGACTATCTTCCCGAGGGAACTCCAGATGTCACGCAGACCCTGTCGAGCATCGCGGGATGTCACCCATTCTAGAGGGTGTCCCACATTTTGTTTGCTCTCGAGATGTTTTAAGGATCAATAATCTGCAAGACCTTGGAAGATCAAGTTCACCTCCATCTACAGAGATTTTCGGTATCGCTGCCTTTTAGTGTAGACGGGTAGGGAAGAGCGAAATTCTGTCGTTTCCATCATATTCTGATCATTCGTTATAGTTCAGATTTCTATCAACGTTTTCATTGTTCGACATCATTTGTTGTATAATCCTTGTGCTTTATCGTACGAACGATCGAACAGTTGCAACTTCGTGTCTATAATCGAGTGGTATAGATAAGAGATAGACGCCGTGTATAGCTGTTGTGTCATAAGCCATAGGCTTCGCGTTCGTTCGCTGCCATATCTCGCCACGACGAAGTTCGTTCTCACAGGAAAGGTTTCACGATAAACCAAATAACCTCTACTTCAGGACGCACACCAAGATCTCCCAATATTAATGGAAATCATCGCTGCCCAGGACCTCCGAAGGATGATTAGTCGCTTTCGAGTTCTGATCGTAGGGAGAGCAAACGCAGGCAAAACGACCATTCTTCAGAAGGTCTGCAACACCACGGACGACCCAGAAATACACAATTCCAAAGGAAAGAAGGTGCGGATGATATCTATGTCATGCACGTATCTATCGCTGATCAATTGTGGGTAGACCGATGCTGCCATTGTGAAATCCTCGATCAAGGTGTGTGCATCATTTGCCCTGTGGACATATGCGTATATGCGCTGACGGACACTCAGCGTGGAAATCACGACATCACAAACGAGATGGTATTCAAGAGCAATCCCGGTTTCGTATTTCACGACTCGTGCGGTTTCGAAGCAGGCTCTGAAGAAGAATTCGAGAACATGAAAAGATTTGTCTCGCAATGCGCACATGCAACGAAATTGGAGGAGCGAACCCATACTATCTGGTAAGTAACTCCTTTCTGATGTTCCGTGCTTGCTAATTGCCATCAGGTATTGTATTCCAATGGACGGCCCGAGTCGAACATTCCAGCGGTCGGAAGAGAATTTCTTCTTAGAGTGCGACACTGGGCACGGTGAGCTTGCAACTTCATTATCACTTGCCCTCCTCAGACTAAATGATCGATCTTCAGTTCCTGTGGTCGCGGTGTTCACCAAGTTCGAAGCTCTGCGTCCATTTGCGTATGGAGAAATCAAGAAGCAACTACAAGGGGTATCAGGAGAAGAACACTCGAAGAGGATTGCCCAACGCGTCGAAGAACTGTTCACAAACACACGTGTTTTGAATGAATTGTACAAGCCCGAAAACTGTGCCTGTTCTAAGTATCATGTATGCTTGCAGAGTAAGTGGTCCAGATTGACTTGTCCCATATCAAAGTTGATATTGGTAACCGTCCTAGATATGAACCAACAGAACACAAACTGTAATAATCTACTGGAATGTAGATGATGCTCGAGCCAAGTTTCCTATTTTTCGATGCGTTTTCCCCACACTTATGCGTTCGTATTGTGCACGATACCAAGCACGCCAACTTCAACTCCTGAGTGGTGCAGACTGATGTTTCCTTGTTTCTGATGCTCTTCCCCCATGCCATGCGCTATATTCGGCACTCCAGCTTCAACTACTGAGCACTGCAGACTGTATCGGGTTTCAACACCCGTTTTTCTCATCATCCCTCGTTCTGTTTTGTGCAATGTAGATTTAGGCTTACACTCGTCAAGTGATCATTGTTATTTCTTGTTTTCAATCATGTCAGAACTAACTCAGTATGCTTCAATGCTCAAGCGAACGGGCATGACGACTGACAACATTGTCGATGCTCGTCGAGACAGTACGCAGCCTGGGGGAGTAAGTCAGATATCCCTGTCGCGTTCGTGATGAGAGGAACGGCCGTGCGCTCGCGCTCCGACGAAGTATGGGTGAGCATCACGTTCAAAGCTTTCAAAAGCGTCAACGCAATATTTGCATTGACATCCGTGAACCACGGTGAACACACGTGTGCATTGCAGCATGGCCTAGTAGGTATCAGCAACATGTGGAAGACACGTGCTGCCAGGTGTTCGGACAAGTTCCGAGTACTATATTACCTATTAGTTACAGGCTTACCCTCTAGCATGGAAGTTGATCTCACAACGACGTCGAGCCCTAGGTGCTCACCTTCACGCCGTCATCAGGAGGGCTGTGACCATGTAAGCATCATGTTCGGATCGCTAGAAGTTTTCACTGATCACCGAATGTGCAGAACCCGACCCCCGATAAAGTAATGGGTAGCCGCGTCACAAAGAGACGTGCTAGTTGGCAGTCTGTTACTGCTAGCGACCCAAAACGCCCTCGTTTTACTAAGGGTCACATACCTCGTTCTATGAATCAATTTCTGGATTCTCCTTCTTATCCACCAAATGCTATCGTCCGTCGTATGACTGCATGCACCCAAGCTGCCAGTAATTTGGAGACACGCGCAAAGCCTGGTGGACCAAACCCAACGGATCTCCGTTTCGCAGGAAATTCCCTTGCAAGAAGTCACCAAAGTGACTTTGCTCTGATAGACTCAGAATCTGTAAGTTTTCCCAGCATGTTTTTTTGGTTCACAAGTTGTCATACAGTGTAAGGATGTCCTGAAACGTGGTCTAATGAGCATGACAGATGATGCCATTCAGCAAGCTACTATGGCAAAGCAGGCCTCGCGTGAAACCAGTCGCATCCGTGTCATCTTAAGAGCGTGGGAGATAGAAGAGGCAGAACGCTACGCAGAGCTCCTACGTCTGCTGCAGCGCACCAATACGGACATGTCCAACGACGAGGCTTCCTGGTTTGAGAAGTTTTTATCTGACCGGTCCTTGCCAGAACTGCAAGATGACCTCAACCTCAGCCTAACGTCCTACCGCAATGATTCGGCATCGTTTGCCAAATCAGATGAGCTACTTGATCAGCTTGAGAACTACGCGCGGGATCGCAACCTTATTATATCCAAAGAAGAATTTGCAAGAAACCTGAAAGCTTTAATAGTCGACCGTGACGAATGCGATAGCCAGGAGAGTGACAGCGACGAGAGCACTTACAATTCCAATGCGTCGGACTATTTTTAAGGTAGGCATTCCGATCATATAGAGGCCCCACGTGGGCAGCTAAGTTCTAATGCACTGTTGTAGCTATTCTTGCCGCTCTATAATCGTGAATGTTACGACGAAATTGCGTCAGATGGAGAATCTGATTTGCGTTGTCGCATCCCGCCGTTCACAATCCTGTCGTATACACACATCAGCCGCTCCTTCCAACGAAAACCACCAAAGAAAAAACCATTGTTCCCATGGCACTTCCTCCTTCCCGATGTACACCTGAAACCAAGACTTCTTTGCCTTTTTCTCCGAAATGTTACTATGATCTGGATGAAGAACGAGATGAATAGGAACTCAACTTTTATGCACGATAGACAGCAAAAAAAACTCACTTGTTTGCTCCACTTTCGATGCCTTTCCAGAATATATCCATTTTCTCAGTCAGGAGAAAATAGGAATGGGATAGAAATTTGTTTGAAATTTTTCGACGAGGAGATTCAGCTGAACGCTGACACATTGCACTCGTACCTACTATGACGTCGCTTGCCTGTCGTTGTCCTCCGACTCTGACTCCGACGCGAACTTGTTCGACGAGAGATGATGTGCTCTGTCTACAAGAATAAACCAATGATATCAGCTCGTCAGTGCAGAACGCTTAGATCTCAGATGTGGTATTCATGTGATGACTCACCCTGAGAATGCTAGTCAAGACGAAGAGCGATGTGTATGATGGGCGCATCTTACCTCCTTATCTTTTGACGCCCATCCTCAAGACTATGCATTGCGTGTACAGCATGTCCCATACCTTTCTGGCTTGTGATAAAATTCCTGTATTGCGCCAGCCTTGACGAAAAAATACTGATAGGTTATCGCTGGTGTTTCAAACTCTGCGTAAGATTTTCAACATTCGAAGTTCAAGTGTACACAAGAAAATATCCGAGTCCGTTCGTCCTTCAAGAAGTGATCACTGTTCATAAACTAAACCACCAGTAAACGGAAATAAACTTGGATATGCCTTACATTGTGTCAAGATACACTATGCATACAAGCACGTTCTAATTAGCGAGGGGTCCGCAATGAACTCGTCACAGTACCGTTCGAAAAGTCGATCTAAAAGCAAAAACACAGCCGGCTGCTTCCATGTTCTCCTGCATTGGTTCTGACCTGCCCTGCTGTGGTCGGCTGCTGCGAATCTGGATTGGGCGAAGGAGGAGGAGAAATATGGTCTTCATCAGGTATCCATTCATCATCTTTGCGGCGTGTAGCACCTGCGGCAATGTTCCGCTGTGAATTAATATATGAGCACTGAAAAGCGAGAAAAATGGGCCGCATATACCTCTTTACCCTGCGCGAGAGGAACGTCAACGATACCTGGCGATGCATAATCTGTTTGAAGTGACCACCAGGTTGACAGGCGAGATTTGAAGGTTGTGGGAGTAGGAGCAAAGGATTGGGTGGTCGGTGGCTGAAACTAAAAAAAATGTCAGTCGAATATATGATGATGGCGGTCCCTACTCACATTATCATGGGGATTTACAATTGGACGAGGCAAGGGCGCTGTAGCAGGGAACTGCAAGGGAACCGTTGAGTCAACTGTGAAGAAGATAAATGAAAGAGACATACGTCCAGGGGGTTGCGGGGTTCATTGGCGTGAACAGGACGAGCCATATTCGTACGAGAAGGGAGGAGTTTGCGTAAAAATCCAATGATGACGGGTCGCCGGGGTTCAATTGTGACTGCTAGCGGGCCAGGGACGGAAGGTATGACTGATATTGCTGGTTTACGGTGCACAGGATGCCGTGTTGCGTCAGACTGCGATAAAGAATGGAGCGATTAGATGAGTACAAGAGCAGGACCACGCACGTTGAGTAGCTTGGCGAGGTTTCCGCTTGTCTGCAAGAGATTTCAGCACGCGAATGATGAATGGGTGAATACAAACCTCTTTTGCAAGACCAATACAAGTAAGAATATCGGCTGGAATATCGCATACATGAATTCTGGCCTCATCCCAGGTCGTGTAAGCCAGTTGGTGTGAGTCAGGTGAAAGTATAAGGGTAAAGGGAGCTTGGACATCGAATGAGAGGAGGAGTTGGCGGGACTCGAAGGACCAGAGTTTGATGGTGTTGTCGACAGAAGCACTGGCGAGAAGAAGACAATCAAATGAGAGTGCTAGGTTCCGGATGAGGCCGGTGTGTCCTTGGAAGGAATCTCCGACAGTCGTGAGCGTCGATGCGTCATACTCATAGAATGCATACAAGCTGAATAAGCCTGTGATGAATTTGCCTTTTGTTGTCCAAAATACCTGTATAGATGGTAGACTGAAAACATTGATCATAGGGGTAGATCTTTCTCCAACCAATTTCTGCGATCGGACGTCCCACACCTGAAGCCATAATTGCGCCATGCACGTCGGATATATTGACCCGGATATCACCGCCAGCTTCCGAGAGTCTTGAGAGAGTCCAAGAACTTGCACTTGTTCACCACTAAATCTGAATGGACCAGCCACGAGTTTGCCTGTGTCCAAGCTCCATATTCGCACTGTTCCGTCGAGTGATCCACCCGCTAACAACGTGCTATCTGCCGAGATTTCAATGCGAGGGCCATCATGAAATGTTCTCACGATCCCCGTCTCGACCTCACAGACTTTGAGCCCCTCACCGGCACCAACTGCAGTGACAACCCATCGGCCATCCCTTGACACCCCCACTCCATGTACAATATCTTTGTAAACTTCCCGAGCTTCCTTGATCTCCTTACCCTCCCGCAGGTCCCATCGCCGAGTGGTCTTATCGCCTGATCCGCTGATGATTTGCTTGCCGTCGGGAAAATAGGAAATACATGAAATGTTTTTCACCTCGTGATTGGATGGCGCAAAATATGGTTCATGTCCCTCCAAGGTCATCACCGGTGTCAGAACCGATTTCTTTGCTGCTATACCGGGCTGTTTCGAGCTGGAAGCCATGACGGTTATATCCTATGGATAGTGTTCGGTGAGTTGTCCTCGTATGCGCTACGTTGCCAAGTCTCGAGAGCCGCTGTGCTTTCCCTGTTTATGCTAATCGTCAGTTCATCAGCGCAGGATGCTCGTGTAGGGTATTCACGTTACACGAATGTTATCAAGGACGAGGAACGATACCATGATTGATGGGCTTGCTATATTTTATATATCTTTCATGGCTGTGCGTTGTACAGCATGTTCTCTTTTCGACCATCGCCATCAAACTTACCTATCCCTTCACTGCAATACAGCATTGCGAGCGGCGTAGAAATCTGATCATTCTGTCACCCTCAAACAGGGACAGATACTTGCTTCGAATCTTCAGTTGAATTCGTGCGCTCCTCTTTATGTCTGGGCCAATCGCAACCAGGGTGGACCATGGGTTCATCGTACCCACCCCAGATCATTCCATTCTCCAATTGCAAGTACTGTAATACACCTTACATTCTGTAAAAAAACTATAAATTTTGACATGACAAACATGTATTGCAGTGCACCATGCTCGAGCTAATAGGAAGGAATCATTCATGATCACCTGCATGAAACCTGCATCAAAGGTAAAACATCAGATCAAGAACTCACAATGACGCGTAACCACTTACCATCACCACCGAACTGAAAATCATCAATCGTCTCATCCTCCGCTTCCTCCGAATCTCAGAATCATCCGTGTCTTCGTCCACTACGAGATCTCCATCAATCTCGACCTCTTCCTCCCAACGGGGGCGAACCAGCTTCCTCGACGATAATGGGAGAAGGCGGATCAGGAACTACATCTTCCCCTACTCATCATCACTAGACCTAGCCTCAATAAGCTCAAGCTCATGAAGGTGATCACTCTGCCACTCCGACCCAACAGCCGACATGGTTTGAACAGGTGCATGGACCTGATTCGTATGCTGGGGTTGAGGTTGGGCGACGGCATAATCTGAATAGGCACTGGAAGATGCCCGTGATGCGGAGGCGAGATCACCATCATGCGCTGTGCTGGCTGAAAGGGTTTGCTTGGCTCTAAAGACGGGTACCAGTTGAAGAAGAGGCCGCTATCTGTCATTTGTAGACATGATATAGAGGATAGGTATCGGTTGTCGTCGTACTTTGCTATGCGGAAGACGGATAGGTCAGGGCGGCGACGCGCCTCCGCAGTCAACTTGCTGATTTCAAGGTCTAGAGATACAAACCCTTGCGCTGCGATAGGTTTAGCACTGAGAAGTCCATGTGTGGAAGGGAGACTTTTAGTTAGAATTGCAATAAGCTTCAAGTGTCACTTCAAACCATCAGACTGCCAGATAAACGTTTTCAATGCTTATGTGATTCTTTGCGCGAACCACTTATAGGTGGATAAAGCCAGTACTTCGTGTTAGATCCAAAGACGGCACGTACGGAGCACGCCTTGAATGTGCATGTGAAATGTTGGTGAACGAAACCGACCGATGGACACACCGCATCCAGCCCTTGTGTGGTGATGCCAATTCTAGAAGTGTAGAGGGCTGCCTTCACACATGTTGTAGCCATGACGAACCCCAGAGATAAGTAGCGCCAGTAAATCGAACAAAAAATCAATACAAAGTCTTGAAACATACATCTTGTGCTTATCGCATCTGCAACATCTTTCTGCACAACACGGAAGCTATACACACTACCCAAGCTCGACCCCGCCAACTTTAACTGCAATCTTGATTGGAAAAGGAGATATCCCTGACGCGTTCGTGATGAGAGGAACAGCCGTGCGCCCGCGCTCCGACGAAGTATGGGTCAGCATCACGTTCAAAGCCTTCAAAAGCGTCGACGCAATATTTGCATTAAATTCTTGCCGGTCTGTAATCGATAATGTTACGACAAAATTGCGTCAGATGGAGAAATCCTCACCTTCTGATTTGGGTTGTCGCATCTCGACATTCACAATCCTGCCGTACACACGTCAGCCGCCCCGTCCAACGAAAACCATCAAAGAAAAAACCATTGTTCCCATGGCACCTCCTCCTCCCCGACGTACACCTGAAACCAGGACTTCTTCGCCTTTTTCTCCGAAAATGTTACTATGATCTGAATGAAGAACGAGATGAACAGGGACCCAACTTCTATGCACGATAGACAACAAAGAAAAACCCACTTGACCACGTTTGTTTGCGCCACTCTCGATGCCTTTCCAAAATATATCCACTTTCTCCGTCACGAGTTGCTCCATCTCAGGATCCGAAACACCTGGCTGAGGCATAACGACGACTTGGTGCTCCTAGTTGAGCGGTGTGAAACTTAGGAAACTCACCATGGTGACATCAAGGACCTCGAATGTTTGAGGCTTCACGGTGCCGAACAGCCTATGGAACAGTATTGAGTGAAGAATTGCGGTGGGAACCTCTTTGGCGCTGTGTCTGTCGAGGATCTGGGCTAGCGTCGCATCAGAGGTTTTGGCAAAGAGAGAACGAGTGGGTACGCACGACATCGATTGTCACGGTGGCGAGATTTGCATTCATACCTGCAGGCAGACTGCAGAGTGTGAACTGAGTTAGTGGAGCATGAAACAAACGATTCGCAGTCGATCGCCTAGGTTCGTTGGAACTCTAAAAGGGATGTGGATCGGTTGTACGTTGTCGGTAATCTTATCTTAGCTCGAAACTAATTTCATTCTCCGTGTCAATTTGAATTATAATTTTGATCCAACGTTCTGCACATATTATCAAGCCGTGTACATATTTCTCCCGTCAGCATCAGATATATTGAATCTTGCAACGGGAACGTTTCAGGCAGAACGTAGAAGATCAAACGCCGTGTAGGTGGAGCCCAGCAAAAGTACTAGTGGACACGGTCGCTACATCAACACCCGGTGTGATACTATTTAAAAACCACATACCAAAAAGAGGAAGTTCACCAAGTATGCCACCGCGTGTATTACGCTACACGGACATCATGAGCAGGTGATTCCGAAAAGGATCAAGTCTCACGTACTTTGACTGGATCTCCAGTGGTGTACCCTAGAGTATACAGAACACGAGACAGTGCCCATAAACCACTTGCATATCCGGCCAAGACAGGGTGTCTCATTGAAGTTATCAAAGTGCTAAACCAGCCGCAGACGAACCTGGATGTGAGAAGATATACAGGGATGTAGCAGAACTCTCACGTCACAATAATAATAGGCATGTGCTCAATCGTGTTTTGGTGGGCGCCTAAGAATCATCGTGAGTATGAACGGGACCATGTATTCGGTGAATGATGATTTACGTTGGGCACAGTTAAAGAGGAGGGCTTCTTTAGAAGCATCAGCTTCTGCTTTCTCGGCATACACTGCAAAACACCCTTGTTGAGCATTCCGACATTACTTAGTAGCAATAGCACGTACGTTGAGGGTACTTGATCCCGGATTTTTTTCTGTGGCCGCCTACAACTAGTGCCTGCCAGCCAAGAACCCAAGCAGTGGATACCAGTCCAGCTGCTACATACCCGAAACTTGAAAATAGTGATGTAAGACACCATTCTGCCGAGCGCGGAGGGACTTACCTGGGGGGGAAAACGATAGATGAAGACATGATGGCGGTTTGGAAAGAACTTGTGCACGTAGGACAGGTCAGCTCAGAGCTGTGAGTCGCCCGGCGACAGGGGACACGTAATCTCGCCGGAAAACAACATTCCAGTACGGGCACAGTGACTAAAATTAGCAAGCCTGAGAGTAATTTGGCTTGAAGTCCATGGTTTGCTGAACGTCGCTCTTTCACATAAATTAATGCAGCCAACAGACAACGCAGAGATACTATTAGATATGGGACGATGTGTTGCTACATAGCGAGGAAGGTAGTACAGCTCTTCAATAAAGACAGGTGTAGAAATGATTGACAGCCAGAGATAGACATATATAAAAGAATATTTAGGATACGACAATAGGATCAAAGTGGGTCCAGGAGGTTGTGGACTAAGCCATCTGTGAGATCGCTTCAGATGGATGGTGGAAAGCTTTTGGAGATATCGACGAAGGAGACGGAGAGTGACTCGTCACGATGTCTACATCTACCTCATACTCCACGGTCTTTTCGACATTGATTTCCAGCTGTAGTAAAAGTCAGATAAACCTCGTGACAAAGGTGAAAAGTTGGACCTTGGTTCCAATAGGATCCACCCGCGACTGCAGCAGAAATGAGCTAGACTAATAATTTATTTTCGGGTCACTCACAGAGTCATGGTGGTTTGAGCGGAAGCGATTTGACGGCGCCAAGCCCGGGAACGCCAAAGGGAGTTCTGCTGACAAGCCCCTCTGAGCTCGCTCTTGCCGGAGTTGCTTCCGAGCGTTCAATCTGACCAAAGTAAACATCAGATATGCATAAAAACGAAAAGTTTATAGTATACGTACGTGGCCAACAGGGAGTTCGCATACACTACAGGTGGGTCAGAATCATCATTTCGTCAGGATGACTCGAGTGCAACCCACATTTGCTGATGACGAAATGCAGCCCCATGAAAATGAGGTTGGTGGGCATTACAAGCCACTGTAGGGTCAACATGGATTAGGGATACAACCAGAAACGGATGACTATCAGGCTCACACAAATCATGGAGACGACAGTTGCGGCGCTGATACTAATAGTGAGCAACTGATAACCTCGAATTGACCAAGCTTCAGCATTACCTGGTGAGGGAATTATTCTCCAATGTATACAAGATGACGGAATTTATGACATAGTCCATACTGTTCGTGTAAGCCTTCGTGAATGTGCACGGAGCGTGAACTCACCTCGAAGAAGCTTTGCGGTTAGATCGCAACGAGTGACAAAGGAACACCGCAATAAGAATGTCGACGAGAGATGACAGTGCGAGACCCAACGTGAAAACCCACTACATTCCCACAACGTTACATGGCACTGTGATACAAAATGTGGCACTTACTCGGAACTCCCGCTTGAACTCTGTGAAGGTCTTCAGATGAATCCTATGCAACGTTATGATTGTTGTATAGCATCACATATCATCCACTTACATTTCAGCCGTCGTTACTACAGCGACAAAGATAGATCAGCGCATCGTATCGTGGTCAATAACGCCGACCTACCAGAGGCAGAACCTAAAACAATCCTTAATTTCAAGAGGCCTGAAGAAGAACGAGGTGACTCACATAACCGCAAAAATGCGAAGACCAACTTCAACGAAGGGGGTTCAGCACTCATCCAATTTGAACAGGACAAGACCTACAAGAGGGGCGGTGATGCGCCAATCACAATGGCTCACTGTAACGGAACGTGGTATGCGCTTAATATAACGATCAATCAGAGGGCTTACGTTTATGTATGCGATGGGCAAAAAAGCTGCACAGTTTGGCCTTAATTTCTGGACATGTATCACCAAAAAGACTTACCAGTGGACAATGAACGTCAATATTGCCTGCAAAATTAGTCAGAAACTTTGATCGTGTTTGAGAATGACAAGTGTCTGAGACTCACAGTCAGTGCTATTGTCATCTGACACAAGACTAAAATCAGAGCGTGAGTAGACTTGGATCGAATTTACGCACTGCCACGGTGCTGCACAACGTAGTCAAACAGAGAACAGACAATTGTCATAAGAAAGGACGTACTTAGGTATATCATTTATCTTCGATGCATCGCCAAAGTTCTGTATCAGATAAATCCATATCGATGCACAAACTAGTGCAGTATGAACACTATCCAATGCCCTGAACATGCGGTAACTTAGTGTCAGTATTTGAGAGTCATGTTCGCTGGAGGTACCGACCATATCACGGCAACCTTTCCGAAGAACACCAGTCGTCAAAGGTTCAACGAAGCAACAGATCACTATATGCCACTCACGATGGCCTTCCTCCAGGGTAGATCTGTGGGGTATAACTTAAAGTAAACGAATGATTGTACTGTAACGATCCCTGAAAGTCTAGCATGTGGCGAGAAACCCATCAGGACTAGTGGATGGACGGGATTAAGTTGAAACTTACGCAGAGGCCAAGAAACCACCCAGAAGGATGGCGCCATATGTCGCGGGCACGCTAACCATATTGCACAGGAAGTCTGTGTGTAAGAAGAAGAATCGAAATACGGAAAAGATAGTAAAAGAGGGCACAAAGTATGAAGAAATAGCGAGCGGGAGGAAAAACGAACTGAGGTTGAACACAGGCGAAGAGAACGGGTTTAAGAAGGTTTAATGTAGTCATGAGGTCCCAGTATTCCAGAGGCAATACTATTCAACGGCATCGTAGGCCCCAGCGAGAACGAATGAGGGGACATGAATTCTTACTTGCGGACATTTACGTAACTGCCGTGTTTTTTTGTTCCAGGTTCAGATTGCTCAATGACAGCATGTTATGATCCATGTCTCAAAATTAAGGCGCCCACTAATTAACATGCCGGCATTGCATCAATTCAGTCGAGCTTGAGCAGGATTTTGACAAGCAAAGCTTCACAAACCAGCTGTTAGAAAATCTCTTCAGACTCACTTCAAGTTGACAGACTCACATCCCTCAGCACCAAAAGGCTAGGAATGGTCCCGCCAGTCTTCGCCTATCAGCGGCTTATAGCCTTATACCACGTTCCTTGAGCTATTCCAAAAAGAGCACTCTTCTTTTATTATGGTACGTTGATCAAAATCTTCCGATAGGTTCGGCACTTCACTGGCGACGGTGAGTCCAACGTTTCATAAAGTATAGCAACAAAACGTTAGTTTGTGGGAGACGTTGATACGGTTGGTTGTCAAAATAAACAAGTCAAAGTCCAAAACGCAAGTTGATGCCACTCCTCGCACGGCAACGTTGAAGTAAAGAGGCCCGAGGGGTGACAAAACACCAAAATTTGTTTTTGATCCACCAAATTTTGATCCAGGTTCATACATCACTACATAGTCCGGCTCCGGGATCCGAGGACTCGCATTCGCTTGGGGGGTTCGTACCGTACATTAGACATGCTGCCCTGCATGTAACTTAAGTACTTGTGTCATTTCAGTTACCGCATATCATATTGCCAATTTGCAGAGCGACTCCTCGAAAATTACTTTATGTAATCCCGGCTTCGAACCGCCGATCAAAGGACTCAAAGTATCCCCAAGGGTCAAGGGCCAAGGGACCTTTAGTACGTTAATTGTTACACCTCACCACACAACACCATACCCCTGATCTCTGCGCAGTACCAAAATGTAGTCCCCCAGTCGTGGTCCAACTGGACCAATCGTATACGCATAGAAGACAAATGTCTATTAAGACGCACAGAGGAGACGTGTACAATGAAGTGATTTGCTTGTCGTGTGGACGGAAAATCGGACTTCGACCAAGAGGTAAGGAGAAAATAAGTTAAGGAGATCTCGCGCAGCATTCACGAGGAGGAAGCGGTGGTGAGATAATCACTAAACTATGTTGGACGGGATATGATTCGGATCAACTGTTAAGGGTGGAGTTTCCAAAGGGATATGCGGACTTCCTTTCGCAAAGTCGTCGACTGCTTCATACTCGATAGTCCGTTCTACATTGATTTCCAACTGAGAATAAAGTTAGTCACACCTAAAGTTCGCGACAGCTATATCACATCACCTTATTTCCAGGATCCAAACGTTTCTTTGTCTTGTTAGCGTACAGTTGTGCTGCTGTAAGAAAGAAACTTACCGAATACTTGGATTGGTACCTGCTGGGAAAAGCAACCGGAAGCTCGTTCGAGAGAGCTCCGAGTCCACGTGAGCGTTCTTCCTGAAGTTGTTTGCGAGAATTCAAGCTGGAAAATACAGTCAAACTTCGTTCTCAACTGCGTCGCGCTGCTCACGTTGCTAGCAAAGAGTTAGCGTAAACTGAATTTTGAAAATTTTTTTTAGCGACAGAAAACAGATGGACCGTAAAACACCCACGTTTGCTGAGTACAAAATGAATCCCAAGGAAGATGAGGTTGTCCATGGTCACCCACTACCATCATTCCGTGTCAAACGGGAAACAGGCACATCACATTGGATGACTTCACTTACGCATATCATCGAGATAATGGTGGCGGCACTATGCATAACAAACAATACATAAATATACAATCATGGACAAATTGAGCTTTACGCACCTCGTGAGCGCATTGTTCTCCAATGTATACAAGACCATGGTGTTGATTACGCGGTCCATGCTGCCCAGGTGTGTGAGCTTCGCATCCAGGTCGCCTAATGTGATGCGACTCACTTCGAAAACGAACGATTTCTGCGCAGCGTAAAGCACAGACCTGCGGTGACGAGGATGTCTACCACACATGATAATGAGAGACCCATGGTAAACACCCACTAGTAGGGAGAATACAGAGATTATCGAAAGCCCAGTGTACAAAAGACGAGAACCTACTTCAACCTTGTCTCTGAATGCAGTCATTGTCTGCAGTTCGATCCTGAATGTCACTCAGTTTCGTTTCTATGCAAAGGAGTACGGCGAAAGAACTCACATCTCAACGGTGCTAACTAGCACGCAAAGGCATCAAGCAGTGAATTCGGGTCCGCATGTAAGGTAACTCACCAAGTGCAGCAACTTGGTGGCATAGCCTAGTGAGCAAGAGCACACAAAAGCCTCAGGTTGACTTACCCAATCGTAAGAAAGTAAATACAACCTGCGGCACAATCAATCATGACATTCTAAACATCGAAGGGTGAGGCTTACAATAGGACCACTGATCCGCCAATCGTTATGAGTTACTGAAGCTCACAAGTAAGTGACAAGGTCCCATAGTATGAGGTGAAGCTTACGCTTGTGAATGCGATGCGCAAAGAAACTGAAATGGTGTTTGTATACAATATTTATACAGGACAACAGCAGCGCACCAGTGCACAATCAAAGTAAGAAAAGCCTGGTTCTGTGAGATCATAACGACGCTTAACGAAATATGAAACTCACCGTCAGCGCAACGGATATTGCTAATGGACTGAATGACGAGCAAAAAAATCAGACGTGAAACGGGCCGATAAGCACACAAAACACAGACACAGGTATGTAGTCTATTTTGCTGTCATCAGCCGAACCACTGTACCATGAAAATCCATGATACCGTACACACGAGACCGGTGTGAGTGGAGTCTATTATCCTGACAGTGCTCTACTGAACATTTTGCGAGGAGCGGAAAAGCGACGAAACAAACCAAGTTACGGCAACCTGTCCCGTGTCGGAATACAAACAGTCAGCATGGACACTCCAGAACAGACTAAGAAGCTATACTCACAATCAATTTTGTAATGCGTGTGTCATTGGGGTATTGCTTGATATAAGTAACTGTCTGTGCCGTTATGACCCCAGATAATCTGGTGGCGTGATCCATATACCAGTCAGAATCCGTACTAGGGTGAGTCAGGCTGAGCATTACATACACAGAAGCAAGAAATCCACCCAGAAGAACAGCACCGTATACTGCTGATAAACTAGCCATGATTTGAAGAGAAATTAGAGAATGAATGAAGGAGGAGGCGGAAAAGCATGCAACAGCAAAGATTCATCATGATATATGAAGGTTGGACCTGTCGACCGTTGGTGACAATTTCCGCACAAAGACAGCGGCTGTAGTGGTAGCATCGATCGCCCATTCATTGCTCAATGCTCATCCACATGATCCAGGCACTTCAAGTTCATGTGCATCCACAATTGGAAATTTCTAATTTTCTGCCGTCAAAACTCATGAAAATTACTGATCAGTCATAGTGATACTACTGTATCTGGCCATGCGACCTACTTCAAAACAATGATTGATAGCAACTATTTAGTCTCCGAGCTGCTCCTTGGCCAGTGTTTCATGCAATTGATGCCACCCTGCGAATAGAATAGAAGTGCCAAAACCTTGATGGATGAGTTGTAAGCCCGGCCGAGTTCACCCACGGTTAATTACGGTGGCACATTGACAGTACTAAAAGTGGGCGTGGACCATGAGTTATTATAATTAGTGATGCCATATCTGATATTTTCTTGAAGATGGCAGGGTGTACAGAAATCACCATAAAGATACTAGCTGGTCTTTCCTCTTCCTGCTTTATGACAGATCGATTCAAGTCAAGAAGTATATGCCCTGTTCCAAGGAACCCTTCATCGTCGCAGGTTCTCTATCTCCTTTATTCTGCAGCGGACATCTTCTAGGAGCTCATCAAAGCCTTCCTTCTCAACGATGTCTAAAGCGGCGCGGAGGACTAGCATTGAGTCGGGCTGCACGTTTGAATTCATCTGAGATGTGTGATGTCAGAAAGGCCCGTCACGATAATGTGGCACTAACGTCAATATAGACTACGTCCAACCTATCAAGCTCTAAATTGAGAAACTTGAGACCGAGCAAGCGAGCTTAGTGAAAATCATCTTACCGTCCAAATAATCGGGCCGTGTCATGATTTGCTGACATCGCCACTGTAAATGTGTCAACCATATGAAGCACGGATCAGAAAACAAATCAAATAGCATACCGCTGGGATAACGGGGAGTTTGAGAGGATCCCAAGAGTCCCCCGATTCCTTCTGGTTAGCTCTGTATAGACGTGCGAACTCTCGGAGTAAAGTCCAGCAGTGCAGGCTCCATTTTTGCTGTAGAGATCAATTTTCAAATGTTGTGCAACTATCATGATCGTCAAACATACCTGAACGACAACTTCCCCATCATTGTCGCAATCTGGTATCAGCCCGAGGCAGTTCTCGAGCCACGCCTTCTCCGAGCGCAGAAGGTCCTCCGCAGCTTGCAGCATCTCTTCGGCCCTGGACACCTTATTGAGGTAGGATTGACGTCCTCCCACAACGTGCACGACACTGTCTACATTTTCAGCATCTGGCCGTCTGCACAATAGAGTGCGCTTTGACATTTCCCAGTCCAGATCTTGGACAGATCGCACCTAAATAATTACCAAAGTGAGCATGAGCATGTTATTACGCAACTGCATAACTGACTTCCATCAAAGTTGCTGCTTTGCCTGCCAAAAGGTCAGTAATGGGATTGCGAGATGTTTTTCTTGTGACTCACGCAATAACGTATACGGCCATACATCATCCCTAAAATGTTCATCAGATAATGCTGCGCAAAGTAAGACAGGTAGCTTTACGTGGTGAATACAACAGTGACGATGCCTAAATAAAATTGAGAAAGATTGCTTAAGTATGTGTCATGAACACGCTACCTCTTATGGCCCAACGTTCAGCGTACTGTTGGATCTGTAAAAGAAGATTTCGGCCTTGGTCATTGTTTTGAAAATTCTGAATTTTGGTGATGACGAGAACGAGCGGACGACGTCGTCCATTTCGCATAGCAACTTCATATAGCTTATCTAGTGCTGCACTGCCAGGTTGAATTTCAATGCAGGCTCGTAGCCTCTTTGAACACGCACCGCGTTCAATATCCATCGCGGGACCGCCTGTGAACTAATATTAGTTATAACACCTAAAGCATCAATAGATGATGTCATACCGGATCGAGGGTCCGGTCTCTGGAACAGTCCCGCCTGCATATCCTCGCTAAATTCATAGTTTAAAGCATTTCCTAGGCGCAAACGAAACACCTCAAGGTCGGGATGGGCCTCAAGAAATACCGCCCCTTTGTTACGTATATTCAGCATTGCATCGAACACCATTCCAGACTTTCCCGCCCCCTGAATCATAAAAGTTACTGTCAGACCACGCTAGCGCGCCAGGTAATGCACACGAGTATCTCACCTTCGGTCCGACAAGGAGAAAATACGAACCTGTCATCTCTCCCTTCACAATGGAATCGACGAAGTCTTGTTCCTGTCGCCGTGGATGTACTTCGGAGAGCTTTGCTGCCAAGCTTTGCAAGCTAGCGTGCTCCAGGTCAGGTGTCAGAAGGTCAAACCGCGATAGCTCCTGCTTAATCAATTGTACTAGGGCTGCATCATCCCACGTTTTGTTGAATGCTGCTTCAATCTTGTAAGACCACATCAGATACGTTTGCCTGTATAATTCATCACTTATCCTCACCTTTGAAAGGACGTTATGTTTGTACCAAAACACATATAAATTTCCCCCGATAAAAACTAGAAGAAGTTGATCAGTGTGCGAATCGGCTGAGAGTGCACTTACTGACGCCCAGCCCTATCAGGGTCTTTAGCGCAATGTCAACGACTAGCGAAGGATCTACTTTGCTCCAAGTACCACTTCCGCCTGGTGGGAAGGAAGAATTATTGTCTGCCTGTGGTACCTGTCGCGAGTGCGTAGAATGGAATCGAACATCGAGCTTTCTAGTCCTGACGCGTCCAATTCGCGACGGAATAAGTCCTCGCGCAGAAATCACTGGGCACTGCCGTCGCACACGGGTCAACAAATAAAGCCGCTGCATGGTCGCAAATTGTGTAGCGAGAGAGGTATCGAATAAAAGGACGTCCGTCCTGATTTTGGCATCCTTATAATATTTTTGGGCGCGATGCTGTAGACGCCACGTACAGCTACCCAGTCACCTTGACGTGATACTCTGTGCCTTGAACGAATTATGTCATATCCACAGGCTCAGCAGTACGTGTCTTGCAGTCGAGAGATGTTGCTGCGGGTGCTTCAAGGCTCGGCGCCCAGCAAATTCTAAGCGGCGTAACCATTTAGCATCGCCTTCGAAGTAATCACCTGTGCTCTTCTGTGTCCGTGTAACACTCGTGGGCTATGTCCGTAGCTATTACATAAAGACAACGTACCACAGGAATGAGGATACCGATTAAGTGCCTTGGGTTGTCCTTCAAGCCGTGATTACAGAGTATTAGAGCTGTAAACTTAAACATGTTTTCCAATTGAAACCACAAGAAAAGCGACAAACCATAGACGTGAAATGGCACGACTCCCTTTTAAGCGCAACAAAGGTCTAGCAGCCACCCCGTGCGAGCAACCTCTGTTCCACGATGTACCTCTAACTTGAAATGGAAGTTCGGCGCTTAAAAAGCGTAAGTTGAATAAACAGCATGGCTAAGGAACCTTCAATAGGCCCATAGGGGCTTGCAAGATTGAGGGATACCTGCTGAAACCGTGTGTGCGTGTGCGTGTGGTAACAAATGCGTATAATTTGTATTCCCACTGTGCAGTATTGCATGGGGATGTCACTAAAACGCACTTGAGAACTCCCTCATCCGATCACCACGGTCCACAGTACACTTTTGTTTACTACACGTGTCACGCAGTCATCAGTGACTCGGCGGGTCCGAGAGACAATTTGGATATTTATAAACAAAACTGACCGCCCGTGGCGTTGTTGTCCAAATCGCTCGCGAACAAGAAGGGAGCTGCCCATGTCCGCGGTTAAATGACTCAAGTCCTGGATCATAGCTATCAAGAATGGGATCCTCGCTCTCGCCTCAATCGCGAGGCAACTGTTTACGGGCAGTGTTACGTGGCAGAATCGTAGAGCAGATCTACAAATTAACATATTACTGGATCAGCAAGCACTCTCAGAGTCAATGATGATCTCATAAGAACGGATACGACTACTGACCTGTATTCTTTCACAACAGTCGGGTGACCTTGATGGAAGAAAGGCTGTCGTTCCTTCTACCTGGACTATTTGTGCCAACTCGTGAGACTCCACCTCATCCCTTCATCCGTCATGAGGGAGTCAATGGACCTAGCCATTTTCTGCGAGAAACTGATGTCAATCGAAGCATATAGCAAGGCTAGAGTCATGTCCGCGTCTGTTTGAACTTCCGCGAGTGATTCGGTCAAATGCACATGCTGCGGGATTCATCTGAGCACTGAGCACTGCGGACGTTCTGAAAATGAAGACATACTGAATCGCTGATACTCAAGTCAAGCCTGAGCCTATGCGCTGTACTTCTCCAGTGCTTGTTTCCTGGAGCCTACCATTGTAATGCAAAGCAAGGAAGGACTCGGAAGCGTTCAATAATGCGGTAATAACTTTCCCTGCAACTACCTAATACGTAATACTGACAACACTTTACCGCTCTGCGTCCATCGTGATGGCTAAGCGTCTTTTCAGTTTTGGGACCCATTCACCTAATTTACTTCACTCCTGAAAACGTTGCATCCACACCTTTGATCGCCATCAGTAGTTGTGTAGCGTGCACACCACTTGGCCTTGAAACTTGCCCATAAGTGGTCTCACCAGCTTCCCTCCCGGTCCATATTTACGTGTTTCGAGCATGATTCGCCGCGCATACATTGATTTACTCCGTATCAGCATTGGCGACACTCTAATTGCAGAGATCACCCCCACGTTGACGTCAGGGTTTGTCACTGCCCTGTATACAATCCGCAAGGCCATCACGCTTCCAATTGCTGAGTTCTCTAGCGATAACATGCCGTCGTTTCAAACCTTCTTAAACCATTCCTCAGTCCGGAGATAGGTTGAGTGAATGAATAATTTCATTACGACCTTTACGAGCTGTCCTTATCTGTAAGGCTGCTCAGCTGTGCAGAGTGTATTTAAAGGACCTTATTTCACTCACTTCTTCCCCCTCCCCCCGGGTGTCAGGACTAGATTCTCCAATCCTTCCACCTTTGTATCTCAGGACGCAACGAACACATAGTGCCGGCTCACTATGTTACGAGGTATGTATCCCAAGGGAACAGTCCATAATCATTCCAACTTGGATTCAACGCATTGGGGTAGTTCATGCAGCCCGTTCTTTCCGTGACGCAGCTTCAAGTATTTCAGGTGCACCCAACTCTTACCCTCGAGGTGAAGCATATGGAAACTCGAGACGGGATCAGGCTATCATCAGTCTCTTGAATGTCCTGAACGAATTTAGTAACGAGTCTTCTCTAGACAGCGGTTAGTCACCCCCACTAGCCATCACACACTGCTAATCGTACACCCTCAGATACCATCCTTCCTCCTGCCTTGGAGGATGACGATCGTGAGTATCGGCCAGTGCAGCACATAACGATGGCCTTATATTCCCGTTCAGCGACAGTAGATGAGAAACTGCAAATCGCAGGATCGGAATCATTCAACAAACTTGAGAGGTGGGGGTGCCCTCGTACATTTGTCTTTCACACTGAGCGATCTTGATAGACGAATAGAAAATCTTGACAAAGAGGTGGGAATATGATTAGGCGCACTTTATACTTTGACACTTATCTTCTATGTAGCTGCGCAACTTTGCTAATGCTGCTCGCCAGCTTGGCAGTTCCATCGGAATCTTATCCTCTAGTTTTCGACTACGAGAGCGCCTTGCGAAATTGCTATTTCTGTTCCGCGAGAACGCAGCTACTCTGTTTCCCCGAAAGATTTCGCGTCAACCTCGAGAAGCGCCCATCATTCATCAGTGGACAGAGCAACGGCGCACAGAAAAACAAATGTTTACAAAATCCCACACTGATCCTGAAAGTTTTCCCGACCAAATTGCTGGTTTCGCAGAAGACGTCGTAACGTTTCTGAACTGCCTGAACGAGTTCCCGGAGTTTACAGACGAGGCCGTCAATACATCAATGCGTACCTTCGAGTGCGATCTGAAGGTAATTTTTTTCTGGCCGGACATGCAGTCGATCTCTTTGTTTACCGTGTTGTCTAGTATTGGGCCTCGTGTCTTCAGGAGTACAAAGGTAGTGTGCCTCCGGCTCATCTACTGGTGAATCGTGCAGACTAGTTTCAGGTCAATTTCGGTATCCAGCAGTGCAGCGTTATATCCATGATTTGACATCGGAGATTGGGGAGCACATCGATATCATCACAGTCAATCTGTCCATGTTTATTGAAATCGGTAGACAACCAGTCTCTCCTTACTAATTTTATATTTACCTTTTCTTCCAGGTGTTCCGACGATTCGATTTGCCCAGCAGCATGCAGCATCGAACTTGCTAAACTTATCGACAGTCGCGACATTCTTTTCAGTTGTGACAGCGACGACCTTACAGTTCTCATACCAGTTCACGGACGGCGTGCTGGAGACTTCTGTCAATGCGTTCTGGTTCTCTTCATTGGTTTTCAGTATAGCAGCCGCTGTGAACAGTCTTCTTGGTCTCACCTGGAAGCAAGCAGTCTAGTAAGTTTATTCAATGTGCCTCTTGTGTTCGGTCAAATGACAGTCCTCAGTCGCTCTCCAGGCCATAAGGTACCTTGGTGGGTGTTGATATGGATCAAACGATCGCCTTTGGTGTTTCTCGTGATGTCTGTGGCATGCTTTTCCGTGGGCTTGATGCTATTCACATATGCTACAAAACAGGTATGGGACCTATTCTACTGCAGAAAAGATATCCGAGACATAACATTCATACTCAGGGATTCGTCACGTCCACGATCACCACTGTTTTCACGGCAAGTCCATGGATAGTTCCAGTTGCTTTTGAAACGCATCCTTACCCGAATCACAGGTAGTCACATCGTTCGGCTTGGCTGTTGTTTCGGCTTGGTTCGTCTCGGAGCGCAGGGTCTTTGTTCGCTACCATGGTCAAATCTGGTTGGATGATGCAATCAATGAAGCAATCAATGAAGTAATCCACCGCGTACTCCGCTTTTCTCTAGTCGTGGCAATGCGAGATATCATTCGTTGGTGCCTCTTCGCCATTAGCGGCCTGTTAAGACGAGTGCCTCTCAAGTTCCCCGACATGATTACCCGGATTGGACATAGGGACCGTACGCTTCCTACTATGCAGGAGGGCCCGCCGATGGATGATCTTTCTCACCGCCGTGACACCTCTACATCCGCATGCTCGGCTTTTACTGAGCATCCCACTTCGATAAAAGGGCTTGCAAGTGAGGATAGCAAGCCATCTCACCCAGCCATCGCCCGTCAACGTTTCAGAGGAGCTGTGCGTTCTATCATCGTGATGCAACAGCAGAAAGCAGGACGACCCATGATGCCGCAACGGATCCCATCCTTTGACTGGAACTCTGCCGTGGGGATGTCTCCTACCCGGCCCTCGTCCATGGATTTGGACGCCATTCGAGGACCACGAGCCACTTTAATTCCAAAACTTAAAACCCTAGAGCCTGTACAAGACCTCTCCGTGCACACTGCCCTTGTCCGGCATTTACAGTTCTCCCCAAATGGCAAGTATCTAGCTACGTCAAGGTGCGTTGCGACAAGTTCATCGGAGCTTCTCGTGCTAAGGTGAAGCATTAAGTTGGGATCGATCTTCCGTCATCTTTCGTGTTGAGGTAAGCATATGAAGTGCCACGTTCCCATAGTTGTTTACACTATTCCTGCCTAGGATGCTTTTTCAATTCATGCCATTCTGGTACACGTAGGTGGCTTTATCGGTCAGGTTGCATGGTATGTGGCGCACAAATGTTCCTCTGTATCTAAACATCAAACATGAACGGACAGGTCCGATTCTGGTACCCTTCTTTTGACGAGGTTACCCCGCGGAATCAAGGTTTGGACGGAGGATGGATTCTGTAAGAGAACGATTGAACGTCCGCACTCAGTGTCATCCGTTGTATGGCTTCCTGCGAACGAGAGTGATTGGTTTCATCCTTTTTGTATGGATGCATGTTGCTGATGCATTCCTATAATAGCACAATTTTTTTCGGTCGAAGGTAGCAGAGTTCTCAAACTGGTCAGTGAAACGTTATCATCCGTGCCTCCTTGTTACTCATGGATCCATTACCAGGACATTAAAGGAAGGGTGATTAGATCATTCTGCGCCAAAGGAATTTTGTTTGAATTTCTTCCAAGGTTCTTGATTCTTACGACTTCGGTGGCATCCAGTTGCACAATGTGGCTGTGACTCCAGATGGTCAGCGGTTGCTAGGTGTAGGTCCACTGCTCGCGGCACCCAACGGGATGCATCCAAGCCGCACTACTAGGGTTGAGAAGTGTATAGTAGGTCAGTGATATACGTATCCGCGAGTGATCCTTTTGACTCCACCTACCACAGTCCTCAATATGGAGACCAGAACATTTGAAAAGTCAGTTGCTTTCAATGTCTCCGAACCTTTCCACTGATATAATTCAAAAGTCAAACACCCGTCTTCAACGATGTGCGCGACATCACGATGTCTAAAAGGGGTGGAAATGTATTGATTTCATTCGAGCACAAGGTATATTGACAGGGATATGCGTCAGATTCTCTATTCACGCCGTTTCATATTTGCAGACACATCCGCAGTTATGGAAAATGGAGTTGGTTCGGGATACTAAAGACCGTGGAAACCCCTATGCACAAACCGCTAGGCTTATTCTCCGTCACACGTATGTGCCGACGGTTCATGTGGATTTTGTGGGTCCGAGCTACTTCGGCGGTGTGGACGATCAGCTAGTGTTGTGTGCCGGCAAAGGTGTGTTTCGGCTAAGATCTTGTTCAAACACCCAGATTCTAAATCATCCGTCTTAGCGGGCGATATCCATATTTGGGAACGTGATACTGCAATTTTGCTCCACTACATTAGACCTCAGGCGTTCGGCGGAGATTTGACATGTGTCGCATGGAATCATTCCACTGACGACCCCTGCATGTTAGCGACAGGCAGCCATGACGGTACAGTGCACATATGGAGGACTCCGATGTGGGACTGCTCATCTGATGGCGGTTCGTATCTTGAGCATGCAGGCATGTTAGGAGCGGACCAGCATACGTCTTCACCCATCCTTGGCCCACCACCCGTTCCTGGATCCAGTCGAGGACACCGATAAAAAGCATTGACCATACGCACCAAAACCTTCAGTTAGCATTATACGCAAGCAAAACATGTATTGTGTTCACGCATGGATATTCGTTGTCGCCATAAATAGGTATCTATGGTCTTCATTGGTATTTACATATACTTAGGACTGTGTTTCAAAATATTTCCTGGCAATGAACTGGGTTTGTCGACCGTGTCGACCTGCACGTACTGTGCTCATCTTAACAAGCTACTCAACCTAGTAGATTAAAGAACCGGGGTGATGTGGCGTAACATTTCCTCAATTGATCTGGTAAGATTCGTCCGTGATGATGCGTTCAAGTCATGATTGCATGGGAGCATGACAGTAGTATACGATGCATAGTGGAAATCTCATATGAGTGGCACAAACACAATTCCAACTAGATGGTGGTCTCGTAAGGAACGGGCGTCATCGTTTGCGGCGTGTTTTGGGCGATCGAGACGGTGCGTGCCTCCCGAGGGAGAGCGTGGACACGCTTCAGTGATACACGCTCTGAACGGCGGGTTATAAGGTGCATCTAATACCGGGAAGTCATGATCACTTACCACCCTTCTCTTTGGCAGCAGCATGTGCATCGTGGTTGCGCTTCACCCTGTCCAAAAACTCCTGCCGACATTTTGAGTGCCTCACGTGTTCGACACGGAGATTCACCCGCTTCTCGAGGTAGCGGTTGCCTACAACCTTGTAGACAATGACACCGACGGCATGGGGAGTGACGTTGTAGACAATGCCAGTCCGTCTGGAAGATGATTAAATGACAGAGGATAGATGTGACTTTGAAGTAGCGCACCCGTGGTAGTATTTGTGAGGCATACCCTTTTGTTGGGCGGCGTTGGCCTTGATATCGACGATGTCACCAATGCGGTAGTTGATGAGGTATGTAGACATTTTGACGGGGCCATGGTCTGCATGCAATGTCAGTCGTCGAGTCTATCAAGGACTTGATCAAAGGACCGACCCTTGAAGCCCCGCTTGAACATGTGGCGCGTACGCGCGCGGTAACCGAATGAGTGAGGCATTTTGAGGGCTTGAGTTGAACGTTAGCAGCGGGCTAGGATGAAATTTGGGAGACGTACAATGTCGTCGGCGGCGGTGTCGATATTGAGTATGTGAAAGCTTGTTGCACCGGAAATCTCCGGGTGGCTTGCTTGGTACTTTACAGTTGTGGCACAGGCGAGGCTTACATCCTAATTAGGCCACCAACATTGTGTACACCGTCAAGGCCATCCCTCAAGAAAAATGCCCAGGTATGAATGTCATTGAACGTGATGAATAGACTGTTGAGCAGCTTTTTAGGGCCCCGCGGAATCACAGCAAGACGTGAGCGTCTCATTCTTCAAGATCCACTTGAGTGGAAGGCTTTCAGCTTGCTGATTTATGGCCTTGTTGGAATCGCATTAATCCTACAGATACAAAGTCCCTCGTCGCCCATTCGGTTCAGCTCGTCTCGATGCTGAGTTGAAGGTTTGGTCAACCCAGGATCCTGGATTCAAATTCTCATGTTTTGCATCTGACAGCTTGCTGGCGAGTACGGTCTACGAAACAAGCGTGAGATCTGGCGTATCGGTCTCATCCTTTCCAAAATCCGTCGTGCAGCCCGTGAACTGCTCAAACTTGATGACAAAGATCCCAAGCGTCTCTTCGAGGGTAACGCCCTCATTCGTCGGCTCGTTCGGATTGGTGTGTTGGACGAGACCCGCATGCGTCTGGATTACGTGTTGGCATTGAAAGTGGAGGATTTCTTGGAACGTCGTCTCCAAACACAGGTCTTCAAGACCAACCTCGCAAAGAGTATTCACCACGCCCGTGTTTTGATCAGACAACGTCACATTCGGTATGTACATCTCATTTTTCATTGCTGTGATTCTGAACATTGTATAGCGTCGGCAAGCAAATCGTCAACATCCCATCGTTCGTCGTTCGTCTTGACTCCCAAAAGCACATCGACTTCGCTCTTACATCGCCATACGGAGGCGGACGCCCCGGTCGTGTCAAGCGCAAACGCGCTGCCGCTGCCGCCAAGCGAGAAGAGGGTGGCGAGGAGGAGGAGGAAGAGTAAATTTTCTGCGTGTTTATCTCGGTTTCTATGTCATTTTCACATTTATGTCGTCCCCATGCTATGGACACATGCAAAACAACCCTTTGACGCGCTCGATGTGACATCGCGCAATGCAGCTTGCTGCCACAGAACTGAAATCAGCGGGGTGGCTCGTAGCGTACCGACTCGACTTGTACGAGTATCTTGACTGAACAACCTATCGTTGACCGAAAGCTGCAATTTTGCCCTATATGTTCGGTGATCGAATTATGCTCCGGAGTGTACACCTATTGTTTGAGGTCACCGGGTCTCGACTAGTTCGGCCGACTAATTATACCACGGTAAACCCGGAGGCTCCACACATAAATATTGACCGTCACCATCGCTTGAGACTCATCTTATCATGTCCGATGCAACAGTCACTCAACACCCCCCTGCAAGTACGTTCAAGAGTGACGACAGTCATGCAGTTACTGACGAGTCTCTTGCAGTCAGAGTAGGCGGTCGTCGTCTCTCAGTTACTTCGCGCCCGAGGCCTCGTGCCAACTCGTGAGCGCTAGTCGACATTTGAGCATTTAACCATTGTAACCGATCCAACATGCAGGGAAGCTGTTGCAAACACTGGCGCAAATAAAACCGAAGACACTGATTATCCGCGCCCGGCAAACCACACCGAGGAGGAGCCACATGCCCCTCCGCATAATGAAGAAGAGATTCCAAAGAAGAAGAAACATCATGGACAGGGCAGCCATGACGATAACAGGCTTCAAGAGAGCGCTTATCGCAAGGCAGAAGCTAGCAGGCCCACCAAAGACCATGTCGGTGGTAAAAGCGGTTATGGTGGTGGTGGAAGGATCGCTCAACCTGCGGGAAAGACCTTTGGGATTTAGGAAAAGGCCATGTTCTGTTTGAGAATGCTGGATCCATCAAAGTGAAAGATGTATTTGTATAGGTGTCATTCTCGTTGAAATGTACCATCATCTTTGCAGCCAACTAGGAATGTGCGGCATGGTGTGCTTATTTCGGCATGGACGAACATAGCAATGAAGGCACTAGAGATACAAATAAATCAAATCATGGAATGGATGCTGCTGCCTTCTTCCCCCGGACTTTCTTCGGTGGCGAAGCTTTCTTCTCTTTTTGTGCAGCGAGCAGTGCAGATGTACGACCAAGAGCAGCCTAGAAAGCGAAGAAACAGGTGTCAGCATAAGCTCTTCGAAGGATCATACAACAGAAATGTTGCGACGACTGTACTCGTCAGTATCGGCCCACTGCGATGGAAAATTCGCAGTGGTAAATATGAATTATGACGAATAGCCCAAGCAGGGCTGAGTTGATATTGCAAACATGTCCACGCCCAACTTTCATACACCTTACGGTGGTTTCCAGCGGGTTCTAACGAGAGTGCTTTGTGTTGTCGAAAGGAATCCTGTTCCATGTCCAGATATAAACCATCAACACTCACAGCTCTCAGGTCGGGACGGTACCCCCTCTTCGCGACGGAAGCAACGACTCCCAATGAACGACGGCCTCCTGAGCGGTTGCGAACGTTTGCGGTTGATCGTGCGGGACGAACAGCGTGTGGTGATGCCTTTGATTTCAGGGTGGTGATTTGTAGTCCAGACTCAGAGCTCTGAATGTCGATGGTCTATTGATACAACGTTAATGGAGGTCATTTGATCACAATAGGACTACACACCTTGGAGTTAGCAAGACCGGAATATTTATGCGAGTGCAGGTTGAGGAGGTTACCCTAATACAAAGTAAGCTTAGCACTCGTGTACAAGTCCGAATACGCGACATACAGGCTCCTTGGAGAAGATGGGACCCTCAGGGACCTTCTTCACAAGGAAGGAGTTGTATTTCTGTAGATATGGAGCAAAAAAATTCAGTATTTGCACTGTGGGGTACAAAGACGACGCAACTGACGCGGATAAGGAGCCACTGGAGGTCGGTCGACATTTTGAGGATGCTGCTAAGCCTTACAGGTTGTTCTGAACAGCGACCAAGTGTGGCTGAGGTAACTGTACAGTTGAACCAAACAGAGGCAAATACTGTGCCGGGGATAGCCGATACACTTGGTCAATAATTTATTTTTGAAGTTCAACGTTCAACGGTCCCGGCCGGGCTGGGCTTCGTCTAGGCTAACATTGTAGTACTAGTTAGTTCTCGAATTGACCGGTCGACGACCTACGGTAGATTGACAGGTGTGGAAAGGGTTGAATTTTGCATTTCCAAGCCAGTATTGGGCCTGCATTGCGTCCAGCCTCTGGACCGCATGGCTACTGCAAGTGGTTATAGTCGTAGATACTAGAAAACATGTTACAAGGCTAAAGCGCTAATATGTGGTTTTGCATTAGACGCTTCGGAGCTTTCCGGATCACTGCTAACGACGTTGAAACCGATTTACGTTTATCTCCGCGCCTGAGACTTTTCTCTACTGTTGTTGTCGCCGGTCTGTCGTGCTCCTTCTTCACTGTCATCATGAGCCAGCGCATGCTTTCCTCCGTCCTTCGCGCACGGCCTAATGTCGTCCTTCGTCGTGCTGCGACCCCTGCCCTCACAATACCACAACGTTTTTCATCATCAGATTCGCATAGCCAAGAAACGTTTGAGCAGTTCTCTGAGCGCTACGTCGCTTTCTTCCAAGGCGCACAGGACCTCTTCGAGGTACAACGTGGCCTCAACAACTGCTTTGCACACGACCTCGTTCCTTCACCAGGCGTTGTTGAGGCTGCCCTCCGTGCAGCACGCCGCGTAAATGATTATGCAACCGCTGTCCGTGTCTTCGAGGGTATCAGGGAAAAGGTTGAGAACAAGCAACAATACCAGGCTTACTTGGACGAGTTGAAGCCGGTTAGAGAAGAACTTGGTGAGTGCTCATGTTATTCGGGTGCATGTAGCTTGTCTACTGACCGTCGCTTTTCTGTCTGCGTTATAGGAATTGACACAAAAGAGGACCTTTACGTCTCATAAGCTCTACCCGAGCAGTACAGGTTCCATGTAAGCCAACTTTATTCACGTGTTCTTGCTGGAGCTCACAAGCCACGCGTACACAGTAGATGCAGTGCCTCACATATTATCGTCACTTATAGTTTTTGCTAATCCACAGTGCGCGGATTTACACCCTGTTGTGGCCTATATTGAGCACTGTTTTACTCGCTGCGATATTGACCGTTGAGGCCAATAAACTTTCATTTAAGCAAGGTCTTCTCTGAAAGAATTTTTTTTTGCGTGCACTTTTGTGATTTTGTACGTGAGGATTCACTACAGGCGTACTGGGGAGACCGATTCATGCGCAAAAGCATGCAGACATATAATCGCTGAAGCTGTTCAATCCGAGGGTTCAGTTCCTATTGATCCCGCGGACATAGTGGTTGTGGGTATGGGTACAGGTGTATAAACTTCTCCTTGGACCCTTAAGCTGAACCAGTGGCTGGATCGGGTGTGCTTGTTTCCATGAGCGGATCGTTCCCTGAATCCCCTAACGCAAATTATATTGTGTATGATCATGGAACGTTTTGATATCAGAGGGAAAACACGACTACTAGTGAGTAGAGCTGCCACCGTGATGCACCACATTAATTACCCTCATCTTCTTCAGGGTGACCGACCCTTGTGCCGCCCGGCGAGCACCACTCTGCATTACCAAAGTCTTTAGAACTGCATGGCCACCTGTCTCGGCTATACTGAAGCGCAGCTCCTTTCACAAGAACAATTCACTTACGGCAACCCACCACGTAGCGTTTGCATGCTACTAGTGCATGACGTATGTTGTTTCAGTACTACATGTGTCGGAGGCGGTGATCTAGGCTCGTGACCAGCCTGGTATACACTTCCACGGACAACCCAAGTGGCGTAGTCAAGGCTGATCTGTCATCTAGCCTTTGCAACACTCCAGTAGCCCTCGCAACCCGGGACTCTTCTACTCCCCAGCTGCTGCAGCTGTCTCAATGGGATTGGATCCATCGCTCTACTTCAGTGAGATGGTCAACACACGTGACTGCTCGTGCCAAAATTTAAAAATCCGACCAATCAACGTCGCCACGCACTATACAGTTTACGGTCAATTCCTTTTTCAAAAAAAAACACACTGACTTCTGTTGACCTCATTTTGATACAAGCGCTGCTGTCGAAGCTTACCCTTGCACATTCTGGAAGGTCGCCATTACACGACCTGCCAGGCGCGAATTCTGGGCCTCAATAAACATTCCGGCGGCGCTCGCAACATGATTTTTATTTTCCAGCTTGATCACGCCACTTCAGGTAACAAATGTTACCTCCCCGCAATTTCAATTTTTTATTATCTAAACCCATTTATTGCCCCTCGTTATCATAGACCCTATGCCGGACAATCGTAGGATGCTGGGACCTGGCCTCGGTATCTGTCGTCGATATCTCCGCTCGCAGCAGCGGGTCAATTTATTCTGATATCAGTGCGTTCCCTACTGCTTATCTTTACAACCAAAGTTCACCATTAGTTTGTTCAAGGGCCATTGAAAGACCCGCCGGTTGCGAAAATATACGGAATTATGTTCCTACAACGACAAAACTGCGTGTTGGTCACGTTCATCGGTTGGTTATTGAAAGCTGCATGCAATGGCGGAGATAAGTGAAGGAACGAAAAATTCGAGCGAGGAAACTTGTTCGCCTTTTAGATAAAACCCGTCGGTTATAATTGTACAAAGCGGCCTAGTCGTGCGGACCAAGAAAAAAATCTAGGCCGCCGCCGTTATTGCGACCATCACTCCACAACGACATTGATTCCATTTACACAAGACTAGTCCTGGTTGCTGGCAACAAGCTTCCACAAACTCGAGACGACAGCAGCTGGGCCGAGTTTCGTCACGATGAGAGGCACACGCCCACGCACTGTAGCTGTCAAAGGATACTACCTGCTATAACCGTCTCGAAGCACTGAACGCAAATCAAATTCTAAAAATGCTCAGCGCGACTTCAAATATATCGCAAACGTCTTGCGCGCGGCGCAACTGTCCGACCGCGCTTCTCGCTCTCAGTATCTGAACACTGAGGCCCCCTGAGTTGGCTCCAGGTTCAAAAATAGCTCTCCATGCACTCGAGCGCGACTGAAGCCTATCACTCCCCTTAACTCTTTCTTCGGGACTGCTTTCATGACATCGTAATGCCCTGTCGATCCAGATATTATGATTGTCGATCAGGCGTTAATGAGGGAAATATATTTAAATGACGTATGCAGCGTTCAAGTCCCATTAAAGCCGCGTTCACTGGTCAGCAAGGCGATGTGGGGCGAAGTTTACCCCAGACCTGCCTCGTGAACAAAGAATTCAAATGATTGCGGTCTGTGTTTGCTATTATGTTCTCCAGGCACTGGGACAGGTAAGCACCAGTGGAACGGGCTGGGATTGGGCAGGGATACCCCACAATCACAACAGAAAGCACGAAATTCATTTTATCGCTCATTAATGTCAGTCGTTGGAAGAAGCTCGGGGCTATTTTATTTAGGTTAAAGCTAATGCCAGAAGTCAACCAAACAGGCAGTTATCAAGGAAAGAGTATAAGGACTTCGCGAGACATGAACATAAATGACAGTAAGATAAACCTGAATCAGAAGGTACTTGAAAACGAACATATTTTCGGGCATCCCCCCGAGACATACGGATGCGGCGGCGTTGGCCTAGTCCAGAAGCAAGTAGGCTGTATCTCAGGACATCCTTGTTTGCAACATCGCGTCATGAAAGAAGTCACTTGGGCTTTGGGCAGTCACCGCGTCAAAGGACATCGGTGATCGATGTATCACAGCGGCATATTCATTATTATCACCATGCCGATATTACATACTCTTTAGGGGGATCAAATAATCGATTTGCAAGCGCACGCTGGCATACATGATCTCTGTTATGCAAGTAAACAAAGTTCCAGATGGACAAATGACTCACGACTCACGAAGACCCACACATTCATTAAAAAAAGGCGGTTCCTCGAAGACGAAGATCAAGCCACAGGTTTCTTCGTGCGAGTCTGAACGACAACAGCCTTGGTGATCCGAACGCCCGGAGATAAAGGCGCCGCTGACGAGAGAGCCACGACTAGAGCAATGGCGTCACTGCTCAATCAAGCTGATGATGATGATGATGATGGTGGTGGTGGTTCGTCCCTAGATCACACATGCATCTCAGCGTGATACAATGGCGACATCGACTCCCTGAAAGAGAAAAAACGTCGAGCGCCAGCAAACAACACATGTTTCGGAAACATTTGCCACCGGGGACTAGAAAAAAAAATCAGTGATCGATTTATTGATCCCTGCTTCAACAAAAAGAGCTTAAATCTTTGAAAACGATGACGCTGCTCACGAGTTAGTGACCAATTGCAGGAATGTCTCGAGTGAGCCTGGTACTAGGCGATAGCCGCCAGCGATGGCGTCATTAATTGTATTGCGTGGACCTGGTTAGAAGTTAGGCCCTGGACCAGAATTCCGCAGTCGATTGGCATGATGTTTTGAACCTTGAAAGTATGAGGTCGGTACGGCTTGCGGCCAGTCACGGTGGCCACACAAACGACGAACCTATTGTTTTGCAGAGGTCAGAAGTTAGTCTATACATACCTGGCCCTGAATCAGAATTCCGCAGTCAATTGGCATGATGTGAACCTTGAAAGTGTGAAGAGGTCCGTACAGCTTGCGGCCAGCCAGTGGCCACACAAACGACGAACCTATGATATCCTCAGAGAACCTTCTCAAAGAACAAGGACAAGTCCTCAAGCGGAGTTTTAAAGAACAAAGTGTAGAGAACGCTCCACGATTTTCAAGAACACCACGTAAGTATTGTATTCCAGAGTCCCAAAATCCCTATGATAAGTCTGCATATATATTATACAACAGATGGACGAGTTATAGCCATACATGAACGTCAGAGCGTGATATGTCAATGCGATGCGCTAAGCGCTTTTATGATGGTGTGAGTAGGTATACTATGAAAGGGAAGTAGAATCCAGTAACCGAGGGAAAATATTGTCCATAGGTCGTGTGTTGGGACGAGATAACGTGAGATGGTGGGGTGTTGGTACAGCTGAGTACGGAACATGAGGAGATCCGAAATAAATTGAAACAGAATCGAAGCAGGAGATGGGATGCACAAATGGCTACAGCAACGTTTTTGTGCTCACATAGCACAAGTTCGTGAGTGCCACCGTCGACGGCGGGCGTCAGTCGTGATAGGGTCGAGGTCGTCAAGATCGTACAAATCTTCTCTCCAAAAATGCACCTAGTTGAAAAAGTCTCACGCCAAAATACCCTCGTCGCTGCTTGTAAGTGGCCCGTGATATGCACCCGCAGTGGGCGACCCTTGGGCAAAGCACCACCGCATCACAAACGCATTGTAGAGCGAATCGCCTGACATGCCATCGCTACCTGGCGCGCCAAGTGGTGCAGACGAATGCGCTCGAGGAGGTAATCCAGGTACATCAGATCCAGTAAGATCAACTGGCCCATCTGTGACACTCCTCTGCATGGTTGGCCGCTTCGACATCACAGCGTGTGTCGGCGCCATCCACTCCCAGTCATCAATGTGTGTCTGCTCAGGGCGTGCATAGTTCGCTGGATGCCCGGCAATCATTACGCGCGGGGCTATGTTGGGTGAAGCGGAGGGGGTCGAAAGCGTCGAAGACGGAGGTGAAGGGGAGTCACAGTCACGTAATTGTGTGACAGGGACTTGAAGCGCTTGGCGTTGGTGCGAGAGTGGAGAATTAGAACGCATAGGCAATGGTGACGCAGAGGAAGTAGGAGAAACTTGGGAAACCACAGGAGGTGCAGCATAGTTAGGGAGACGGAGCTTCCCTGACCTCGACATAAATGGAACTTTCTCCTTCCCGTCTTGCATTGGCGAGGAACAGAATGTCATCTTGTGTCCGAATGTGGGGGGCGAATTTGAATTCAATGGGCCCGAAGGATATTCGCGGGGTGTCACCATCGAGGGAATAATAGGTTCTACAAATTTAGCTATGAACTGACCGTCTTGAAAAATATGAAAAAAAGCTCACCAGGTGTTGTCTCTCTCCGAATCCTACCAGATGTCGGTCGTGCTGCACGGAAAGCGACACGGTAGTTTCCGCCATTGTTGTTATCCCACCATTCACTAGGACCTGGAACACCCGTCACCCTATAACGTGCGGCAAGCCACAACACTCGTGACCCCAAACTGTGTGCATAGTCCTCCAGGCGAATAAGGAAAGAAAAACGATCCCACCCGCACTTGTCTGCCCCTAGAGCAACGAGGTCGCCAACAGTTGTCTTGGACGAGGAAGATAGTGAAAATACGTGGGGAAGTGATGGGATGGAAACAACATATTGCGCTCTCACTTCGCTGACAGTTTGCCAGTCGTCGAGGGTAAACCTCACGGCGATGTGCTTCTCGTATGCCAGATTGCGCACTAGAAGGGTACCACTTAAATAAGGGTTGACGCCTTTTGATGAAGCGTGTGAGAAAGTGAGAGACTCGATCAAGACATTCGCATCAAGAGAGTGATTAGTAGCGGGGACCACTGATGAGATAGCGGTGTCCATCTCGAAATTCGGGGACGCGGAGGGGAGTTTTGGGAAGGGAAACCCAGTTGAGGGGTGATCTTCGCCTTCTGTCTCTGTTTCTTCCTCGGGGGTACTGACTGCCGTTGGACAGGCTGAGCGGCTGAATATGCGGATAGAGGCCAGGGCAATGTCAGTGTCGGGGAAGTGGACATTTTTCGGAGCATGGGCAGTGGGGGTGGATGGTGCGGATCGGGAACGCAAGTGGAGATGGTTACTATTGCGTTGGGGTTCAAGTGGAGTTGCGGGAATAGAGAGGGTGGAGGTTGATGATTTAAGTGATGACTTGAGTGGCTTGCCATTGGGAAGAATAATTGATGATGTACGAGACGGTTGTGGTCGAGAAGATATGATTGAGGGTGAAGAAGGTGGAGAAGGGGAACAGCGTGGAAAGGGAACAGACGGAGGTAATTGGGAAGCGCCCTGTGAAATTTTCACTGAGGGTTTGACGTTAGCAGACTGAGCAGTAGTCTGCTCGTCGAGGGAATCAGACGAGTAGTCATCAGGGTTGTCAGCACCATGAATATGGAATGCAGGCAACTTTCGACCCTGGTTAGAAGTGGGAGGTTGATGTTTTCGCCTTGGAAGGGATCCTAGTGATACAAAAGCTCCTGGACCGCGTTCATTTGAGAAAGTTGGTGTTGTTGAGCGAGTGCGGGAGACATCAGTTGCTGCAAAAGTCATCTGAAGTGACGTCAGAGAGATAGAAAAAATAAGAAACGGTTGTTAAATACCTCTGAGAGCGCTAAGTGAAATGCACCAAGCCTCGAGCTGGAGGGGGGGTAGAAGGAGATGGGTGCACTGAAACAAGAGAAACTGTTCATTTTTCACGACATTGGAGTGATCTCCTCCGAGATTTGATCGGGATTCGGCATCTATAAATGGTATACACGGCTGAATTCACTCCAGCGATCGAGATCTCACGGGTTCCTTATCTAGTCCTTTATCAAGCCAGCAACTACTCTAGACTCCGTTCTAGCCCTCCATTATCTTTTTTCTTCCTGGCATCGCGCATAAATTGCGCAAACAATTTGTTTAATCCTTATAAGATGCTACACTGCCCGTACATGCAAATACTGTTCAACCACTATAACCCCCGAAACTTATCTCACGGACATGCCAGAAGAACTGTTTGAACATGTTCCGGTCTGCGTTGAGGCTCGCTACGTGCACGATCACGCTTGATTATACGCCTGACTCACTTTTATTGTTCTTATTTCCCATGACGTCACTATGGTTGAGTCGCTGCCACCTACCAACAAGATGTCGGATTCCAGCTGCCATAGTCGACTGACTCCACTCTCCATTCTCCTTGTATGTCTCTGCTGCTCCTTTATCATCGCTATCAGATTCCTACATCACCCGAGAATCTATCTCTGGCTCATTCTCCAACGCACCGCTTCTGACTCGGATGTTCGAAACAGATTGACATCTTCGGATTTCTCATCTCCTTTTTCCTCTGTCCTATTTCTCCCGCAGACGCTTGCACCTAATACTCATGCCAATCGCCAAGGACATTAAATTTCGCACTCACTCGGTTATGGCCCTTGCTTCATGGCCAAGCCCACATATGCGTTATCATTGTGATATACCCGAGTCTTGGTACAGCTGGCATATGTCTCTCTGAAGAAACTCATCTAGTACTGGCGATATCGATAAGCCCTGCAGAACACGACCGTACTATGTAAAACGATCAAACGTGGGAAGTGACTTTGTGTCGCTCGTCAGTTGTATCGCCTTTTAAATTTTAAAGCCGATCATCTCATTCGTCGAACACTAGCCTCTCAATCAAATACTTATCTTTCGACTATGTTTGTCCTGTGGGGAAGACGATATCAGTCATTGGTCAAACAGTTCCCCTTATCCATCCCTTTGTCAATGGTCTAACTTTCCATATCAAGCTTCCGGCTACTGACTCGCCCCGCCTCGATTTCGATCATAGTATTTGCTGATCAGGTTCACTCCAACATTTGTCGATACATCGATGAGATCCCATCAGACACCTACACAGTGGCACGTTCGTTCCTAGCCGCTGGTGCACGTTGGCAATCTCACTCCTCATAAATCCTTCTTTAGATCTTTCCTTTTCATACATCATTCGAAGCCAGCCTCGAAAGTCTGTGAATTGATGCCGTAGCGCTTTCACTTCAGAACCACGGCCTCGCCCAATTTTAAATGCCAGCTCTTTGTTGGCTTTCCTCATCGAGTTTTCCAATTCAATTACGCGCATGGGCGCTTAGATACCGCAGCAATGGCTCCACTATCATTATCTTCGCATAGAGGTGAGTGGCTATTGCAATAGTGATAACGCTTGGTTGTTATCGATTCCAAATTCCAGAGATCGCCACCCATGCTTAGTGAGGCTTAGATCGGCCGCTCGTGCCACTTCGTTGGAGCCACGAGGCACTCATACCCTCGTATCATATCTAACATTAAAATCTCATAAAAGTAAGGACAGGCAGATCGTCTGTAACTCATCGCGGTGCTGATATCCCTCCCCGACATCGTTTGATTGCCTGGCAAGCGCGAGGCAGCCACGTCCTAGCCAGATGTGTTAACACTAACTCACACCATCATAGTCACCTATCGACAATCTGACTCAGGCTGTTCTACAAATCTTGTGTCAACTTGAAACATCGCTTCAACAATTGAAGTGCCCAGCGTGGAGCCCGGACGTGTCATCGAGAACAGGTCTGGCATAGCAATCGTAGAAGGCAGTTCTATCCCAACTCTCAAAACAATTCAACGGACGATAGGTCCGAATCTAACCTGAGCACGTTCGACAAAGTCCCGACTCCGACTCGTGATGCAACACAATGTCGAAAAGCCCATCGGGTGGTTACCGCCGACGCTCACCATTCTCGCGTCATGTTGCCCAGGCTTAATTCGAGAACGGGCGATTAGATCCATGCCACATGTGGCTGTGGCGATGTCGCATAAAGATGCCGTCGATTAGCTTATGTTTCCATTTAGTCCACTATTGCGCCCATCTTCCAGGAAGCGGATCTTGAAGGCGGAGCCATGATGAGATGAGTTCTTGGACAGCAGCCGCCATCTTGATCGCTGATTAGATCCCGTGCGTGTATTGTTCTCGGTGCCGCGACCTGCTATTGATAAGCTGAAGTAGGATCAAAATGTCGTTAGTTGTGAGCTAACGTGATCAAAGGACGTGGATACATCAGAGTGGTTGATTGGCGAAGTGAATCTTCGTGCGGGACGTACGATATGCGTCATATAATACAAATTGACGATGATGGTTGCTGGCACGGAGCGAGACCGTCGGGCACGGAGATTCAAGAACGGCCGCAGCTGGCGCGCGGTTAATGTTCTGGAATGTAAAATGACCCCAGCAACCACATGCTGATAGGCTCTACTTTGTTGCAGATTACAGAATCTCACCTAAAGGGTCAAAGACGGGAGAAATGAAGGGGATAGATCGGGCGCGCTAGCCTGGTAGCAACATGGTGAGCGGTACCTAACTAGGAAAAAATGCCCTCCGAGATAAAATGCCGAAGGGGTTACACCATACTCTTGTCAGTATGTCTCCTACTAGTACTTACTGGGATGAAGTTCCATACCAGATCGGAATTTTTTACCTTTGATTTGAGTGCTTGCAGATTTACTCACGGTGTAAGGCACTTTGTGGGCGAATTTGGGAGTACTGCTGCGCCCAAGTACGTCTGTCAGTTGTCCACACATACCGGAGAAGATTAATTATCAGACACTACACCGAGGCTCAGCGCTCACCGTCGAGAATTTTCTGACGCCAAGTACGAGGAGTACTAGTACTCAGCGAGTCTAGAGTCTAGACATAGGTATGTGGCGGTGATGGCCACCGTGGGAGTGGCGATGCCCGTTGAGAAGCCGGATGGACCTGGAAATACACGCCAGCGTAGTTTGTGTGGGATTGGATGACTATATGATATGGAATACGCTTAGCGAAAAGGAAATTTTTATAAGAAACAAACCATAAAGCATGGGAACTCTTATCGTGCGGGATTTTTGGTTAGGACCTTGATAACGAATGTATACGTACTGCGGCTGCAGCGGATGACGATGAAAAGTTCTTAACCAAGTAGAAGACAGCACATATTGTGATGGTACTACTCACTGGCAGGTGGCAACAATCCTATGTTACAGCATTGAACGATTGATTGTCTGAAAAGACTGAGGCCCTGCCATGCGGAGGAACCGGGTCATACGGGAAAAGAGCATAGTGGAGATCCGATGACGTCAGAAGATCCAAGAGTTTGGCTGTTCCTTCCAAGTCGCTGTGAGCAAGTCAGCAGTAGATTATGTCAGCGTCTACGCTGGCGTTAGTGGCCTAAAAGGGAAGTCAACTTAATTTAGGAAGGGACCCCCCGGGCCCTGGGTCTAGAGTCCCCCTGTAAATTTAAGGATTCCAGAATTAATGACTCAAATGGCATCAACTTCCTAATATGGTCTTTTTTTTAAATTCGTGTTCTATCTCCGCATTATTTCAGCTTGCCGCGGATAATCACATCGCTATCGATATCCACCACATAGCTGTGGTGCAGCTTCTGCGTTTCCATCGCATTGACGTACTTAACAGAGAGGGATGGCCAGGCTGCTTAGAAACTGGCGTCTGATCATCATTCTCTGCTATGGCGTTGCAGATGGGCCGAGCTGTCGATTAGGATTTACCGATATCACCGAATCACTCTCTAAACGTAGTACTTGAGCGCTGAGCATCATGACGGTCGATGGCTCCGACGTCGAACTAGTGCCGTACAGTTCTGATCTTGGGGCCTGGACCACTCACTTCAAAGGCGGTGTTGAACGTTGATGTTCCGAGTCTGCCTGATCGAGACTCTCCGAGTCGGAAGTGAAGCTGGCATTTTTCATCCCGTCATCTGCTCACTGACGTTGACGGCTTTGTCCAGGCTTCCACTGCCACACTCGTTACCCGATGAGCCCGACAAGTTCATACAGATAATTCATTTCTCGAATTCGAAGGATCCGGCCCACGCCATCATCTACTCTTGTTACCAAATATCAATGCCAATAGTACGTCCTCGCTGCTTTGAGCTCAAGTGTCAAGCACCGAGCAGATGATTGAATACCGTTCAAATTTTGTAACACACGGCGCAGAGATATGGTTGCAAAGTAAGAATGCTAAAACTGTCGTTGTCCAAGTCAGTCGCTGCTGATGAATCATGTCCCAAAGCAAGATTGTAATAAGATCAAAGGCAAAGCACATCCGAACTAACTCTAGAACTTGAAGGACCCATTCGTCTATAATACTCAAGGAGTGTAAATGATACGAACATATAATCTATTCGGCCTCCAGGCTTGATCCCTCGCTTCCATCTTCGTCATCTGGAAGTAGAACGTGAAGGTGGTCATCAGGGCAGAATCGACAAATATCTTACCGTCTACGAAATCACTCTTGTCATACATTTGCTTCCTCAGTTGTTCTGGCTGTAATTCAACCTCCTCATCCTCGTCATCACATGGGGGATTTGCGATGATCTCGTGTAAAGCGTTTTCTAAAGGATATCGACTTTTCGCATATTCCAGTGGTGTGAGGCCGCCTGACATTGCCCTAGAGAGGGCGCTCAGCACTTTCGTTTCACTAAGACGCGAGGAACGCACTGTTTGCACTCTGCGCCACAGCATACTAGTTCTTGAACAATTTCAAAACGCTCCTGATCATCTTCCATCTCCTTTAAAGCGATATGAAGTGGTGTATCGCCATTCTTGTTGCGGAGGTCAAGGTCGACAGCCCCGCCACAGAGAGCCACTACATCAGCCGGATGTCCTTGACGTACACTGAAGATCGCGAGATGGATATGAGGAATCACATCACGGTATTAAAGCTTGCGATACGAACGCGAGGTGAAGAGCTTTCCGATCCCTCGCGAAAGTGAGCACTAGTAAAGTAGCCTTTGAATACGACTTACCGGTATTTCCCAATCTAACGTGTCGAGCGCCACATGCATCAGCACAACATCACTCTGTATGTGAGCGGCTTACGCGTCTGTGCAGTTCAAGTCTCCAAGGAACTCCTCAGTGTTCTCGTCAAAATATTCAGGGTTTTCCATCATCTCTTCCAAAGCCCCCTCAGTTAAAGCATTGATGAGGAGCAATCTATCTGTGATGAAGATCTGAGGAGAAGTGCATTGGGAATGGTCTCCAACGCACTGATAGTTTTGCGTTTGTCTTCTTCTTCCGCCATACTGTAGTTATAATCAAGCGCTGTCAGAAGATGTTGGTCGATGTCTCGACTCTCCAGGGGCACTGCCACTATGTCAGCAATTAGTACCGTGTTGTGCAGTGCAGTGGCTGTGCGGATCGATCGTGTACTAAAAATAATACATCTCTGCTTCGAACTCGATGCCATGATTTTCGTATGACCTTCCCTCTTCCATTTTCACAACTGACGTCGTATGCTCTTGAAACACGGGCCTATTTTCCACTCCACTCACAAGCGAAATCACTTCGATGCACACGAGGTCTTCATTCCATCGTTATCGTGCCCTACCCCGAACAATGTGGATTCGGACATCATCAGCAACTCAACATCCATCCAGCCCGATACCATCATGGTACCGTTTGTGTTCTCATTGCTACCACTCATATAGGTGTTTTAACTGGCTTCTCTTCGCCTCACTTCCTCCTCTGGTCACCGTCACTTATTCATCTGCCCTTCCTTGGTCCATGCTGTTGGACATGGTTTCGAGGGGTGAAGAAGTGCATTGCGGCGATCCATCTGTTCAGACAAGGAGGCGATGGAGTCAAGTGGTGGTTCAAGTTCACGTCCAGTTCTTGTACGCCTTCAACTTATCCTTGGGGAAGCAATTCCAGATAGTACAGTACCGATGGGATGAGTGTATGTAAACATGGTGAATAAAATCTTTGTGTACTCCTAAACATTTTGCGAGAGCGAGCCCATTAAGTGGAACAGAACGAACGAAATCCAAGATGGTAAACAGGTGTTATATGAAATTGGTAGGATGTGCATAAATCTCCAGTCGATTGACATAAGGACATGCCAAAGTGATGCAGCCTGCTACTGTTCACGACACTTTTGCCATGATGTGCCGTGTGCGGCACAACTCAAGTTCAGGTGCAGGACATCATTGGCTATCACTAGTGTGTTGCCCAGGGCATACACCACTGGGTGGAAATTGAGCGGAATCCAGAGGAGAAGCCGTCCTTGGGGACCTACAACCCATCCCTCCTCGTTCGGGAGGTAAGATGTTGAGGTTTCAGACTCGCAGGATGAGGATGGGGGTGGGGCTGGGGTTTCAGACTTGGAATCTTGGAGAAAGGAGGAGGCAGAATGAAGGGCATGAGTCAGGTCAGATGAGAAACATATTGTAGATGCTTCAAATGATTGGTGATGCTGGATTAGAAATTCTAGATCCCACACCCGGATGGTCTTGTCGTCTGACCCAGACACGATGTGTTTGCCATCAGGCAAGATTGCGACAGACCGAACACGTCCGGCGTGCCCTCGAATAGTGGCCACTACCCTGCCAGTCTTCATATCCCACACCCGGATGGTCCTATCTTCTGAGCCAGACACAATGTGATTACCATCTGAGGAGATTGCAATAGTGTTAACATTGCCAGTGTGGCCTTGGAGAGAGGCGCCCACTTGCTCGCCGGTCCCCATATCCCACACATGGATAGTCTTGTCTGCTGAGCCAGATACAATGCGACATACATCCTGCGAGATTGCAACAGACATGACCGAACCAGTGTGACCTTGGAGACGGGCCCTCGGTGCCTTGCCAGCCTCCATACTACCCCACACCTGAATTGTCCCATTATCCGAACCAGACACTGTGCGATTTCCATCTGATGAAATTGCGACACACCAAAGCCAGCCAGAGAGCCCACTGAGAGAATATGCCTCGCCAGTCTCAATATGCCATACCTGGATTGTGTTAGTGGAACCAGATATGATGTGATTTCTATTCGGTGAGATTGCAACAGACAGAGCTTGGTTAGCGTGACCTTGGAAAACACCTGATGCCTTCTCAGTTTCCACATTCCACATGCGGATGTTTTTGTCAGCTGAACCAGACACAATCCCCTTCCCGTCTGATGAGACTGCAACTGACAGAACAGAGTCTGTGTGCCCTTGAAGAGGGGCAATCAATGGCTTGCCAGTCTCTATATCCCACACCTGAACTGTCATGTCATTTGAACCAGATACGATAGAACATCCATCGGGCGAGATTGCAACAGAATTAACAGAGCCAGTGTGGCTTTCGGGGGCAGCAACCAATGCTTTGCGTATGGTATTGGCATCCCACACCCGAATCATCTTGTCAATCAAACCAGAGACTATGTGACTTCCATCCGGCGAGACTTTGACAGACTGAACCGAGGAGGTGTGGCCTTGGAGAGGGGATCCTACTGCCTTGCCAGTCTTTGCATCCCACGCCCGGATGGTCTGGTCATCTGAACCAGACACGATGCGGTTTCCATCTGACAGGATCATGACTGACTTCACAGTTTGGGTATGGCCTTTGAGGGGGGTACCGATTGCCTCACCAGTCTGCATATCCCACAGCCGAATTGTCTTATCTTCTGAGCCAGAGACAATGCGTTTGCCATCAGGCGAGATTGCGACAGACCAAACAGGGCCAACATGGCCTCGGAGAGAAGCACCCAATGCCTCACCGGGCATCATATCCCACACACGGATGGTCCTGTCTGCTGACCCAGACACGATGCATTTCCCATCCGGGGAGATTGCAACAGAGTGAACATCGCCTGTGTGGCCTTGGAGTGGGGCACCAAATGCCTTGCCAGCCTCCATGTCCCACACCCGAATTGTGGTGTCCAATGAACCAGACACGATGCATTTACCATCCGGTGAGATTGCGACAGACACAAATCCATTAGTGTGGCCTTGGAGGGGAGATCCTATTGCCTCGCCAGTCTTCGCATCCCACACCTGGACTGTTCCATCCCACGAACCTGAAACAATGCGATGTCCATCTGGCGAGAATGCGACGGATGCAACAAATAAAGTGTGGCCTTGAAGAGGGAGATACAATGCCTCGCCAGTATTCATATCCCACACCTGGATCGATCCGTCATATAAACCACACGCAATGTGTTTCCCATCTGGTGACAGTGCAACCGAGGAAATCATGTCACTCACACAGATTATTTTCTCCATCTGAGGCCAATTTTTGACATGACCAGTGACGATGTGGGGGGTGCAAGGAAACTTTGATGCGAACTTGCAGAACATTCTTGACTGCGTAGGAGCGAACAGCAGAGCGGACAAGTATAAATGGGGAGTGCTGCATAAAATGGTGGCTGCGAAGGTTCGGACGAAATGCAGGGTATCCCTGGTGGCGTCACTAATGTGCGTGAACTCGGCATGACCCTACGACCACCCCGCTAATCGTGAGAATTCGGTGGGAAAAGAATGAGCTTGAGCTACTCACCGTAAACCACTTTGCGATGGATGAGAGGGTCACTACTGAGCCACTGAGGTTTTTTGTCAGAGCCAGTGCTTCCAACCACCAAAGAAGGCGCTCTCCATCGAAGAAAGCCTCGACTTCATTGGCTAGCGATGATTCGAAGGACATGGCTGCTACATGCATACCCCAGAATCGACACAAGTATGATAGCTGCCTCAAAATAGAGTCCTTGACTTGTGTCTCCAAATCAGGGACAAAAGAGTTGGGCAAGTAAGAATTCTCTAGGGAGCAAATGTTGAAGCGAAGTCCGTCCTTCATGACCCGAAGTGAGGAAAAGGCGAGGTCGCTCTGTACCGATGATGTATCAATGAAGAAGTCGTGGCTCTGTGATTTGTCGGTCAGAAAGTCATAGAAGGACACGTGGAGGGGACGTATGGGAGTATGGGAATCTGAGGTGCCCGTCAAAAGCGACCTCAGTGGTCCAATGACCCAGTCCATGTTGTAATCGCAAGTCCCTTTGGGAAAATGGAGTCGCATGGTGGTCAATGCAGGCATGGGAAGTGGTTCCAACGATACAAGAATTTGCCCCATCACAGAGCGAAATATGGGGATCCCTTTTTTGCGCTCGTCCTCTGGCATGATGTCTGCCAAAACCCGTTGATACATATCATCCAACAAACATGTTCCTTTTGCAGATCTTCCAGAAACCACAGCATCGAACCGACCCTTTGGATCCATGCCAACTCTGTTAGTGCCCTTGATATACTCGCAGGTAAGACGAGCCCATTCAAACAGGCCGTCGGATTTCAGGGCAAGCACCTTGAATTGCGCATCATTGAAGACACGATGCAGACCTTCCAACTTGTGGGAGATATAAAGCTGTATGTCGACTTCTGTGGATGCAGACGAGATACCATCCAAAGAAACGTGGCAAACATGTGGTGCGGCGTCCAGAGTGTTGTGAATGTCTTCGAGTGGACGGGAGGTGAGGAGAATGCGGAAGTTCGCTGGGAGTTTGCATGGTTGTGAGGTGGAAGTGTTCAGTTTACCAGCGAGCAGACAAAGAATTTGTTCCCAAGAGTCGGCTTCGCCGCTCTCGTCTAACGCATTGATGACTATCAGCATGGGTGCCGTGATGGCATTTGAGGTCGTGTTCATTGGTCCAACAATGAGCTCCTGCCATTGCTTTATGATATCTGGAGTGCACTTGAGTCTGTCATGATCACGAACTGCTCGTGCCAAGGCTCATCGCACGATAGGGTTGCAGTCCGCCAATTCCCTTGCGATTGTCGTGAATATTTTGTCCTGACGCCGATCTGCTTGCCGAGTGCGATAGAAGCAGAAGCATGAGCCAAGGCCGCCATTTTCGATATACCAGTTGGCTATTGTATGGGTGACAGCCGATTTGCCCTTGCCTGCTGTGCCAGACAACCATAGAACATGTGGAGCGCCCTCCTCGGTGCTGCTGATCCAATTCTGAATGTCCTTCAGAAGGTCTCGCCGAGTATTTGGCAAACAGCATTTAGATGTATTCAATCCAGTGCCCATTGCATACTCCATCCCTGCGAGGTCCAGAATCTCGGCTGCATGGAATGTCAGATAAGGCTCAAAGAGACCTGACAGTGTCTCTTACCCATACGGTGAATGATCACGATGGTGTCACGAGCTGCTTGATCTCGGAATTACTGCATGAGACTGTCGAGAACATTGTTGTAGCTCTGAATTGTTTCGTCCGTTTCGTCGAAAATGTGCTTGCCGAGTCTTTTCCCTATAAAAGCAGGAAACATTGAGTCCCAGGTGATGAAGCAGTGGAATCAACTCACAGGTGCTCTTCATCTCGGAGTAATGGCTGATAAAATCAGCGCACTCCAGTGTCTGCTGCGCTATCTTCCCGTATATCGCTAGCATGGGTTGAATCTTGGCCAATTCCTCCTCTTCGGCAATGAAAGTATAGACTTCAGATATCTTTGAGAGTAGACTGGAAACCGCGACATCGTGGTCTGCCTGATCGAGAATCATCTGTGACCAAAAATTCATTGACCTACAATGGCAATGCTCGAGAAAGAGGCCTACCTTGGACGCGCAAGTGAAGATACTCAGTGCTACCTTCGCATAGGGATGGACCTGCATGTGAAAGTTAGCCATGCACAGAAAAGAGATAGATGACTGTACATTTGCAATTTCATTGGCAATGGAGTTGAATGCCTTCAAGGGTCTAAGCAACGGGGAGAACATATCGATTGTATCAGAAACAGATGGTAGGTTGTTGACTGTGGAAGAAGCATGTTTGACTATTGTTGGGACCTGGCCAATGCCTGCGACACCTTTGGTAGCATTGGCGATTCTTTTGTTCACAAACTTTGGGTCCAGATGTTCGGCCTAAGTAGAGACGTCAGCACGTCGTCGAAAGAGACAAATGAAAATTTTGCAAACTTCGTTGGTCGAACTTACCTTAGCTACAATCCCTGAATCGGAAGACTGCTTGTGATATGCTTCAGAAGTGGGAGCGGTGAGATCCTGTAGAGGTGATTAGTAGGAAATAATGGCAAGCGCCCTGGGAATGCTCAGAATTGAAATTGGACATGCCTTGTTGGACTGAGTGGATTCAGGGTTGTGGGACTGTTGAGCGCTTGGAGCGAAGCCCTTGGTCACCTTGCCAAAGAGCTTGTGAACTGACCCCGAGGATCGTCCACTAGACCCACTCGTCGAAGGTGAGAGAGAGGATGGCTGATATGATTAGAAACAATGCGTGGTTCTAAAGACAAAAGTTCATACATCTTGACTGGCTCCCTTCCTGCCTCTGTCCTCTACCAAATGTGGGTCTGAATGTGGCTTTAACCACTCCCAGGGTTTCTTCTGAGGAGGATTGTTTTCATTCATCTAGTAAGTGGGGAGGATGGATATGTGGATAATGCCTTGGTGAAAATGGAACGAGGAGGGTGGTGAGTGGTGGGTGGCATGAAAGATAGACAGGCGCCCACTACTGCATGTTGCGGCAATGACGGTTATTATTAACGATAAACCATATGTGCTTGGAAGCGCCCATTATTGATTGGCCAGACCACTGATACCATGCTAGCACCTGTAGCTGTAGTAATAATGTATCACTTACTCTCATTGTAGTGAAAATGTGATACATCAATTACTCTCTTCCATAGCAAGAGTGATACATCAATTCACTATGTTTATAACCTAGCTGCAAGCACTGTGGTGATACATCAGTCCATTATTTCTTCCATGAGTTTGTTATTTCTTCCATGCCCGATGGGAAGCAATGTCAACCGACATATCTGAGATCTCATATATGTATATCGCAATCGAGGTACAAATTTTAATGAGCTTCTATTGACTAATTATACAACATGTGGAGGAGCATCAATAGTAGGAGCTGGGCCTGCTGCCTCGCTCTCTGGAATATCCATGCCAGCGGACACAAGGGCAGGCACCCCGCTCCACAGCTCCTGAAATGAGCTCACCAGTGACAAGCGCAGTGCTGACTGGCAACATGCATATGCCATGAGCCCTTCTTGTGTGGATGGTGAGTCGAGCATTCGGAGAGAGCTTCGCTCCTTCCACCACTCTGCCTGCCATGTCAGAAATGCCAGGACCCGTCTCATCTCTTCTAACAACAGCTCTACCTCTTCTGACCAACGGTGTGCACATGCGTGAGCCTTACACCATTCCAAACAAACACCTAGTAATGAGAAATCAATCAAAGTACCAGTGAATGAATAACAAACTTACAGTCTTGCACGTGTTTGTCCTCCATGCAGCTGTTGTCAGCATGGGAGTCTAACCAAATCCAATAGATTCTTCCTGTCCCTTGTTGCTCCATATCACCCATGGGTTTGACATCGGAATCTAGAAGCGGACGCATGACAGCCTCCCAATTAGACTTCTGAAGGTGGCAGCTGAGAGATAACAGTGTGTTGCATGCACATCTATATTTCAGAACAGTAGCACACTTCCTTGATTCCACAGCCTCGATTATTTGGTTTGCATGGGTGTTAGCCACTTGACCATGGATGTTTTTATCCTTGTACATATACATATGCGAGCGAAGTCGAAGGTGTGAGTGAAGTTCATTGAGGGCGTCGAGGGCTTGTGCATAGTGTAATTCCCATTCGTACTCAACAAGCTTCTTGTCACAGGGCACGTGGATCGGGAGCTGAGAAGGGAACCAGAGGTTGAAATCTTCGGGCTTCAGCTCATGCATGGTCCTGCTGGCTTCAGATGATCGATGACGAAGTTGAGAAACAACTGGCATGTACAGCTCTTGAATGTGAGCCCAGGCGTCAAGACGTCGCTGGAGAGAGGTGATCTGAGTCTGCGTTGTTGCCTTCTGCTTGTCAGTGGCATGGAGAGAGACATTGGCGAGTTCTGATTTCAGGCATGCTCTGTAGATTTATCAAAATAATGTAGTGAAAACAGACCACAAAACTCACTGCTGGTCTTCGAGATCCATGCCTGAAGTTATCAACCCACTCAGTAAAATGTCAGCATGAAGCGAGAGATGGACTCCAGTTTGAAGTTCTTGGGCATTGAGCTCAGTGAAGTGCAGACACATGGCTGCCTGTGTTACCACTATATATTATCAGTACAACAAAGGAAGGAAGTGCAGTGCAACTTATGAGTGAACTGGCTTTCAAAGGGATTGGGAGAAGAATTGTCTGCCTCCCATGCTTCTGTGAGTGCTTCAGAATGCTCCTTGGTCCATTTGACAGCTTCACACATCTTGTGCAGCAGTGTTCACCCTAAGTCCATGTCAGAGCTTGAGATTATTTAACAAGAGAACCGCTCACCTAATGCCGTGATTTTTTTCCAATTCCAGTCGCCAAAATGATCATCAAGAGTATCTCGACGGGTTCCTGGACCCATCTCTCTTGTGCTTGATGCCACTCGGTTGATATTGGACCAGCCTCATTCAGGTGCTTCACCGTCTGTTCGGCCAATGTATCTTGACCAGTTGAAAGAAAAGTTCGTGCAGCATTTGTTAACATGTGCTTGGATGTGGAACTTTGGAACAAAGTATCGAATAATGATGGAGTCACAGGGGGGATGCAGCCGTTTTGGGATTGTTTCCATCCGAGTCCAGAGTTTCTTGTGCCACTGGCAGGCGATGTCGTAAGATATGTTAACTATGGATGCAGTGAATGTGAGCAGTGCAGAAAACATGATATAGTCCATATTAATGTACCTGAGGGCACTTTTGATTAGCTGCAGGTAAGGGAAGATGAGAATACAACATACCATTCCTCTCTTTGAAGGTCTCCAATGCTGTTTGCAAGCTTCATTTCATGCCTTGCATAGTCAATGGTCCCGACGCCAGTGGCTGCAAGCCCATGAGAGGACTTGGTATCCGCCATGTTGACCACGTTGTGGCTAACACACATGCTGCGCTATTGTGTAACAATAGTCAGTGGCAAATAGAGAAAACCAAGTTGTGTTTTCATTACCTCTTGTTTGTCTCCCGAATGATCCGCGAGGTATGACTTGTAGGCTCTCTCTTCTACAAAATATGCCCCTCCAGTGTTAAGGCTAGGGTTGGCAATATTGGAGGACACTGCCTTGCGCTTGAGTCTAAAATTGGCATCGATAGCCACAAATAATGCATATTTCCACCTAATGAAAAGTGGTTCTTTCTCCCAGTTAGGCGGTAGGTTTTTTCCTGGCTGTGGGCATGCGGGGCATAGTATGGTGAGTTCTCCTTCGGCTGTAGCACTCACACCAGCGGGGTCATGACCCCTTCCCACACGGCGAAGTTGTTTGAGGTTCTGCCATTCATGCACCATGCGCATAAAGGTGGAGTAGCGGTCCTAGAATCTATATTTTAGATAATTGAAGAGATGTTGAAGGAATACTTACCTTTATGGCTGATAAGCTTGTATTGTCGGAATACTTTGTAAGTGAGTGATAGAATTCGTATGTAGACACCTTACTCTCAAAGGACAAAAGGTGGAAATGTTGCAGAACCCTGAAGGTTGCTGCTGTGTGAGGCTCTGAGATGGTTGCTGGGTACCACTGCACTCAGAGTAACTGTTTGTACCGAACCTGGGCTGAAGTGCAGCCACAAAATTCCAATGCAACCTCATGAACACCGTGAACACTGATGACGATGAAGTCATCACCAGCAGAGGGATGGGGGTTATAACACCTTTCTCCTTGGGTATGACTGAGTTGTATGCGAAGTCCAAGCTTTTTGAGTGTAGTGTGTTGGAAAAAGGTCCCATTCCACATCTGATAATGAACTGTAAGTCTGCTGCGAAAGTAAATTTGAAAAGGTCTCATACTTCGATCCTATGCAAAGGGTGATAAACATGAGTGTCAAGCATGCATTGGTGGCAAAACATCTCAGTGCCAAAACAGTTGCCACACCAGAATTGAGGTGCATCATTTCCACATCGACAAATGATGCCCTCTGACCCATGTCCGTCGAGGCATAGCATTTCATCAAGGAATGCTTGCTGTTCTGGAATCCAGGCCAGCAAAGGTGCATCCTAAAGTACTCTAGGTTATAGCAATGATTAACTTGATGGAATGATAACTTACTGCTGCAGTTCGTTTATGTTTGTCAGAGCGTGCTTCACAAATAATCTCGTGTGGAGGAGTTTCAACATGAATTTCAGCATCGGGGTCGGCGGTGTGCTCAGCCCAGTCATCTGTGTAAGACAAATTGTTCATTGATGGGATCTCTGACGACCTTGCAGTGATATAGTGAGTTGTGAGATGCGTAGATCCTTGAGCAGTAATTTTGGCGGCACGAAGTTGCAAGAGTGTAGCTTCATGGTCACTAGCAGAGGGGGGCATAAAGGTGACACGTTTTATTGCAGCCTGTTACAAGTAACATCGGTCACATGGCCCCCCTATCATTTTCCCTTCATCCTTGCCCTCACCATCTACCGGCTCATCCTCCTTTACCGACTTTCCATTGACCGGATCTTTGGGACTGTTCCCGTCCCTCGCATCGCCCGCCTCTACGCACGTGCACGCACGTTCCTCCCCTGATTCGACCACCAATGTGGTCCCGCACCTATGACTCGGTCTGACTCGTGCCACCAATGTGGCTTTCCTCTTTCTGTTTCCCCTGACTGCGGATTCCCGCACGTTGTATTCTTACTGTTGGTCCGTTCCAACATTTCTCGGTCTCATTCCACATTCGACCACCCATCACTAATCCAGCTATGTTGCCAACGCACCTATACCATTCTCGTTTCCCCTTTACCCTTACCTACTGTGTGGTAGCCTTGCCCTTAACCCTCTCCACTTAGTATAAGTAGTCGGTCACCCTGTACTAGATTCTCTAACTTGAATCTACTCAATCTTCCCTGGAACATACTTCCCTCTGAATGCCCCTTTGGCTTCAGTCTCTAGTATCTTTTCTTAGTTGCTCATCGCGACTAAGTCTACCTCGATCGACCTCATCGTACGGACAAGACAGTCCTTACCTTGAGCGACTTCAAAGACATCTGTCTACAAAGTCACGTGACACGCGCGTACTGTGATCACTGCCGACTTGTCATCGCCAGTATCACTTGCTATACCGGATCCTTCCGGTTACGTCACGAACGTTAGCGGACAACGCCCCTCTTAGGGCTCCGCCTAACAGATCTATTTGAGTGCGTAACACAGCCCTCTTGGATGGGCATCCATGGGACATGAATGCACTGTAGTCAACAGAGAGCCTAGGGATTAGTTGCTCAGTACTAGGCCTCAGAGCCTCAGAGAAGCTCATTGGAGAATCTCCAAGTCGGCAAATATAACAGACAAATCCTACGCACCATCTGAGCAAATCACTTCTGCAGACCGAGTATTTTCCCTGGCCCACACTCATCCATTGTGCCGACAAATGCTTGGGCTTAACCAGATCATGGTCATTCAGGCAGCAAGTGGCACTGTGGTAGGTATGATGATTCATGCAAAACTTGAACTGATCGTTGCATGGTGTGTTGTTGGGAGTAAGTGTCTGTTGTCCAATAGAAACTGAGAATCGAGCCAGATAAGTGAATATCCTCATCATATACATACTTGTGATATCAGCCGACGTCAATGAGAAAACGCGAAAGGGTAATCAATTGCCTTTGTTGATTCCCAACATCCAAAAATGGAAACACCTGGGCTTAGACATCACGAAAAGACCGCGGGGCGTACAAGTACTGTACTGTATTGATATCATCATAAGTCCCATATATTACATGGAAAGCAATGATAATTTGTGTATCTGTTACCAGAGAGGTCACAGAATGTGCTTTAATTCAAAAATATTTATCTACTACACATGTCACATCCCTACACCAAGTTCAACTGTTGTTCAAGTTGTAAAGTCCAAACCACAGTAGCAATGACTACTAGTAACTAACTACAACTTTGCTCAGCACTTACCAGCGACCATGAGACACTGTTTCTAAATATCAATGGCTTCACAGCACATTGGCAGACAAACAACCTGTCTAACCCAAAAGCAAGTCACAAATGAGTATCAAACCATCTTCTGATCATCTTGTAGCAGACCGCTCACCTAAGATATGTACTATTTCATAGGATCCTAACCACGGTAGGACCAAAACCCTGGTAGGACCAAAACCATGGTAGGACCAAAACCCATAGTAGGGATTTGAATCGTCTTGATGGTATGAAACGTAAGCTGTTCATCTTGCATACACATACTTTTTTTTCTCTCTTGCGCACGCTAGTTGTCAGTATGGCTCGCCCAACTCTACACCACACAGTGGTCAAGAGGCAAATTGCTGCCAGAGAAAAGCGGTGTCGATATTATGAAAAGTATGTGTCATTGATATCGGACATACCAGCTGGGTACTAAATGGCTACAGGCACTGCGAGCGCATCAATTTGAAAAGGCATCAAGTGCGTGCTCAACGTTCACAAGTTAGACCTGTCGATGAAGAGAATGACTCGGATGTTGAGCCTCAAATGTAGGTCACATACACCCTTTTTCTTTCTCACAGCTAACTAGTAGTTCAAGCTCAACACTATCGGAATGTCTGGCGCTGGTCAAAACTACCAAGGATGAGACAGTGCAATTTGTTAAAACTCTGTGAGGCTTCATCGAGAACATCCTAAGAGCTTATACAATGTCAATGCCAAGCTCGGCCCCTGACACCACTGTTGAAACCACAGGCCGCAGTGATATTACCATCATTGAGAAAGCCATAGAGAAGCTCGAAGACTTCAGTGACAATGCTCACCGAGGGCTTGACTGGATCTATGAAAGGTGTGGTATCTGTGATGAGTGGCATGCAGTGGATGAGGTGTGCAAGTACATTCGATCTCTCGTTGCATATCTAGAAGACATACTGTGTCACACAATGTGTGGCGACTTTGAATTATCCGAGGCTTTTTTGTTAAAAGAACTGTTATATCAATGAGAACTCGTCTAGAATTATTGCATTGTCATTACCTACTAGTCGATGAGCATACTAGCTATAGTATGTACAAATGATACACTGTTGCCATCACGTTACTTAAGAGTACGTAGACCATGAACGTTAGCCATTTCATTTTCATTTCATAAAGTTGAACGCGACCAAAATTCAGCTCAAAGGTATGATGACAACTTAATTTTAGTTATTATTGCTGGCTGACATGAATAGATGGCACCCCGTACATGGCTGACCCCAGAACAACAAGCCTTCATCGTGATGTTCCACAACGAGTACCTCAAATGCAAAAAAAAGGGAATTATGCTAACTTCTGGCTGCCCTTCTTTGAAAAATGGGAAGAGAAGTGGCCTACAAGGGATTCCTTGTTTCCAGATGCCTCTCTGGATCAGCTTACTGATGCACAGTTGGAGAAGGAGGCAGAAGCCAGGAAAGTAATTCATAAAGTTGGTGTCTTGCTTCACATGTGGTTATTGTGTACTTATGTACTACATGATATGTCTAGCGCTTAACTGCCAAATTGCGTAATGACTTGGGTAATTTGAAGGCTGGCCGTAAGGCAAATGCATCAGGCAACTCAGTTGTTCACAAGCTTATTAGCAAAATCATCAAAGCCTCACCCACCAGCCGAACACGTCATCTCAAACCAGAGGAAGTCTATGCTAAAAAGTACTATGCTTCTCGGGTTCAGCCTGGAGTGAAAGCAGAGCTAAGTAGCCTGCAAGAAGAACTTAATCCCCCCAATGATCGCAAGAACAGGAATCTTACCGTTGTTTGAAAACATGTTCAACAACACTGGGAGAATGAGTCTGCCAAGGTGAAGGAAGAGATATCCCAACTTGCAAGAGATATGAAGGAAGCAAGGGGACTAGAGGATGAGAAAGATCACTCACCGGAGGTGACAGATGCTCAATTGTAAGCGGCTTCTCCTCTCTTCTCTTATACTGTGCTGATTCTAGACTCCAGAATTGTATCCAGACTTACGGAAATTTTGTCAACATTCTTCAGCAAGCTTCATGACACTACAGGGTGGACTTTCAGTGTTCTGCTTGGTGGTCCAAACCCAGCGAATGGAGGCAAACTTGATATTAGCAGCTTGCACATAGGATCAACGACACTTGGTAATCCCTTCAATCAGGTGTTCCCGAAGTTTGATGAAAATGTAATGGTACCGTACTTTGAGTTTGTGTCTCGTGCATTTTGTATGTCTTTTTTGTGTTTATTCTACATTAAACTGAGGAAAGTATAGCGGATGCTGGGACAGACAATGTTTCAAATGAAACATCTTCCCAGAGTATCCTTGAGGATGACACTCTGCTCCGCATTTCCGCCGCTCCTGACGATATTCCTGGAACAGACCCAGAAGTCTCTTTAAATCCACCTCCAGTTATGTCATCCTTACCATCAATAGAACAAGATGCAAGTTTTTTTGGAAATCTCCCTCCTGGTCCTCAAGATGATGGTATCGACGACAAGTTCAATACCCCCATCCTTACCATGCCAGATGGGTACACCCCCTCCTGCCCTCCGCCTCACGTCCTCTCTCCAGATGGGTACACCCCCTCCTGCCCTCCACCTCATGTCGTCTCTCCAGCGCCTCCGGTTGTGGCTCTTTCTGCAATAGGTCGAGAGATGTCGTTTATCCAGGCCTTACTCAATCCCAATGTTGAGTTTGTCAATGACACTGATACTACATGTCCCACTCCCACCCCCTCTACGACGTTGACACCCGCTGTAGCACTCGAGCTCATGCTAGGCTCATATTCAGCTATTTTCCCATACATGTCAAACACACGAATCACTTCCAATGTTATCCGACACTCATCCGCTCAATCCAATGTTTATCCGCTAAACCCGACGCTAACCCGATGAACCCGACGTTTCCCATGCATCAAACCCGACAGACCCGATATTTTCCCGCACACTTGTCCTCCCTATGTCCTGTCCTGTTGTATCTATCCCCACTATGTGCGCAGTTATTCATTTTCACGTCGCTAACATTGTAGAACGTGTTATTACATGTCCGCAGTACATCGTGTCTTATTACATAGGACATCGGACCCAAAAATCAGCGCTACTACTTTCGCCTATAGCACTCCGAAATTCTACATAGATACTATATATTTCGCATACCTCCTACCTATTTACTTTACCTTTCTACCTCCGAGTAGGAGGAGGTCATCCAATATTCGTAGTTCTTAGTTGGATTCTGCAATATCATCCTTTCTTTATCCAAAACATCTGACAGTAACCCGCCATTTGCTATCCCCAACATTTGCTATATCCCCGACACAAACCCGACACTAACCCAACGCAACCCGAGGCAAACCTGCTAACCCGAAAACATCGGACCCGATGTTTTTGACATTGGACTCGTAATTATACCTTCGGACTTTGTTTCCCACGCTTCGGACTATCTTCCTTTTGTTATAACTGATTATTCTAATACCATACAGCAAACCCCTCGGGTCGAACGCACTTGTCTTGCAAGTATAAGCAGACTAGGCTGTGCACGACCACAACATTTTTATATTGCTGGCTACTTACTTTGTGTAGTGTCCAGCAATTGCTGTATCTCTACACCGCTCTTACTCCCACTGTGATCACAACCACACTCCCGCCAGTTCTTGCGCTACCCCCAGCATCATCCACTACCAAGTGTTCTTCGCCATTGGCTTATCCCCAGAATAACCATGTCATAGAGAATGACCCTCCTGCAAAATGTCAACGAAAAACATGGACCACTCGTAAAACTGCAGTAGAATCCACCCAGCTGGCAGTTTGTTTGGAAGAAGGCCGGGGAAAGCGGCAATGGTTCCAGTCCACTCGAGCAGCTGCTGCCAACGCTATTGGGAGTGGTAACAAATAAAATTTTCTGCGAGTACCACAAGTTAAAATGCCTTAGGCATGAATTTAATGTATTTCTTGGAATCAATTGTCTTGAGTACCTCGCTATTGTGTGTCCATGAGAAATATCAGTCCCTACATCTCTAAAAGACTTCGTGAAATTTGATATCCCATATGTCAAATTATAACCTTTGGTGTAACCAGAGTTCACGACTGTGCCGACGGTGTCATTGGACTTAGTGAAATTTCTTTGGATATGCTAATTTAAGATTGTCTAAAAATACTCATGCTGCACATATATCCGGACAAGTCAGAACCCAAGGAACAATCGAAGGAACAGGTCTAGGAACAAGAAGAGCCCAGGCACATTTAGAACTACCAATTGATATATCACTCACTACTGACTATAGGGATACACTATATTGTAGTGATTGATGTATCACAAGGTGCATCCCTTTTGGATCCACCCAAGTGATACATCACTTCCTACTGACCGTAAGGGTGCCATGCAGTGTAGTCATTAATGTATCACATTTATGCTACTACTGTAAGTAAGTAATGTATCAATATCACAATATAGGCTGATGCTAGAACGTTATCCAAGGCTGAAGAGGGTCATGACTAGTGACTCGTGAGTAGGGATCTGCACGGGTACGGGTAACCCGCGCGGGTCACGGGTACGGGTACTACTGGGGTACGGGTACGGGTCGGGATTCTAAGACCCGCGCTCTTACCCGTACCCCAGCTATACCCGTGCCTTCGGTAATTTTACCTCTCGTCCTCGCACACTCCTCAACTGCAACCATCATCAACGTCTTCGCTCACCACGCCACTATCAACATCTTCGCACCCAGCATTCCCGCGTGCACGCTACAACTGGCACCACCACCAACACCGGCACCTAACGCGCCTTCCCAAGTCCACCAACTCCACGTTCACAGCACGCGCACCCGAAACGCATCAACAAGTGTTGACGCAATGCAAACGCACGCGGACGACACGCGAAGACGAAAGGACAAGAGAATCGAAGAAGGGAGAAGGGATGGTATAGAGATGAAGGAGGAAAGAGGAACTCGAGGAGACGAGACTTTGGGCACGCTGGAAGTGAGTACTCACATTGAAGACTCTACCCCCAGCAACAACAACAACGTCATACGCGTCATGTTGCCGGTGCCTATCTTTGTGCGCCCAGCACTCGCACCACCACCAGCTTTCATGCCAACGCCACCATCCACGACGCCAACACCACCATCCGCGTCACCTTCGCCATCATTCGCACCACCATCTTTGTCATTCGTGCTGGCACTAGCGCATACCCCAGCGACACCATCACCAACGACCACTATGCCATTCCCAACGTGACGGATGCCATGCGCGAATGCCCAGCGCACGCCCCTCCTCCTTCTTGTGCCATCCACATATGTTCGAGTCACGTCAGCATTCGCTGACGTGTGCTGGACATATGTGCTAAGCACTGGTGGATCTATGACCCGCAGGTACACCCTTGATGGGTTGTACCCCGGGTCCTTACTTCGCTACCCACTGTTACAGGCATCCGTAACACCTACAGGAGCCCCTGCTCTGCCTACACCTGCCCCCGCTCTGCTAGACTCCCTGCGCGGCGGTGCGCCGCCCGCGCCTAGAAAGACAGCGGTCTGGACCGCTGTGACCCTGCCCCTGGCGCTATGACCCCGCCCCTGGTGCTATGACCCCGCCCCTGGCCTAGACGGCCTTGTACCTGATCCATGGAGGCTGTACGCCTCATGGTCACCCTAGATCAGCGCATGCATACCACATGTCGCTTCATGAAGATCCGGAGCGCTCTTGGCGCTTCCTGTACCTACGCGCAGCTGCCCTTGGCGCAGCATGCTTGATCAGAGGTTAAGCCTCATGTACGTTATCTGAACCTCATGTCTTGTTATCATAGATCCTAGATATACTATTGATTACAGACTGAGCTAGAATACTTGTAGTACTTCCCTATAAGTAGACAGGATTATTGTACTTAGACTTTACTTTAATCTACTAGGTTCATCCCCAGAACTTGCTCAACTAAGCCTTACCAGCTTCCTTGTGTGAGACCGCACTTCTAAGTCGCCCCCTTATGACTTAGCACATATCCGCTAGCCCTGCATCTCGATGAGCGCCATCTTACCGAGATCGCCGGAGGAACCCTTGACGTTCCGTCAAGCCGAGAACCACCCTCAGCTTCAGTAGACTCACTCAAGTCGTTGCTGAGAAGACCTATCCTAGTTCACACACGCCGACCGACGGTCAGCGTAACACCCACTGTGCAACCCGTACCCTTGCTGCGGGTGTGGGTTTACCTCGGGGTGCAGGTGCGGGTTGACCTGCCAACACCCGGGGGTTCACCCGTGCAGATCCCTACTCGTGAGTGCACTCAACGATCGAGTTACACTGGTGACTGCTGCAGTACTTATGGGATACAGTCACAGTTCACTCAGGATTATCGATTCAAAATCCTACACGCAGGGGTAGTGAGAACTGCCATGATTGTGTCATTCTACTGACGATGTACTATAGAATCGTCGGAAAGACTGTAGAACAGCGAAGGGCGAGCCTTCTTCTTCCGCCATACTGTAGTTATAATCAAGCGCAGTCAGAAGATGATGCAATGGGTCGATGTCCAGGAGCACTAGGCCACTATGTCAGCAATTGCCAATTAGTACCGTGTTGTGCAGTGGCTGTGCGATTGAATGTTGATCGATCGTGTGCTAAAAATAATACACCCCGAACTCGATGCGACGAATCACGATGCCATGATGATTTTCGTATGACCACTAACACTGCCAAATCTAAGAGCAAAGGGTTCGCCATGGAAACGTAGGTCCATCTGTAGCAGATACGAGACAAGGGTTCTTCGCCAACATTTTTGCCCTCCAAGCAGCACACCATCCATTGTTGGCATGCGTCCATTTCTACCAGATAACTGCGATTGACTATGATGGTGACAGCCGAGTGGTTCTCGCGAAACAGTCGCTGAAGGCCCGGTTTCTCTTGTCTCGAAGAGCCTTCTCGAGCGTGAAGGGCAGACTCAGTGGATCGCAATAAAGACATCTACCATCCATCGCAAATATGCCAAAGAGCCGCACGATATCATCAAGGAGGCGAGGCTGATCGCCTCTGCATGTCATCCAAATGTGAGTCTCGCGCAGAATGGTCGGGCGAGTCTTACGTCTCATCATTAGGTGGTTTCTATCTTAGGCCATAGCATCGATTCACCCCGGCAGGCCATGAGCTTTTGGATGCCATATGTGCCTTCGTCTCTGATCGCATTGTTGTCTTCGAACGACTTTTCGCCTCATCCACTTATTTCAATTATGGCCGCAGATCCATTAAATCCCAGTCCGCGCGAACAGCGCTTCGTCCTTCTCGTGAAATCGCTCATGTTTCAAATCCTAATTGGCGTGACATTCCTTCACGAGACCGCGAAAATTGCACACCGAGATATCAAGCCAAGCAACATACTTCTCACGTCATCTGGCCGAGTCCAGCTCATTGACTTTGGCATATCCTGGAAGGAAGGGGAAGATCTTGCCGCGAAGAAAAACGATTTATGGGTTGAAACCCCGGAAAAGATGTACTTTGAAGTTTCTACGGGGTATGTCCCTATCTGAGCGAGTATGAACCGGGCTCACTCGGAGGTAGACCATACCGCGCCCCTGAGCTGCTGTTTGGGCCTAGGAATTATGACCCATTCGCGATCGACTCTTGGAGCCTCGGAGCGACTTTTGCGGAATTCTTCACTTCTGTTCGTCTGTTTAACCCACTTGACGATGAAGACTTCGGCGATGAGCAGTCTGACTCAGGAGACGATAGCCCCGGCGGCCTATCGAAGCCAGCTGAGCCGTTCATCATACCAAAGAGACTTCGCATTGGAGACCCCACAAACAGGTGGGTTAGGGATTCACTGTTTGATTCCACACGTGGAGAGATTGGTTTAGCATGGAGTATTTTCAAGACACGAGGTTCGCCAAATGAGACCAATTGGCCAGTGAGTGTCATTCATTGCTGGGACCTTCTTTTCTGACTCGAACAAGTCTTTCTTGAACTTACCGGATGCAAACAAGTTGTCCTTCATAAATGCAGACCCTGTTGACCTTCCCTCCATGCTACCTAATTTTCCTTCATCTGCACAACAGCACGAGGCCGACACGAAAAACCACACACCCCGAGAGACCATGTCACCAACTCCTGTTGATCTTATCCACCGATTCCTTGTGTACGAACCATCTCAGCGTCTCCGCCCTTCCAGGGCTTTAACTCACCCCTGGTTCACCTCCGAACCACTGTTACTTCTGCCAGACGACTTTCCTGTCTCGAATATCCCTGGTGAGGCCCCAATAAGCCTTAGCTGGGGCGCAAAGTCTTTGGGAGAATGGCTTTCAGACGTTCTTCCCAGTGGCGCAATTTGAAGGGATGAGTAGAACGAGGGATACGACAAAATCATTTGTTATACAATGCGCATAATTTACAAAGCATGATAGAAAGCTAGAACTTCACCATTACAGAGTTGGAGGTGCATGCATGTATCTTAGGCTGCCGCAGGCACAGGCTTGATGGCTCGACGAGCGAGAGCGTGGTTATCGATGGATATACCTGTGCAAGAACAAATGAGAAACATGTCCCAGGAGATAATCATCTCACTGACTCTGTGTTGCATTTGCAGTCTTGTAGATGCCAATGAGACGGTGACTGAGCTCGAACATGTCATTCCTGCGAATTCATCTTAGCCAAGGTGGTTCTCGGGAGAGAGGGAATTGTCACCTCAAAGATATAATGATGAACTGCGCGTTCTTTGTACGGTCCTTGATATAATTTGCTACAATCGAGACATTCCTGAAGTCTAGGGCCGCATCTATTTCATCCATGAAATAAAGTGGTGTAGGCTAGGACAGATTCAGGTTACTGGAACTACTCGGAGTTGATATAAGATTTACCTTAAACACATGCAGAGCGAACACGAGAGCAAGTGAGCTAAGGGTCTGGAGAACGATTAGTATGCGTTCTCTAATCCTCATAGCAGAATGTACCTTTTCGCCCCCAGAGAGATTTGAAATATTCTTCCAACTCTTCTTCGGAGGCATGACGCTAAAAATGATGCCCTCTGAGAAGGGATCCATACTGTCGACAAGCTCAAGCTCTGCGTTGCCCCCAAGAGTGATCATCTGACGGAAAATATAGAATTTCAATGAACCAAAGAACGTCAGCACGGACCTGGTACATTTCCTTGAGTTTCAATGAAATCAAGCTGAAGCCTGCCATGAATTCATCCAAGCGTTGTTTCCGTAGACCATCGTAGAGTTGCTTCTGCGCATCGCGTGCTGCAGTCGTCTCCTCTAAATCTTTGGCGCGTTTCATGAATTCCTCCTCTCGCTTCTTGTACTCCTTGAGAACGTCGAGGTTTGGATTGGTATTCTTAAGTTTCTCTAAGGCGACGAGTTAGTAGTAATCACGTGTGACTAAGGTGGGGGAACATACCATCAAGATACTCAGAATCTGCAAGCATATCCCTCTTCTTGAAGCGTGCGAGTTCATCGGCACTGTATATGTATAGCTCGTTAGATGGTGTTCGCTGACGAGCCTTTTTCGCAGGTGCAGAGTCTGGATGTTCCTGCTTCACTACCCCTTCACCGCTGCCTGAAGCTCCAGCGACTTGATCAGCACCTTCCTCTTCGTCGTCGTCATCATCATCACTACCAGTAGCTGTGAGCCTACGAAATTTGAAACAATCAATAGACAATGACTCACTCGATTTCGTGAAGCTTAAGTTGGTCGTGTTCCGTCCGCCAGTGATCAAGTACACGCTCATTTTCAGCAGACTCTTTCTTCTTGTCAGCAAGCTTCTGGGTGATCTCAAGCTGCAAAACCTGTGAGTACCGAAATATCAAGTGCATGGCAAATAACTAACCTCTTTCTTCCTGAACTCGTCGATTTCCTCCCGTTTTTCCTGGAGTTGCTGCTTGAGTTGATCGAGATCATCTTTCGAGCTCTCCTGAGCAGCTTGCGCGGCCTCCACCTTCTCCTTGAGGTCTTCCAAATACTGTGCGACCTCCGCCAGTTGATCCTTCAACTCCTCAAGCTCTTTCTCGACTTCCTCCAGCGCTGCGCGGTTGGTCTCAATGCCAGACGTATATTTTACGATGTTCTTCTCTGCGGTAGCCTTCATAACCTCAGCCTTGGTGACCTCTTCGTTAGCTAGCTGGTGCAGCAAGCGAATACCGTCAACGGTCGACTTCTGCTTCAGCAGCTTGGAGCCACCAATTTCGAGGATCTTCTTTTCGAGATCTTTAATCGCGGCCTCGATAGCGCCAGTTTTGGTTTGCAGTTCTTCAAGCTCTTCTGTTGATGATGCAATCTGGGCATCTAGAGTGTTGATTCGAGCTAGATCCTTAGCGTTGGGCTTGCTTTGTGCTCTAGAAAATACTTAGTGGCGATCGAGCATAGCATAAATTGAATGCACGTACTTGAGATCATGCACACGCCTCTCAGCATCAGCCAGCCGTTTCTTCCCATTATTGACGCCCATGGTAAGCTTCTCGATGTTAAGCTCTATTTCCGGGACTGCTTGAGTAAGCCTTTCGGCTTCTGCTTCGATATTGCGAAGCTCCTGCTGTGCCGCCTCAAGACCACGTGCCGCCGTCTCACTCTCTTGCTCATAGGTTCTCAGAACTTGTGGGCTCACTGCCTCCGCCTGGAGCTTCGAGCTCATTCCACCCCGCGAGACGTGGTTCCCACCACCCGACATCGTTCCTGATGAATCAATCAGCTGCCCTGCAAGCGTGACGACACGCCAACGCCTCGTGCTCCCGAATGCAATCCTGTTTGCTTGGTCCAAATTATCAGCAACAAGGGTGTTCCCGACGCCTTTGTAGAACGCAGATGCAAAGCGGGGATCCTTTGGCTTGATGAGATCGAATAGCCGCGGGACACCCTCGGGTGTGACGACACGCTCGTTGAGTTTGTCAGTGGGAAGCTTCTCCAGCACCATGAACGATGCACGACCGATGTTCTGCTTGCGCAAAAACTCGATGCATGCCTGACCCTGGGCGACAGTGTCTACAACCATGTTGTGAAGGGCGCCACAGGCGGTAGAGACTGCGATATCGTATTTGTCTGGGATCGTTCCTAGGCTACCGAGACGGCCCTGTGAGACAATGAGTGGTTGAAAGGTTGCACAGAGCACGAGACCATACATGGAACCCATCGATCCGACCAGTCTGCTTGAGCTTCGTTAAGCTATCCAGGACTTTGTTCTGCGATGTGCTGGCTGCTTGGGATGCTCTAGCCTCCTCTGCCTTTTGCCGCAGGGAGCCTGCCTTGGATCGAAGCTCCTGGACACCAGCCTGAGCAGCCTGAACGGAAAGGGAAAAGAAAAAACGTCAAAGTCGATCACACCCTGCATGCCCGCAGACATACGTGGAATTTTTCTTCACATGTCCCCAACTTCTTCTGCACCTCTGCCTTTTTCATCCTCAAGGAATCCAATTCATTCAGCTGAACGTTCCATCAATGTCATCTTTCCCGCTTGACAAAATGGAACAGCACCTTGCCCTCTTGCTCTACCTGCAACTCAGCCAACTGCACCTCCGCTTGCGTAACAGCGTCTTTGAGCCCTGTAGCTTTCTTTGCAAGTGCGTCCCGTTCAGAGCTTGCTACGTCAATCGCAGCCTGTTTGACATTGATCTTGGCAGTCCACGGCTGTAGCTCTTTTTGCTTCGCCTCAATCTGTTCGTGAAAGACTTGTGTCTTGTCTACCAATCCATGTTAACAATAGTGTCAAGCGTGGCGAAACCATGGACCCACCCTTCAAGCTATCCCGGATCCCTTCGAGCACCTTCTCTTCCTTCTCCAGGTTCGCTTCGTGCTCCGTAATCTCACGCTTCTTCGTCTTGATTTTGGTATCGGAGTCCTGGACTGTGTTATCGGCTTGCTTTTTCGATTGTTCATCCTATTTAAACGACATGTTAGATCTGTCCCACTCAGAATGCCAATGAAGGCCGGGAAATAAGTATGGAGCAGGGAAACAAATGAAACACGGGGATGTGTCAAACAAAATGAAAGAAAGAACAGAACAGCAAAAGAAACCTTACGTCTGCCAACGCCTTCTTCAGCTTTTTCGCCTTTGCGCTCGCATGCTTCCGGCGCTCCTCAAGGCTCACGGACTGCTTCTCGCGTGCCGCGTTGTCCTTCGCCGCTTCCTCAGCTGCTGCTTTCACTTCCTGAAAAGATAGGATACATCAGCATTGAAGTAGGAAGAGCAACACACATCCATACCTCGTAAGCCTTCTCGCGCTCCTTGTAATGCTTCTCAAGCAATTCCAAATGAGTGATGTCATCCTTGTTGCGTTCCCTCTCATCTTCAAGCTCCTTCTCCAAATGTTCCTGCCCCACATATCAGCAGCGCAAATAAGGGTAGAAAGATCAAGCACTCACAATTTGCGCGGCGAATTGTTCATCATTCTCTAAACATTTCCACAAATAATACTGCCACAGCCGGCTGAGAGCCCGCACATGCTCGTTCGCAAGCTTCAGCCATGCCAACGCTTCCTTCCTCTCTGCATCCAACTTCGCCTTCTCCTTCTCCACGATCCTCAATCTGGCCACCTTCTCGGTTCTCTCCTCTCCTAGTCGATCCACCTCGGCAAGAGCAGACTCGATTGGTGCTTTGAGAGCAGCAGTACCGATAATGTCCTCTAGATATTCAAGTAATCCGTCATCATGCTCAGAATTACCTTTAGGCTTCATCTGCGCGATAGATTCAACTTCGCCCTGCAGAATAAGGAAACGCTTGTGCGTGAGGTCAATCCCACGCCCCTGAAGAAGTGTTTGAACCTCAGTGTAAGTGGACGGTCGTGAGTTGAGCGTATACCGAGAATTATTGGATTTGGTTGCTGTGCGAGCGACGACGAGTGAGGAGTTCGGGACGACATTATATGCGTCGGGTCCAGGCTGGGAGGTTGAGCGATTTAGTTCGGTCAAACGTTAATGTGAAGGAACCTACGAGGTCGATGATCTCGCGGAAATGAACTTCTACGCTGCACTCATCCAAGTCAGGATACCGTGCAGAATTGTGGATGAGCTCCGAGAGCTTCCCCTGGCGCATCTTCGACGCGCGGTAACCAAACACAAAAAGGAGCGCATCGATCGTGTTGGATTTCCCGGAACCATTGGGGCCTACGATGGACGAAAAAGACTACCCGTCACCGAAGTTAAGTATAGTACACGTTAACTTTAAAAAACGCACTAGAAACGTACCTTGTGGAAGGGCCCGATTTCTTGTCTGCCTGCGTAACTCTTGAAATTGACGAGTACCATCTTGTGTATCACAAGACGTGGCTTAGGACCTGAAGGTTCTTCAGCGGGTGGAGGTCGCATTACCGACACAGGTTTCACGCGGGGCTCAAGGAGGGAAATTTCTTCCTCTTCCTCCTCCGGTGGGGCAGGGCGTTTAGGCGTCATTTGCGACAGTTGCGATTGACGTGGTACACGCCGAGGCGTCTGCATAAATTCTTCCTGGAATCCGTCGAGGTCATCTGTGTTGTCTCCGGCAGTGGGTGAGGGATGCTTGGGGGGTGTAGCAGGGGCAGATTTGCGAGGCCTGGGAGTGACCTCGACATCAGCGGGAAGCGGCATTGCCTTTGGCTTTCTAGAAGACACTTTAGAGCTTCTGGGAGGAGGTGTAGCATCAGATTCATCACTGGATATAGTAATGGGATTATGTTCGTCATTGTCGAATTCGGATTTGACGGGCTTGTGGGATCGGGGAGCCGGTTTGGGCTTTGCGGGCTTGATATCTTGTGCTTCATCATCGTCTTCGACGTGATTTTTTGCCTTGCGAGGTTTCCTTCCCTTAGCCTTCGATGCAGGTTTGATTTCTTGAACATCGTCATCGTCTTCAGGTGCTTTGCGAGATGTTCTTCCGCGTTTGGGTTTGGCGGGCTTGACTGCTTGAATTTCCTCCTCGTCTTCCGAGATAGTAATAGGTTCCTTTATTTCCTCTACATCTGAATCTTCTACCACGGTTTTGCGCGATTGAGTTGCCCGGGGCTTCGCGGATGCCTTCCGAGAGGGTTTTACTTCTTGCACCTCGTCGTCGTCGTCGTCCTGCACAATTTTCTGAACTCGACCTCTCCTTGGTTTCTGCAACTCCACAACTTCATCGTCATCGTCATCATGATCCTCACCCTCAACAAAATTTCTCAACTTCTTCTTCACAGGTTCCTCCTCATCCTCTTCTGTCTCAGCCACCTCTTGCAGCGCGCGATTAGGTTTCACAGACGAGCGTGTAGATGCTCTTGCAGATGCTCTGGAAGAGGGTGCTGCAGGTACTTTTGAAGAAGGGCCCACGCTGCCTCTTGTCGATATCCTGCGTGCTCCGGGCGCATTTTCTTTCTCCTCTACATCGTCTGCGTCGGTTCGTTTGCGTTTCACAGAGTTTGAGGCCTCTTGCTCAGTGGACGGTCGTAAAGAGCGAGATGACCTGCGGGGAGGCATTGTTGGGAAGTTTCCCAAACTTACGACGATCTTGGTTGATCCAGGAGAAAGGTTCTACGCGTGATGTGATGCGTTGTGTGACTGTTCGCGTGTGTCACATCACATGACTAGGCTGTAGGCTGTCCCGATCCTCCTTCTTCACGACTTAATACTTATCTCTCGCATTGCAAGTTCGGAGCTTCGGAGAGCGTCGTCGCGGTGTGTCGTTCGGTCAAACAAGACAAGCAAAAATACGAATAAGTGAAGATGGATTGAGTTTGACTATCCCTTGTATGAGATCGTCATGTTCAAGTTGTTGCCAATCATGATGTTCATCAAATCATTCCATCCTTTTCCGCTTTCAGTTTGTCCAAGGCATAAGGTGCAGTCTTCCCTTCAATCGTTCTTTTCTCCTCAGGACGTAGACATCACATCTTTTTCAAATCTAACTCAACACTACATTCCCCTTTCCCTTGCCGACGCCGTCCTCGACTATATTAAATACATTCATTTATCAAGCTGTGGTGTACTATCATCTCTGGGTCGCTGTTGCTGATTATCATAGCATTTATATTTGCACCCAAGAAACGAACACTTTGAGTATACCATTGGTTTTTCAGTTCGAGGTCGAAGTAGAAGTTTTATTAATGATAATATAATGTAGGTCCTAACACTATCTTTGACTTCGCGCTGAAGCCCACAGCACCTCAATAAATTTGCACCACGCATCATGGCGAGGTAGCAGAATATCATATGGGACAGAATTGGAAAAGCTCTCATAAAAATGACTGACTCCTCCGAGTTGAATAATATAATGCGGCATCGCATTCGCGCAGCTGACCTTCAACCTTAAGTAAATCTCATAGGACGTTTAGCAGCCGGTCAAGTCTATTTTTTTAAAAGCATAAAACCAGTGCTTATAATTTTTTCATGTAGTCGCTATGTGTCAGCTGCACTTCCAGGTCATGTTCTGGACCGTCTGGTGGGGCCATACGGCCAGTGGACGTTCGAATTTGTTGTCATTGTTTGCTTGTACAGGCTTTGATCGCGCTTACCACCATGACCAACCCATGGGCCCTCACAAATGTGGTCATCAATGCTACCCATAGTCCAATGCCACGGTCGCGCTGTCGGTCAAGACACTGACCGCTTAATGTACCCACAGCTCTAAATCGTTCAAAAGGGTGCATGTTTACAAGGTAGCTATCCAGTTCTCCCCTCTGAACGCCCCTTCCTAAAAAAACACCTCCCTTATCCTCAGACTACCTGCTACTTATCACAATGCCCGATATCATGCAGGTTGGCTCCAACGTACCCGGCAAGCCCTCATTCAAGATTGTCATCCCCTCGCTCCAGCAACGCCTCGCCAACTTGAAGAGGAAGCGGCGCTCCAGCTCTTCTGAGAGCTCCCACCCAGGACACTCTCAAGTCAAAAATGGTAACACGCCGGAAGTTGAGCCGAAGAAGGAGGAAGAAGAGGAGTCACCAATCCTAGCAGAAGAAAATCAGGCCGTACCTGACAAGCCGCGTCTGTATATCAGAATACAGCGTCCAAAGCCGCAGATTGATCCTGTGAAGGACGAAGGTAACACTCCGGAAGTCGAGCCGAAGGAGGAGAAAGAGGACTCACCGATCTTAGCAGAAGAAAATCAGGTTGTATCGGACGAGCCGCGTCTGTATATCAGAATCCGGCGTCCAAAGCAGCAGATTGATCCTGTGAAGGACGAAGGCAACACTCCGGAAGTTGAGCCGAAGGAGGAGAAAGAGGACTCACCAATCCTAGCAGAAGCAAATCAGGCTGTATCGGACGAGCCGCGCCTGTATACCAGAATTCGGCGTCCAAAGCCGCAGATTGATCCTGTGAAGGACGAAGGTAACACACCGGAAGTCGAGCCGAAGGAGGAGAAAGAGGACTCACCAATCCTAGCAGAAGCAAATCAGGCTGTATCGGACAGGCCGCGCCTGTATATCAGAATCCGGCGTCCAAAGCCGCAGACTCCTGTGAAGGACGAAGGTAACACGCCGGAATATGAGCCGAAGGAGGAGAAAGAGGAGTCACCAAGCCTAGCAGAAGCAAATCAGGCTGTATCGGACAGGCCGCGTCTGTATATCAGGATCCGGCGTCCAATCCGGCAGACTGGTCCTGTGAAGGATGAGTATTCCGATGCTGGCAAATCACAGGAGAAAGAGGGGGACGAGGACAGTTATCGGGAGGATAGCTCTTCCGAGAGTAGCGATGAGTCGGCCGAGGAATACATACCTCCACGCAAGCGCCAGCGTCTTCAAGCCACCTCGTCCTCGCGTGTCCTCCGCTCCTCTACCGCCAAGTGAGTGCAGACCAATAATTGATTGCATCTGTGTTACTACTGTACAAATGGTTCGTATTTTAAACTTTTTCTAACGGTGTAGAAAGCTGATGAAATTACATAGAAATGGTTGCCTGTGTACTATAGAAAGTTTGGAAGGGGCGTTCTCACAATATTGAAGAGGGACTCTTGGGGAAGATGTACTAGTAGACGACTGCAGCTACTACTGTAAATATTGTATCACGAAATACGTACGTCAACTTATGAATTGGATTCGGACAAAGCATGGTCATAAAGAAGGGTATGCACGAGCATTTCAGTCGCTTGATCTTGTTGCCCGTACGTATCTGAGACGATAATTGGGTTTATCTTATGGACTTGCTATCCTGGCATTCGAGCAGTGCACCCAACCAGTACTAGTTGACGAGTAGCTGCCTCGGGGACCGCTATAGTAGTCATTTCTTTGTACAGTAAGCCCAGTCCCTTAGTAGTGTCACTTGCACCGAGCATCGAATACAATCCATCATTTATCGGGCAGGCTTTCGAAAAGAGTTTCTACGGAAGGACTGGGCCGTCTCACATCAATCAAGTCGATATTTGAGCTCCGGAATTTCCAGTCCGAGCTCCAGAGTGACACTATCATCTAATTTAGATACCGGTGAACACACCTTACACGACTCCTCGAATGTCAACAAAAATTCTTACAGATCAAGGAATGGATGTTAATAATCAGTCGCAGACCTAAACTATATGTCCGCCCAGCCCTGATCGATTCCTTCTCGCATGACCCACCTGCACCCCCCTAACCACTTTCTTATCCTCTCATCATCTCGTTCTTCCCCCTCTTCCAACACGCTTGTGTCACCAGCGCCTTGCAGCGCCAATACAGCCCACCCAACAACCATCATACCCGGAGGTCTTTGCTCTCCCGCAATATCCAACGCTTCACATATATCTCCAAGCGTACTTGCGACTACCCGTTGATCAGGCATCGAGCCGCGCTCGATAATAGCAATAGGCGTGTTCCGAGGGTATGGACGCCCCTCCCGTCTCCCTTCACTATTCTGCAAGCCTTCCCTACTGTCACTGTCGTTGCGAATCATAGCGTCAACAACCTGGGCTATCCGGGCGACGCCCATGAGGATGAGCACAGTCCGCGAGCGTTCGTAACCAGGAAGCTTGACCTCCTTGCCCTGTCGCCCGACCCCGGTACACACAACGACACTTTCTGCAACGCCACGCTGCGTGACTGGGATTCCAGCAAAAATAGGCGCTGCAAGTGCAGACGAAACGCCCGGGACAACGAGCGGTTCGAACCCGTGTGCTCGGAAGAAGAGTACTTCCTCCCCTGCACGGCCGTAGACGACTGGGTCTCCTTGTTTCAGCTGTGTGACGAGATAACTGTCAGTGTCAAAGAAACAAAGACTCGGACGTACTCTGACGACAGTGAGGCCACGTCGAGCAGCTTCGACAGCTGCGTCCATCATCTCTGATTGCGCGCCTTCGGCATTGCCAGGGAATTTGCGTGCAATGCGCACCTCGACAGTTTCAGGTATGAGAGCCAGTACAGCAGCGGGAACGAGCTTGTCCGAGAGAACGAGATCTGCGTGTTTCGTAAGCGCATTATGAGTCGCAATGGTGAGAAGGGAGGGATGTCCTGGGCCGGAACCAACGAGGAGAATACGGCCTTTCTTCGGAGGCGGTAAAAGCGTCAGGTTATGTAGTGAACTCTCGTTTGGAACCTGAACTGAGCATGGTGAGGTCGTTTGGGGAGAGTCGCCAGATAATATGAGCTTCATGTCGTCTTCTGACATGGATGCCAACCGTGTGATAGCCCAATACTCGCTGACCTGAGCAACCCATTTCATGCGGCGGCGGGAGGACTCGTCTTTGCTTTCGGTGACACTACTACTCCAACCAGGTACGGGCCTGTTAGGAGTGGTGACACTACTGTCCTCACCTTCTTCACACTCTCCGACCTCGTCATCTGTATTCTTGGCCAAACGTCGAAGCTTTCCGACCTGCCTGACAGCTCCGGCGATGTCTTTAGGAAGCATGCTGACAATCTCTCGTCTAACACGCCCCGCGAGCCTGCATCCCTCCCCATTGGTTGTCACACCCACTTGTAGCGCACTCTGCCCGCCTGTAGATGTATCAACGAAACGGTGCGTGGATGCAAAGGAGAAGTCGCATAGTGCAGGATGGTCGGTAACGTTTACGGGGATGTTATGTGCATGACAGATACGTGCAAGTGCGGGTGTGTCCACCGTGTGTGTGGTGATGCAGATAAGAGATATAGATGGGTTTTCGGCGAGGAATGCAGAAAGGGACTCTTCTGGAGCTGAGGGAAGTGGGGAAGTAGACACAGAGGGAAGCATGTCCCAGTCTGTGAGATTTACTTGCTGTTGGTCCGCTCTCCATCTCAGCTCGTCGCATACTAACCCTCTAGCAAGTATGATCACTTGCATACCTGCCTCGAGTGCCGCAAATGCCCTAGAGGCGGCCAGGACATCACCGCCAATAATAAGGATGGTGTTTCTGGGTCCTTTGAATGTCAGAAGGAGGGACGCTCCACCTACTGGCGCGGGGTACTGACTCAATCCATTGGAGACCATGGAAAGGATAAAAAGAGGAGCAGGGTGTGCTTTCAAAATCTGGCATGGTATAGCAAATCACATCTATTAAATAATTACATAAATATATGTCAAGAGTGTGCTGACTCTGCTGAGCAGGCTCGTGACTATGTGCTGAGCAGGTTTCCGTCCACGGTACACTAGTTTCCGAGGTCTTTTTACGTTACACTGCTGGTACCTTGTTTTCGCCACGGCTTGGCAGCCGAACGCCAAGGAGTGGTGACAGGACGATAAATCATTTCCTTCAAGTATTGTACCACAGTCGTGAGACATACACGTCTTCATTGGCAGAATTGGAGTCTGTTTGTACTCCTTTATTATCTTTCGGCATAATCTGTATATACCGTCCTTCATGTATCACAAACAGCCCTGCATGTCCTGTGTCACCATGTCATCATCTGTTGATTGTACCATATATATGTGAATATTGCCCCGTAGATAAGGCTAAGCCGCTCACTTAGGATTCATTCTCCTGCAATCTCATATAAACGAGCCGCATGAAAACGTACATTGCGGCACCAGTCAGTGAAGCGATCTATGATTTATTTAATCAAAGTGGAGAAGCGGTGAGCGTAGTCGACTCACCCCAGCGAACAGAGCGGGTTTCCACCAAATATAATGTGATGTAAGCAGAACACCGCATATAGGTGGTCCTAAATGAACATCTATACGGTGAAGTAAGAAAATGCTACAAATGTACCCACCAAGTAAACTTCCGAATGCTGCAGAATGAATGTGTGCGAATTCAAAATAACATAGAAGTAAATCTGATCATACTCACCATCAATAAAGAAATAGATACCCATCCACCCGCTGTGACAAGATCAGATCATTCGCACATACCGAAGCTCAAGTTATCACTCACCCAAGTTCAGAGGGGTTGTATGCTAGGGTAGCCACGAGTGGACCCTCCATCGCGGTGTCTGCATTATCGATCAACAACTTCAGCCATAGCATGTAGTGAAACAGAAAATACTTACACACCCCTGAAAAATAGCCATAAAACGCACCAAGAATAGCGACGCTGGCCAGGGTACGCAATCCGGTCATGGCCAGAATTACCGATCCGCACGAAATTGCCGCAATCATGGTCAAGTTTAGTACTCCTGTAAACGCTGCGATATACCCTGATGTAATTCGTCCCGCACAACTGGACGCATTTAGAATCACAAGCTAACGACGGCATCAGTAGGGATGTCACTTGTATAGTGCTAGATCGCACAGTGTAAAATGAAAAGGTGATGTTGATGCCGTGTTTGATAGAGTCGAGTTGGAGAAAATATGTTGGGTAGTAAAAGCCAATCTTGAACATAAACGCCCTGCATAACAAATGATCATTTGGGAGGATTCGAAAGATGCCGTATTGCAGGTCTTACCCTGATACCGCAAAAAGAAACGGAACATAATGAAAACATTTTCTAGCTGTCGCAATATAGTTCACTGGGGTCGTCGGCGGATCAAGGCGAGTTCGCACACACAAGCATGCAATCAAAAGGAGCATACTGGTCAACCCTGCACTTGCACGCACGCCATTGGCAAAGCCAAGGTGTCCATTCAGGAGGTTATTGAGCATAATCGGATGGACGAGAGAACCGAACGATGAGCCCAAAGTAACGAACGTCATCACCAGCGTGCGTTTCTGTCTGAAATAATGCGAGACAACAGCCAGGCCCGGGACGTACAGCAACCCTACCGCGATACCTGAACCTAAGCCTTGAGTAAGGATTATCTATTAAGATGTCAGAAAACGAAATGTCAGAAAGCCGGAGGGCGTTACCTGGAAGTACTGATGTGGCTTTGCCAATGACAGCATGAAAAGAGAGAAACTCTGCAGAAGCGATCCGGTAATGACAAGATGGTAACTAGGTAGGCCTGCTGAGCACTACCACCAAGATACTTGCATCTACACTCACAAATAACCTCGATCATAGAGTGAGCCTGATATAATACCCCCAGCGCTGCCTAAAAACCCTGTCAAGCTCCCGATGGATCTGCAAGCGACCATGAGGATACTCACGATAGAGAAGCCTGTAGAACTCACGAAATAGCAAATGATGTCTCATTTTTGAGGTAATGCCGAGTATAAAAGTCTGGAGCGCAAGCCGTTCAAACATAGTTCTATCCTCACGTTTATGTGAGGCAATACCTTCGTAGACACCAAATGAAGCGGTGTAACTTTTGACATTCAGCAACATTCCTCATCAATGATAGGGCACAACACTCACCCCCAAGTACAGAACATTATGAGAAACCTGAACCAATCAAGTAAGAGCCAGTCCCACCAAAATTGTGTCTCCTTACGCTCCAAAAGCAGTGGACCAAGCGGCAAGACCACCTTCTGGAAACTCTTGCAGGAGCGAAGGAAGGTCGGAGTCCTTGGTGTCTGAGTATTCAACTCCCAGCTCCTCTGACCCCCCTTTATGCTCTTGTGCAGCCCAGGGTTCCGCAACAAGTATCTGAGGTTTGGTTTCGACTGCCATTCGTGGGGTGAGACATGGAATGGCAGGAGCTGTACATATACACACGTCTGAGCGCTTAGCGCTGATCGTTACATCACATACATACTGCAGACCTGGAGTGGGGTGTGGCGTGCATAAATACTTACACGGACGGTTCAACATTCAATGCACATCTGCTTCACACACGAATCACTGATGTTGAAGACGCCATCAAACTTAGATAGATGACAGGGTCGCAATATCAATCGGCAGATCTTGGTGCTCAATTCTGCGCATCCAGAAGAGATTTCGAGATCGAAATGGCTGGAAGGTGATTGGTGATGGTTGCGGATCATGTTGGTGAATTGTTGACGAATGTCAATTGCTTGGCCATGCCGTTCACGAAAGTCCGCTGTGCAGCGTGTTGATCAGAAGATTCAGAACTGCTCGGAGCACATACCATTTTGAACCCAACGAACGTCATAATCTACGCGTGTCTTTCGGAAGCTCAGGCCTCAGGCACGAATGTATGGATGACGCATGACATGAACACGGTACCGGTTCACCAATTTCCAGACGTAGAGAAGACAGGAGTTATAAGACAGGGCTTCGAAGCTTCTGGTGAATTTGTAGAATGCAGAGCCAAAGACCCTTAAGGGCAAAATTCGAACGGGTTTCAGTTCCTGTTGTCACGTTGATACAGGGGGTGGCCCATCATTAAAGGGTACATTGGATCCAAGTTGGATCAGGCAGACACTCGTGAACACAAAGTTCAACCAGGGAACGACGATTCAATCTCCGATCGTGTATCTGTCAGTGCCGACCCGGCATCTGTCCGCGTTTGATGCTGCCAGCATGCATGATCCATTCTCTCTCTGCATTGTGCAACATGATTCCTCAGTCATATTCAAGCTTCATCGATGCCATCCCTGATTGCCTTTGCGGCACACTTGGGGCCAGTTTTCCCTGGTCAGACCATATAGAAGGAAGATAGTCGCTCCTTGACAAGTTGATTACGTTGGTGCGGTGCGGAGCCAGCCAGATCACCTGCTTGGAAGAGACAAACGAGTGTGTAGTGATTGGTTATCAGTGTACATCATGGTGTAGGTTTTGTACATCATAGGGCCCCGCCCCACCGTAAGGATACAAAAAATAATACTTGGTTATCAGTCTCGGCTGCCAAGCCGTGGCGAAAACAACTTGGTGCCAGCAGTGTAACGTAAAAAGACCTCGGAAACTTCAGCTCTGAGTACCTCCTATGTTCGTTCAGCCACTTGATGGTACCGATCTAGAAAGGTACCCTCACACCCTTGGGTGAGAAGCCAGTGCACACTTCAGGGGAGTGCAAGTCGCCGTTACCAATTCGTCTCTGCCCAGCACGTATTTCTCCAGGCCGTTCGTGCGACTGATATCCCCCTTGGTCTCAGAAAGATTCCCGCTGGCTTCTTTGTGACAGTAAAAGCTATAAACGACTTCCAAGGAAAATAAATTGAACCAGCAAACGGTTTTCAACGGACAATCAAACTTATCGTAGCTTTGTCCTACAGCGATTCGTGACAAGTGACGCGTCGTGAATTCATTTCTACCCTCCTCGGTAGCTTGCAGGAAAGACCCTCTTCAGCCTCAGAGTCGATGACAGTCCAAATGGCATCCAGATACTACAGATATGATCCACGCTCCGACTCGGACGAAGAATGATGACTCACATCAAAAGATACTAGAGGTAGAAAGCATGCTCCCGGATGTCGACAAGGATGTATCAGAAACGGGTCCTGGTTTGCGGTCTTGGTGATATAGAGGTGGGGTTAACGTTCAAACCCTGGATGTGAAGCGCCATGAGCACTACATTAGTCGTGTATGATGAAACAAGGAACTTACGAGCCAGCCCCAACCTTGAATACCAGCAGTGTGGCATTGAACTTCTTGAGCGCATCGAGCGACCCGAAGGCCTGCTCGATGACCTTCTTAGGAAGACCAGCCTTCAGAGAACTACCATTACCGTTGCCCTGACTGAAACGGGCGCTAAATTCTTTCAGTTGATTCTTGCTTGGTATGCATGGTTGGGTACTGGATGTGGGAAGGTAGAAGGCATAGCAATCTGTATCAATGAACCGTCCATGTGCTATCAGAGTATCCCCTTCCCTATCCTACTTACATTGTCATTGTGCTACGAGGCATGTCAAAGACACGTCGATGGAAAAACCCTAGCCAGACATCAACCAGTTCTCTCCAGTCTACCTTCGGTTGGCGCATCCATCCATGACATGCGTACTAATGATACAAGATGCGAGAGTCCTAAGCGATCACATTCGCATGCCAATGTTGACATGAACGGCTTTAACGTTCGTATAGCTAAATCGAGTATTATTAGTGCGGTATCGTTTTGAAGGACTTGAACTTACTTTTCCAAAGCATACTCGCTCAGGTCACGACCAATTCCAGACTGCTTGAAGCCTCCAAATGGCATCGATATTTCAGCATGGTTGGAGCAGTTTATCTGCCAGGCGTCATCATACAAAAGACGCGCAAGATGAGATAACAAAGCAACGAACCCATGCAGTACCTGCTTCGAGAGCGTGTGCAACGCGGATTGCTCTGTCGATATCTTTGGTGAACACCGATGCGGCAAGTCCGTATGTTGTATCATTAGCCTGTTCAACGACCTCTGACAAATTGTTAGGGATATGATGGTCGTGCAACAAGAGCAATCTCACCATCTTCAGTCTTGAACTTCATGACGCACGCGACAGGACCAAATATCTCCTCTCTGACGATTTCCATGTTGGGCTGGCACTCCGTGAAAATTGTTGGCTCGATGAAGTATCCCTCTTGACCAATCTGCTTGCCACCAAGGTGTACTGTAGCACCATCGTTCTGGCCGGAAGTTATGTATCCCATGATGCGCTTTACGGTCGTCAAAGTATGTTTTATAATGACATTGGATAAACGAACCTCAAATTGAGTCTTGGATACTTGTGGCCCTTGGTACGTGTCAGGTGAAAAAGGATCGCCAACCTTGATCGCGCGTGCTTGCTCTGTGAACTGGTCCAAGAACTTGTCGTATATGCCCTCTTGAACAAAGATACGAGAACCTGCAGAACAATTCTGACCGTGGTTATAGCTACAAAAACGATGAGACCTAGCATAAGTCGTGCGAACAGGGCAACATACTAGATACCGTGAATAGCCCACTTGACTGCCTGCTCCAGGTCGGCGTCATCGAAGAGGATACTGGGGCTCTTTCCGCCAAGCTCAAGGGTGACAGACTTCAGATTGCTCTTTGCAGCAGCCTCCATAATCCTCCGTCCCGTCAGAGTGCTTCCAGTGAATGCAACTTTCTCGATAAGAGGGTGCTCAGAGATTGCCTGCCCTGCTGTTGAACCATATCCGTTCACGATGTTGATGACACCAGGAGGGAAGCCCGCCTGCTCGATCAGGGTACAGAAGAGAAGAGCAGAAAGCGGGGTAATCTCAGAAGGCTTCAGGACGATAGTGTTGCCGGTAGCTAGTGCAGGAGCGACCTTGAGAGAAAGAGAGAACACTAATTAATGTAAGCTGTAGTCCAGCACGCTCCTTGAATTCACTCACTCGGAACATTCCATGGAATAATTTGACCCTAGGCATGGTCTGAGATCCCATTTAGATATTATTCAGAGAAGAATCCTTACCACAACACCGATGGGTTCATGTCTGGTATAAGCGAGTTTTTTCTCATTGGTCTAGGGCGAAATGAGTTTGACTGTGGTGTGAGAGAGAGGAAAAACGGACCTCGATAGTCTTCCCGCTGATCTTGTCAGCCCAGCCAGCATAGTATTCCATGACGGCAATCGCCCCTTTATTGTCTTTACCGTACGCGGTATTGTAGGCCTTCCCTGTAAGGTATGAGCTGCTTCGTTAACTCAAGAGTAGCGGTGGCGAAGAAGTACATACCATTAGCAAGGGCATCAAGAGCAGCGAACTCCGCAATATGTTCCTCCATCAAAACGGCGAGCTTCGACATGAGCTTTCCGCGCTGAGTTCCAGGAACTTTCAGGCCCCATGAAGTCTTGTAGGCTTCCTTTGCTGCCTTCGCAGCAATGTCTATATCGGCTTTTGTCCCAGCTGCGATAGACGTGACCACCTTGCCCGTTGCTGCACAAGTAAGCTATGAACCATGCGCGACGAAAAAAAATCGTACCAGGATTGACAACACTGTACGAATGAGATCGACACTCAAGTGTACGAAGAAGACACTCACTCGATTGTGCCACCCTCAACAGGGTCGACGAATTTTCCATTTATGTAGAGGCCCAAAGGGATCGTAACAGTCCCCTTGTATGCAGGGGTGTCGAAAGTCTTGGTGAATGTGGACGGCATTACGAGGGAGCTGTGAGGAAGGGCAAACGATAACGGTCAACCTGAGCAAGTCTGCACTGGGCTACTTATAGCCTTAGGAGCGATCACGCTGTATAATGAGCACATGGACAACTAGAAATGACAATTCTCATGGGAAGAAGGGACTATACATACCTCTTCCCCGTCACGGTGCTCCGATATTGATATATTGATATGGCAAACCTTCGAGCTGCTACTAAATTGGTAGTGCGGATGGGCTCATGCACATGGTTTATGTTGCCAATGATCATGGTCGTGCATAAAAAGTGATAAGTCACTACTCTGCGCGTGTAGGGACTACGTGGGGTTTGTCAGATTTCAATCATGAGGTAAAAGTCAGGGATCTGGCCAATCTGGGGCCAAAGTCTAGGGCCAGTTAGAGCTTGGCGGTCTGGGGCTTCGGCGGCCAGAATGTCAGAGATTAATTGGCTATCTGGAACACGACGGCAGCAACGGCACTCTGAGCATATTTTAAACTCCGCTCGATGTTTCGAACGGCCAATGCCAATCAATCCCACCATTGGAGGCGCTGCCGCCGCCTTCGAAATTAAAATACTTACACTCCACTCCGCTTGGAAATGCCGATGTCCTAGACTTTGACCCAGACCGGCTATTTTGTAAAATTCAGAGATGCCTTGGCGGCTACGTTCGAGCGGAGTTGCAATGTCGACCATCTCGCGCCTGCCACTCCTCGAGCTCCTCAGATCTGCTCCTCCCTATATGTTCAAGGAGTGTTTGACGTTGTGACTGGCAATGAGACAGGCGCCTACAGTGGGTCCGCAAAGAAGAGTAACGAGCACGCCTCTGTTGTGAGTGTTCATTGTTGCAAATGAGCTGGACTTCATCGACATCGAACCTACAGACCTGCCCGTCGCGAGTACTGGCGCTGAAGTGCTGACGAGTCGTAGACATGGAAGAATTCATGATCATCATAAAGTCACCAGTGACTATGATCGTGACAAGCACTGGAAACGGCCAGCTTGCATCCAGCAGTGCATACTTGGTTGCCATGTTAGATGTCGCAGGCAACCCCCAAGCCGCGTATTCCTTAGTGCAGACTGGCCCTTCAAAAACACTTGATTTAAATTTATGACTGTCATATTCCCTGTGTACTCTCTGACTTCCTCAGCCCTGGCTTGGTTTCCCGTGGGTCTTGGTACTCGGTCACCCAGCTATCCAATGATACATTCGTCACAACATGTGGACGAAACAAGGTGTTGAAAAGGAATTATTTCAGTTCACCTGGACGTTGCGGAGCGCGGCACAATACTATGTAGTGACAAGGCGAGCCGACCATAAGTGTATAGAATGAAAATGGTCGAGACCCATCACTTGGCGTGAATCACTTCCTTTGTTATGATCGATGTACTATTAATTGTATGGGAAATAGCAGGACAATGAAGCGGTACTATATCCTCCACCACTTTAACTTGTTCTGATTGCCATGATGAAACAGAAAACGACATTATCGTTCTTCAAAACCAGCACCACGCATCGTGTTTCAAGACTATATATACCTGATGCCTTGTACAGCAAATAGGTTCACAAGAGAGTAAGTCACAACGTGTTGATGCAATGTCGAGCGCTGGTCCAGGATGTCTCGGTTCAAGCCTTATTAAAACTGAAACCAAAATTCACCAATTGCTACAGCATGTATTGTTACAATCAGCTACTCTCTGATTTGGGCGGCCGTTTCTGCTATATAACAATATAGATGGAGCTGAAGCTACCCTGCACCGTCATACATCCCAAGACATCAGTTTTGCCATGGTTGCGTTGGCTGGCATCCCGATGGATGCCGCTGCCATCATGTCATCAGTGCTGGAAGGCATATTATACGGTATGTATCGCAATGAGTTTTCCCATCCATATCCAAGTGGCCGACTCGCGTTCTTTAGGATTTTCAGTGCTCATGTGTCTGGGTACCATCTGGACATTCACCTATAAACGACACATGCAGGACGTCAATCGGCCAATCGCTGTGGTTGCCACCCTGCTGTTCGTGCTGAGCACTGCGGTTAGCTTCTCCCCGCATGCATCCAATGTCATCTACTGAAGCCTCAAAAGCATATAATCGTAGATATTATTCATCTCGAACGTGGACTGGTGAAATATCGTGACACGTTTCCTGGAGGACCAGTGGCGTTCTTCGCAGACGTCACTCAAGTTACATTTGTAATCAAGAATGCGATATATACCTTGCAAACTCTACTTGGTGACGGGGTGGTGGTGCGTCAAATTTTATCAGACCTTCCTTTGCTTACAGAACCTGTCTTTCGGGGAAAAGATTTATCGATGTTACGTGGTCTGGCAATCTGCCTGGGTCATTGTCTTACCATGCATGATGTGGTGCGGCGTCGCAGGTTAGGTCGTAATCATACTCAGGAAGCCGTGTACTCTGATATTGTCTCAAAGCATCTGGCGTTTGTTCGGTCTACTACTTTTCTCAAGCGTCAATGGCCGAAGTTGAAAATTTCTTCGCTACCAAGATTGGTCATTGGGTCGCCGCTTTCCTTGCCTCCACACTTGCAACTAATATGTTGAGTACCGGTGAGCACACTTCTGCATAAGCGCGATGTTGATACCCAATACTAACCTGAATTTGTCCAGGATTACTGGCATATCGGATCTGGACGATCGAACACAAGGTTTCTGCAGTCTGCACTACGAAGCGCAAAGTACCTATATTGCGCGTGCTTATAGATGCTGCAGTTTTGTACTCTGCGGCACTTGGCTCCTCAATAATATGTTTCGGCCTTTGGAACGATGGGCTGTATGTGATGGGAGACCTGGTAATTCGGCTGTTGAAACCTGCCATCGCAAGTCACTGATTTTTAATCAACTAGATCGTCCCGATTGTTTCGATTGCCTTCTACATGGTATTTATTCGCGTCGCGACCAGTCAAAGCAATCAACATTACCCCTCGACTGTCCATAGAGAGACCACGGAGACAGAACGAAGAAAACTGCAGCAACATCCTTTGCAGCCGTTGATACAAAGGCCGAATGATTCCGGATTTTCCTTGGGTGATAGCTCGAAAGTAGAGACACATCCATTAACATAATCATCTAGCCACGTATAATTTTATACAGATATCCTCCCACTTATAATTATATGACAACTTCGTTCAAGCAGTGGTTACCTCCGAGAGCGAGGACACGAGGATCTGACAATGCACTTCATCATGCGCTGTGGTTCGAAATATTAGATACTTGCAACTGATCTCTGTTTCCTTGATTCCAATTTATATCCTGTTGAAAGATACTACATGGAATCTGCTCGGTAGTCAGCGCTCAACGTTGCAACTTTCAGGGGTCAGTTGAGAGTACGTATTAAAGTGGCTCCCCTCCTTCCAAAATTGTCGCATGGGCTCTTTGAGAGCAGTTGAATGACTTACCACAACATCATGACGAACGGCGCTCCGAAGCAGCACACTGATCCAGAACTCTGAGCCAATTTCCGTGGCATCAGATCTTCGATGACTAGCTAAAGAGCAATTAAACCGCAAGTTGATAACACCTATTATTACCGCAGATAATCTATCTCGAACCCTATTCAGACAAGTAGAAAATAAAGTACAGTCAGATATTTTGGCGTTCCTCGTGAAGTCTAGACGTAGCCACCATCCGAAACAAGAGAGTACAAATATCAGGCTGTATGAATTGCTATTTTAGCCAGGAGGAGGTATTATTCTCCCTGAATGCAGTCTGCAAAGTCTGCATAGGATAATGCAGCGGGATTCCTCGGTCTGTTTCAATTGTCCTAGAAACAGTCGAGAGGAAATCTTGAGTATCTTCATTGATTGCGATGCGAATAAACACCATGTAGAAGGAAATCGAGATGATTGGATTGATCTAGTTGATTGACGCTCAATGATGTTTATATTAAGTGTTGATAGTGGAATTACCAAGAAGTTTCCTATGACATATGTGCCATTGTTCGAAAGGGCAAAACATATTACCGCAGACAAGTTGGCCGCAGAGTATAAAACAGCAGCATCCACAAGCACCCGCACGATAGGCCTTATACCTCTCCTGGTGTGAACTGTAGAGATATTACGTTCGATCGTCCAAATGCGGTATGCCAGCAATGCTGTACATATTCAAGTTCGCAAGTGTCTCGATATTGCGCTTACGCAGAAATGTACTTGCCTGAACTGAACAAATTGGTTGTAAAAGTAAAGAAAATGAACGCCGTGACCCAATGTCCAGCCTGGTCAGTGAAGACACTGTTGGCATCACTAGTCAGTGAAAGGTCGTAGACCGTAAAACCCCCGCACACTTCGAAACAAATGAACGTCAGAGCACACACTTTCTGAGTATAATGGCAACCAAACCTGCAACTGCACACCACATCATGCATGGTAGAATCATAACCCGGGCAGATTTCCAAACGATGTAACATCGATAAACCTTTTTGTCAGAAAGGGAATTTATATAAGCTATGAGGGTTTCAAGTTGGCAGGCGAAGTTTTGATCCTACCACCACCCCATCGGCAAGCAGAGTTTGCGTGAGATTCAACGCAGCCTTGACCACATACGTCTCCTGGGTATAGTCTGCGAAGAATGCCGTTGGGCCGCCTGGGAATGTGTTGCGATACTTCACCAATCCATCTTCGAGCTGAATAATGTCTATGACCATGTGCTTGGGAGTCTTCAGTAGATGGTATCAAATTCAAGTGACGAAAACCTGACCATGGTACTCAGTAAAAACAGAAAGACGGCAACCGCGGCGATTGGCCGATTGACGTCCCTCGTGCGTTTTTTATAAGTGAATGTCCAGATGGTACCTATAAACATGAGAACTGAAAAGCCTGAAAGATGCTAGTTTGGTGGGCATGAAACGAATACACTCGTTGCAACTCACCATATAAGATACCTTCCAGAACTGTTGACATGATGGCAGCAGCATCCAGCGGCATGCCAGTGACTGTTGAAGCCATGGCGAAAATGATACCTTGGGTATGTACGACGGTGCAGGTAGCATCGCTAGCCACCTACATTATATGATGCTACGAAGTGGCTATAGATAACGTTAGTATCAGGCCATCAGGTAGGCTATGTTCTCGGGACCTTGGCATGATAGATACGCAGTGATGCTGGTCGTGGATGACGGCATAGCGCGCCCAGTCGCGGAAATAAGAAGTCGCCAGTGTGTCACTATGAATCATTCTCATCTCCAGCAAGCGCAGACCCCAGAGTAAGTGAAAGTCCTTGCAAAAAGCAAAACTGGGGTGAAGCGAGTTGAGATGTATTTGGCCACTGTGACGTTGGTCAGCGGTTATCTAGGAGACGAGTAGCCGCCGGCTCGGTATCAATTGTGTCATGCTGTACTGCTCTATTTGCGTGCCCTCCCTCCTTTTGACCTCCAAGTTGCTCTTCCATTTTGTTTCACGACACTATCACCCATATGTGGATACCGTATATCTACACCTTCCAGCACCCTGTACAACACTGACACAAGCTCACATCCTGTTACCACTTCTCATTGCTCCTTTTTTGTTCTTTCGTTCCAGTGCTATATGGCGAGTCGCGACTACCTGTACTTTTCATGAATTGGTCGCTATCCAAAATGGATCTAGGTATTGATCATGGCAATACGACAATGACAGCTACATTTGTTCTACCTGATGGTCACCTAACGGTAGCATTTGGAGCGATCTAACGCCATGATGCTCGCAGCTCGCACCATGAATGATGAATACCATGATTGGTTCTGCAGTGACAGATGATGGCACTCCTACTCACACTTCACCTCTATATGAAAATAATATTCACTGTCCTCTTGTTGCCCGCTGTTATCTCACCCAAGTTGCCCATGCTATTTGCACAGGAATCAATAGAACCTCTCGGTGACAGCAATCGTGTCTTTTCCCGGTGCACATATACTGGCTAACGAGCTCGCGCTTACCTCGAACGTGCTTTCTTCTCTCCACAAAGCTCAAGAACCACTGTACGTTTTATTTTCATCCTTACTACTCCTGTTGGACAGTGAAACGCAAACAGATTCCTTTGCGACTACTCTCAAAGGCTGCCAAGGTTTCACTCTCTCGCACAGTTCTCGATTCCAGAACAGATCCTTTTGCTCATTGGTCAACTATTTGTCCCGTGTCAAATGCCGTCGAGTTTCAAGAGGAGACGAAAAAAATTGGTGCAAAGATAGTGTAAAAAATCACCGCTTGTATATTTATAGTCCAAGCTTCAAGGACTCGATTTGGAAGAAAAAGGATCGAATAACACTGTACTTACAAACTCACCGCCTCAGAATGATAGGATTGGGCTGATATCATGGTCATATTTTTACGGACAATATTGCGATGCTGGAACGACAATACACTGTAGTTCATTTCGACAGCATCTAGTCGTGTAGGGGCGCATCGATGGGAGCTTTCTGTACAGTCAGTTAGATCAATACCGTCAACATGGAATCTTTTTAGCACTCAGAATATGTGCCATTGTTCGAAAGGGCCAAATATATTATCGCGGAGAAGGTGGTCGCAGAGTATAAAACAGCAGCACCCACAAGCACGCGCACAATAGGCCGTATACCTCTCCTGATGCGAATTGTAAAGACATTCTGTCGTTCCAAAAATTGTCGCATAGGGACCCTTCTTTAAGAGCAGTCGAATGACTTACCACAATATCATGACGAATGGTGCTCCGAAGCAGCCTGAGCCAATTTCCGACAACAAGTCAATAACACCTATTTCCGCAGATAATTTATCTCGAACCCTATTCAGAAGTAAAGGGTAAAGTACAGTGAGACATTTTGGTGTTCCTCACGGGGCCTAGAGTGACGTAGCCATCATCCGAAACAAGAGAGTACGAAAGGGAGTTATATCAGGCTGGCTGGATGGATCCCTATTTTAGCCAGGAGGATGTCATTATCCTTGCATGCAGTCTGCAAAGTCTGCATATGATAATGCAGCGGGATTCCTCGGTCTGTTTCAACTGTCCCAGAAACAGTCGGGCGAGTATCTTTATTGATTGCGATGCGAATAAACACCATGTAGAAGGAAATCGAGATGATCGGATTGATCTAGTTGACGGAAGCTCAATGATTCTTATATTAAGTGTGGAAAGTGGACGCTTACCAAGAAGTTTCCTATGGCATATGCGCCATTGTTCGAAAGGGCAAAACATATTATCACGGAGAAGGTGGTCGCGGAGTATAAAACAGCAGCATCCACAAGCACCCGCACGATAGGCCTTATTCCTCTCCTGGTGTGAATTCTAGAGATATTGCGTTTGATCGTCCAAATGCGGTATGCCAGCAATCCTGTGCATATTCAAGTTCGCAAGTGTCTCGATATCGTGCTTACGCAGAAATGTACTTGCCTGAACTGAACAAATTGGTTGTAAAAGTAAAGAACGTGTACGCCGTGAGCCAATGTCCAGTCTGATCAGTGAAGACAGTGTTGGCATCACTAGCCAGTGAAAGGCCGTAGACCGTAAAACCCCCGCACACTTCGAAACAAATGAACATCAGAGCGCACACTTTCTGAGTATAATGGCAACCAAACCTGCAACTGCACACCACATCATGCATGGTAGAATCACGACCCGGACAGATTGCCAAACGATGTAACATCGATAAACCTTTTTGTCAGAAAGGGAATTTATATAAGCTATGAGGGTTTCAAGTTGGCAGGCGAAGTTTTGATCCTACCACCACCCCATCGGCAAGCAGAGTTTGCGTGACAATCGCCGCAACCTTGACCACATACGTCTCCTGGGTATAGTCTGCGAAGAATGCCGCTGGGCCGCCTGGGAATGTGTTACGATACTTCACCAATCCATCTTCGAGCTGAATAATGTCTACGACCATGTGCTTGGGAGTCTTCAGTAGATGGTATCAGATTCAAGTGACGAAAACCTGACCATAGTACTTAGTAAAAACAGAAGAACGGCAACCGCAGCGATTGGCCGATTGACCTCCCTCATGCGTTTTTTGTAGGTGAATGTCCAGATGGTACCTATAAACATGAGAACTGAAAAGCCTGAAAAATGCTAGTTTGGTGAGTATGAAACGGATACACTTGTTGCAACACTCGCCATATAAGATGCCTTCCAGAACTGTTGACATGAGGGCAACGGCATCCAGCGGCATGTCAGTGACTGTTGAAGCCATGGCGAAAATGATACCTTGGGTATGTACCACGGTGCGGGTAGCATCGCTAGCCACCTACATTATATGATGCTACGAAGTGGCTATAGATAACTTTAGTATCAGGCCATCAGGTATGCTATGTTCTCGGAACCTTGGCAATGATAGATGCGCAGTGATGCTGGTCGTGGATGACGGCATAACGCGCCCAGTCGCGGGGGTAGGAAGTCGCCAGTGTGTCACTATATATATGAACTGTTCTTATCTCCCGCAAGCTCAAACCCCTGAGAAAGTGAAAGTCCGCAAAACTGGAATGTATGGTGGACGATAGGTTACGGTTCGATTTGCCGATTTGCCGCGACAAATTTCGAAGTCCGATCGATGTTTGCTCTGCGTACCCAGAAATTTTATTGGAGAACGCGTATGTACCTGCAAGGGTATACTAAAAAATAGCCGCACCACGAGAGCACACATCGATCGGACTTCTAAATAAGTGGCGGCAAATCGGCAAATCGAACCTCCGACTTTTCACCTTTGCCATAAGGTTTATCTGACTTTTACTGCAGCTGGAAATCAACGTCGAGAAAACCGTGGAGTATGAGGTAGATGTAGACATCGTGACGAGTCACTCTCCATCTCCTTCGTCAATCTCTCCGAAAGCTTCCTGCCACCCATCTGAAGCGATTTCACAGATGGCTTAGTTCACAACCTCCTGGACCCCTTTTGATCCTATTGTCGTACCGTAAATCTTCTTTTATATATATGTCCATCTCTGGCTGTCAATCATTTTTACACCTGTCTTTAGGATTCCCTGTAAGAGATGAGACGTATTTGGCCACCTAAGTTGGTTCAGCAGTTACCGGTTATAGTCCAAACTTTGGATCGGGCAGAAAAGGGACCGAATAACGAACCTCGCCGCCTCAAAATGATAGGATCGGGCTGATATCATGGTCATATTTTTACAGACATTGCGATGCTATAACGACAATACACTGTGGTTCATTTCGACAGCATCTAGTCGCGTGGGCGCGTCGATGAGAGCTTTCTGTACAGTCACAAGCCAACCCTGCAGGCCTGGCGGTTATGCTTGGGCAGGTGGTTTGACCACAAGGACATTAATATGCTTTTTCTTAGATTCTCAGTTTCGTTCCAGCCTGAGGGTCAGTTTTGTCAATACCATCAATACGGAATCTACTTGGCACTCAGCGCTCAGAGAATGTTCCATTGTTCGAAAGGGCAAAATATATTATCGCGGGAGAAGGTTGTCGCAGAGCATAAAACAGCAGCATCCGCACGCGCGCAATAGGCCTTATACCTCTCCTGGTGCGAAACCAAATCTACAATCGCACATCATGCATGGTAATATTATAACCCCGATAGCAAAATTTGTATGACATTCACCACACTGCTGGCCATAAACATTTTGTTTGACGTCTGCAGAGAATGCCGCTAGACCACCTGGGAAATGTGTCGCGAGACTTCACCAGCCCATCTTCGACACGAATAATTGATTATGTGCTTGGTAGCTTTTAGTAGATGGCATCAGATTCGAGCAGCGAAAACCTAACCGTACTCCTCAGTAAAAACAGTAAGATGGCAACCGCAGCGACTGTCGATTGACGTACCTCGCATGTCTTTTGTAGGTGAATGCCCAGATGATACCTATAAACATGAGAACTGAAAAACCTGAAAGTTTAGATCAACGTTCATTGGGCGGATAACATCCTGTTAGTATTACTGCCTTCCTCAATGCCCGTGCACGTAATATTTGCTGTACAGTGGTTCTTGACATGACATGGATGCCAGTGCGCGACCATCGACCGTAGAGAACGGCGTCGGCATGATGCGATGTATCAATCAGAAGTTGCAATCCCTATGATTCGTTCTATCTCCCACCATGGCTGCCGGAAGCCCTCAACCCCTGAGCAAGTGAAAAAGCAAATTGAGATCACATGAAGTGATACGATATGGCATGAGCTGTATTTGGCCGCCTACGTTGGTCAGTGGTCATAGTTCAAGCTCTAGAATACCTCGATGACGCAATCAGGCAGAAAAAAGACCGAAGAACAGTGCTTACGAACTCAAAACTTCGGAAATGATATAATCGGGCTGATTCCATGGTTTCGCTTCCTATCAATAGATACCATGGTTCACTTCGACAGCATCTAGCTGTCTGGAGCACGTCGATAGCAGGTTTATGTGCAGTCGCAAGCCATCCCCAGCAGTCATGGTCAGGCCGGTAGTTTGATTCAGTGTCGCCAAAGAAGTAATAGGGCACAACGGACGAGATAACCTAGTTCGGTTCATCTCATTTTCGCTCCACGACGGACAGACAGGAAACGAGACGCACTGCAAAAAGAGATATTGATGTCACGTATGCTGGAAAGGATGGTAGCGAGCGTTTCGTTAGCACCAACCATCTTCAACGTTAGTCGTAACCTGCTCAACAGACTTTTTTCTCCATCGGGTGATCAAAATAAGGGTTCTCGAGATGCGGATGCACAATATCACCTAAAAAGTAAAGGGTGAAACCTGTTCGCCTGATCACGAACGTCCATGCAAACAGAGACGTACCCTGAAAAGTATCAGTCAGCGGTCTCCGTCCGGAACACTGCTTGCAATGATTTTTCATACTTTCGTTATTAATACCATGCATCACATACAACGGGTTCGGGAAGTAGCGAGACGACGATGCAAAGATAAGTTGTGCTTCGCAGCTTCTGATCGCCATGCTCGCACATAAAACAACATCTCTTCTCCGAGATCTAATCAAGATCAGTATAATGCTTCAATGCTTCGAGAACATCATACATGCAAAGGTCATAGGATGTTATCTGTTGATCCGTGGAGTTCGAGTCCCGCTGATCCAAGCGACGGGGATCTCCTTTCAACTTCTGTTGGGATAGGAGAAGACTACCGTGTCAGAATCAGGACAGAGACAGAACTGTCGGCGGCCAGACAATTTGTAGAGTGCTTGGCGTGTCCTTGGAATCACTGAAATGGTGGTTAGCTTCCTGATTAGTCTGCCCTATCCGGACCTTACACGAAGTAAGACGCTGGTGGCTCGTTCATACTCATGAAGGCACTCCATGAACAAGTAGGTTCAAGTCGCATGAGTATTTCAGGATGCGTGCCATCCTTTACAAAAACAGAAGAGAAAATGCCCGAGGCATGAGCATGTCTCTCTGTATCACAAAGGAGATAGTTAGCTCAGTTGCAAGTAGAGCAGGGGAAGAACGGAAAGACGAACATGTGATGATGGGTTCCACGTGCATGGACGTCTGGAGGTGATCGGCGTGGACAATTCTATTCGTGCTACTCAGACTGGCCCTCAGAGCATCTGTGCAAGTCTTGCTTTCTGTGGCAGAAGGAGAAGACAAGGCTAGAACATCCGGAACGTTCAAAACGTTCAAGTCTTAGCGGTCGACACATCATAATACGGATCCCAGACAAGTCAATCCGCAGGCTCCAATTTGCTACCGTTATATCGCGTACTTTTCCATGCCGCTCATACTTTATCCTGCAGGTGCATCTCTAGAGTCGGTGGCCTAGGAAAAATCCTAACCATGCACCAAGATAGTTTTTGTGCAAGAAAAACATCGAACGCTGCGTCATTCATGGTGCTTGAGAAACTCCCCACACACCATTGGCTGTCCTGCAGCTATTCGACCTCATAAAGCTGGAGGATTTCCCCATCGTGTCCAAATTCCAAGGCGTTTGGTAAACCTATGGACGGAAGAACTCGAGCTCCAGGCGGAAACATTACTCTGAGGGTCTATGAGCATGGCAGTAGCGTACCCTCAAAACTGTACGTTGAATATTTTCCTTGGAAATGTTGCATGCAATCGAATATAGAACTATAAAAGACGCGAAAATAGAGGTGTGATCGCGAGTTCAAGTTGTCTCAAGCAGCGAGGCGGTTGCCAGGATTGAAACCCCCCTCTTTGCCCTTGTTTGGATATTGTAACCCCACACGTTTCCTGACTTAACGAACATGTTCTCAACGCTCACGCGCACGCTGCATCAGGCCCATGCAGCTCGTTGATAATAACACAGTGCGTCCCTCTACCTTTACAGTTATTAGTGTGATCGTTCAAGCAGTATCTAGTTTCTCCAGCAGCTGGGCGCTCTCTTCGAATCGACCAAAGACAAGGGCACGATATGGCTCACTTACAAGCGATGTGCGTCTTGATCGATCGCTTTGTTATTTTGACTTAATACTTTCTGATTATATGTAGTAACTCATGATGGTGATGACACCGTAATGAAAGAAGAAGACGGGAGCGATGGGAGCAGAGAATATCCTTGTATCGTTCGTGTCACTGATGGCAAGAAGGCGAAATTCTCCACCAAGGTACATAACAGATCTTTTGCACGGCTTCGTTATGCTCATGATATACCACCCTACAGATTTTATCAGTAGACCTCGATAAATTCCATTCTGCTTACGGCGCTCTGCTCAAATCATCCATGACCACCCTTCGCAAGCGCGACAAAAAACGTGAAAAGCAACGCGCCGAACAATTCGCAAAGAGGAAGCAGCGCATGGCAGACCCGGTTGTTATCGATGGACCTAAGCGAGGGAATGGTCGACGCAAGAGGCAACGACAAGTCAAAGCAGCCCTTAAGCATGCGGACATGAAGGAGCGCGCAGCTAAGAGAGAAGAGGCACGAACAAAGCAGTGAGAAATCGATCGTAAGCGTGTGTTGGAAAAAGTATGTTGTACGCTGCTGTAATTGTCTGCTTACGTCGACCGTAACGATACGATATCTATGCGGAATTTGCTCGGGATCCTTATGATCTGAGATCTGATGTTTCGTCAGATAGTGATGTGTGCTCCTGGCTCATCATCCAAACACGAAAGGGGACGCGTCGAAAGCTAGGGAGAAACTCATGTCTGCCCTTCAAACTTGATGTAGAGCGTGGGAAGTAAATCAAGGCTCCATCTTTAGAGAGGGAACTAAGTATGACAGGTCCACCACTTTCCGTTGATTTCCCAGCTCGATGTATTTGATCTGAGCCATTCGAAACCCTCCATATCCTTCAGAAATGCCAGTGGAAGCCACTCACCCGACAAACCCATTTTCCTTTGACGATGACGACGAAGGATGGCAGGAAATGCCAGTCATCAAAGAGGATGACTTCGGAGGCGGTCTTGACGAAGAAGATCAGAAGAAATATCACTACATGCCCTCATCAAAGAAACCGTCGCAATCTGCATCAACAGCTGGAAATGCAACAGGCAATCTCATCTATTTCGACGAGGAGGGTGTCGAATGGCGTTCCAAGACAGAACAGAATGAGAATGAATATACCAGACTGCGGGTCAACGAAGAAGATGAGGCGGATGAGGTTCACCTGCGCACACGATACCTGTTTGATGAAGACAAGGCTATGACCCCGCTCAGCCAGATGCAAGCGACCAAGAATATGTTAACCGAAGCACAGCGCATTGCCTACGTTGGTGTCTGCGCCCTCACGGTGAAAGAAATGGTACAGAAGTACAAGACTTCTAATAGAAAGGAGCTCAAAGCATCTTTCCAACATATGGAGCTGTGGGCGATGAAGATCATGGGCCGGCTTTATTACCACATGGAACTTGAAACTGCAGGTAAACTTGCGCATCTTTTCAGTCGAACAGGCGGGATCATATATGCTCAAACGCTATATCAGAGCAGAAGATGATAGACAGCCTAGCTGTGCATGGTGTGCAAGCGATAGATCTTGTACCATCGCTAATGACAACCCATACCGTTGCCAACCCCGAATACGACCCTGCTGAAGCACTGCGGCAGGCTGAAACCCGAGGATCCAGGAAAGATACAACGAGCAGGCGGAACTCCAAAGACGACAAACTTCGACCTTCCTGCCTGGTCTCGGACGGTCGTAGTCCTCCTCAGACACCAACATCTCCTTCTTCGATCACTCAGATGAGCTTTCAGACTACGGCCAAAGTTCTTAAGGGCACTGCTGTTGATTCTGCATCGATGGGAGTCACTACGACGCTTTCATCCGTTGAAAAAGACGTTACACTTGATATTCGGTGGACCGTACTGTGCGACCTGTTCCTTATGCTTATTGCGGACAGTGTCTACGACGCAAGATCACGTGTATTACTGGAGAGTGTTGCTTTCAAACTCGGACTTGGCTGGTTGGATGTAGTAAAGTTTGAGGCTCGCGTGACAGAGGCGCTTGAGATTCAAGAAGGCGTCGAGAAGATGGAGAATCAGGAGATTATTGAGGGATCATCAAAGGCTGCGCGAAAGAAGCGGTATATGATGATGGGTCTGGCTACACTTGGTGATCTCATTTATTCCAATCGAGATGTGGAACGAGTGCTAATGAATTTAACACGTATTTGAACACAGGTGGTGGTCTGGTTATCGGACTTTCTGCTGGACTTCTTGCGCCTGTCATTGGTGCTGGACTGGGTGCAGCCTTTACCGCTGTCGGCATATCTGGGACAACAGGATTTCTCGCTGGGGCCGGTGGGGCCGCTGTGATCACAACTGGAGGAATTTTGACTGGCTCTGGGATCGCTGTTCAAGGAATGGCCCGACGCACCCAACAAGTACGAACATTTGATGTGCTACCGCTGCATAACAACAAGCGTGTCAGCTGCATCCTGACCGTTCCTGGGTGCGTCCATCGTCAAATGTTGGTATATTGACTACCTCAAACTTTGTGATGTAGATTCATGACTGGCAAGCTTGATGACGTCCGCCTACCTTTCAGTGTTTTGGATCCCATCGTGGGCGATGTATTTAGTATACTTTGGGAGCCCGAGATGATTCAAGAAACCGGTAGTGCGCTAAAGATTCTTACTGGGGAGATTCTGTCACAAACAGTTCAGACTGTACTCCAACACACGGTGATGACTGCCCTCATGAGCGGACTCCAGTGGCCAATCAGTAGGCGTGATGTCGATTTGCATTTGCTAAAGAGATGAGCTCACCAGCACTTCATCAGTTCTCACAAAACTTGGTTACCTGATTGATAATCCTTGGAATAATGCGCTCGACCGTGCCCGGGCAGCTGGCAGTGTTCTTGCGCAGCTCCTTATTCACCGTCATCTCGGCGTTCGACCTATTACACTTATCGGGTTCTCTCTTGGCGCACGTGTCATTTTCTATGCCCTCCTCGATCTCGCCAAGGCAAAAGCTTTTGGCATCGTGCAAGACGTTTTTCTCCTCGGAGCCACGTTAACGGCATCAACAAGCACGTGGTGCAATGCCCGCAGCGTCGTTTCGGGGCGCTTTGTTAACGGATTTGCGAGACACGATTGGGTCCTTAACTACCTCTTTCGTGCAACCAGTGGTGGTTTAAATACGGTTGCAGGCTTGCGGCCAATTGAGAATGTGCCAGGTTTAGAGAATGTTGACGTTACGGATAAGATTTCGGGGCATATGAGCTATCGCGCATTCATGCCGCTCATATTAGACCAGCTTGGCTTCCCTGTTTCGTGTGATTATTTTGATGAGCCCGTTGTACGTGTCTCATTTTGTCGGGCCGGCTCTTTCCTAATTATTATTTATAGGAACCCGAATTCAATGAGGAGAGGGTTGTTGTGAGAGAAGGGGACCATACGCAGAAAAAGAAGTGGTTTTCTAGAAAGAAGAAACCGTCAGCGTCACCCACACCAGTATCGAGGCCACCCTCGACAGCTTCTTTTGCCTCATCGAGGCGGAAGCCCTCTTCACTAGGGAAACCAACTGATGATGACAATGAACCACCTCGGGAGTTCACGGGGACTCCCCCGCCTCAGAATAACCCTCATTCAACACAGCCTTCCGATGGTCAATTACCGAGTTCTTCTACTGACATCCCTGTTCATGCAGGCTTCGATCTAAAGGCCATCAAAGATATGATAGGACAATCGGAGAAGAACCCGGAGGATATGCAGGTTCCTCAGCCTTCCCAAATTCGCTCATCCCTAGGCATATCAGAATCTCCACCTGCCTACACAATTACGCCTACAGACGTTGCCAACCCTCCGGGTTTATCTGTGGCTGACACATACTCGAGCGCTGGTTTAAGCGCTACGTTTGCCACGTCACTCCACAATGTGCCTGATTCTGGCGATGACGTCGATGATGGTCAACCAATTGTAGATGACCGCCCTAGATCCCCAGATCACCTGAGCTCCCTTTCTTCAGCCACCTCTCCCCATAACACTATTCCTCAGATATCTTTTGGTAGAAATGAGACATCAATATGGTCTCCTCCGTTACCAGAGAAAACTTCTCCATTTGGAAATCCCTTTGCGACTGGCGCGGTCTCGTTTCAAAATTCCAGTCGATCGACGAATGACCTACCTCCAGCAGCTGGTCCCTCAGCATCGCTTTCATTTGGTGGAACAGATGGGACGATAACTTCGCAGGGTATAGGGCGAGATCCATGGAGTATTGTTGACCCGAAGAAAACTCCCAATTATCTGGCCAACCCTTGGTCAACTTGAGAGTGTTGGCGCAAGGTGTGGTCATTGTCGGACACAGGCATGCCCACTACATACATCTATGGGATTTTATGCACACAGTAACATAATCTGGATCTTCTCAAGGTTTGCACATATGTAGAAACGACAGCACACTTCACTTTTCCTGAATTAGCTATATCTGACTAGTCTATAATACCAAGCACGTTCGTACCGGCTCTCCGACTTCTCTGTTGAATCACTGATCAGATCGATAAGTTCAAGCTGAACTACAGGTCAATAAGCAGTTGGAGTCGAAGTTGGACATCGTACCACGTCGCCAGCTGCCGGCCCGGGGGCGGCTAGGCCTTAGCACTGGATCTGAAATAGCGAGATCAGCGAACCACTGAGATGCGCTTATCATAATCTTCCACCATGAGAAGTCAACATTCGATGTATACTAAGCTGAACTGAGCAGACAGTCTGGGATTTCTTGGCGCTTCTCAAGGTGAGTCTTTTCCGCCATTTGAACCTCGTTCTAACGAGCACATCGTCTAGATCATGACTGCGGGTTATTCAGTACATATGTTCGCCGGGTTACTAATGATTTGTCGCAAATAATGGTTCCTTACAATGTGCTCGTAGCAACAGGCCTTCTGAGCATTGATTTAATGTGAAACATCCAATAATAAGGTTCATCTTACTTTCCCCACAAAAGAGGCTAACTGAGGAATCCCATTTTAGTCACAAGCTCAGCGTTCCGCTTTTGTAGGCAAGCCAGCTCCACCAGTCGGAGTTGGCCTTGTTGCTACTTTATGACCCGGGAATTCGTTCCACCCGAGCCTACAATATATATTCCGCTGCTGTGATGCACTAATACACCATCAACTTTCCTTTCCTCTCCGAGTCCTGTTAACTTGCTTTGAGCCTCTGGGCTCTTCGTCAGGTCCCTTCTATCTACCCAATCCTACACATCACCTTGGGTTCAATGTCGCCGAGACCGATCCTTAAACAATGTCCACAGTTTCCGTTCTCTGCACATCCGACGGCTTCCCCACCCCGTCGTGTTCACTTCCCACCAACGCCAACTCTTACTTCTACGTATGCTGCCCACTCATCAGCTACGTATGACCGCTCGCCTGTCTCAGTCTCTCCCAATCACTGTGCGCTCCCTGGGCGTCATGAGCGGGAATTTGTCTGCAGCGATGACAGTCGGTCATATCAAGTAGCGGAGATAAAAGGAAGCTATTTTCACCCTCGTGCCTACGAGGCGTGTGCCCCAGAGCCATCAGGTCACACCCGTCTATATCCCGCGCTCTCCTTTGCTTACCCCTGACATCATCTCGTCAGTGTCTTATGAACCTGACAGCTTGGTGATATCACCACCTGATACTATGTTAAGCCGAATACCTGTCCGTTTCACGGCTGCGGACCCGAAGATACCCTTTACACGACATACACAAGATGAGATTGATCCCACATTTACATCTTCGCAGCATCTTTCGCAGGCGAAGGAAAAGCGGAGGATGAAGAGAAGTTCGAATAGAAAGGGGCCGGATCATTTCGGTGGCGACTGTGTGGGGTTTGCACCGATTTCTCTGGACTACAATAGCTGCCTAGGGGGCTTTTGATCACACATTTATACCTTTTGCCGTTTACACACTGGAATCGATACCCTCAACTTTGTAAAAATACCATGTAGTCGATACATGTGATTGTACCCTGATTTCAAACGCAAACGTGGCGGACTGGTGGGGCGCACCTTACACCAGGGCATCCGCGGCTCCAGGGATAAAGGGGGTCTCTTAAGACTTCGCATGTATTGTCCTACGTCCAATGGACGGAAATGAAATGAATTTTGAATAAGAAACCAAAGCGAACATACCAACGAATATCAGAACAAAGTAATGAACTTACTGTAGTATCTTAAAACATTTCTCCATGGCGCAGATATCTATTGAGAGCAATGGCCGAATAAAAATATATGAGGATGCTATTTTATCCTGCGGTGATACGACTCGGACGATATCGCCGTTTGACGCGGAAAATAGAATGCGTGCTTACCCGGCTGCGCCTGGACGGAAGACAACCATCAGGCGAGTAATTCTCGCATACCTGTGGAAAAAGTCGGACCGCAACATCGGAGTAAAAATCGCTATTCAATGCAAGGGTACAAGAATAGATACATCTGGACACCGGGAGAGAGGAAAATAGAAATTCGTGGGTAGGAATTTTCGGAACGGTGTCCTCAACCGCCGGGCCTCTCCTGCGCGTGTAATTTCAGTGATCCGGTGGGGGAGACATAAAGACACAGGAAGCTGGCAGTCTTGCTGTATGCCCATCTGTCCCCTTGCAGACAAGGTTCAAAGGCGACTAGGGCTTTCTAAGCCTTTCTTTAATATTGCCCGGATCTTACTTCTACGCCTCGGAAGCACATCAGAAAACTGGAGTATTTATATTCCACTTACTTACTGGGAAAGACTAAGGCCTGGGGATCATTCTACCATTCACAATAGGTATGTGCCACATACTTGCAATTGACACAAACGATGCATCGCCTTTTCCGGGGACGTAGCGGCAGAACGACCAAGTGGATTAAAAGATGATGATGTGAAGGAAGAAGGACTTAGTATTTAGAAGCACTGCATGCTTGAACTTTTAAAAGGTCGAAGTCTTCAAATACATACTTCGATGTAACTTGCTATGTCGATGCGGTCAGTGCACTGCACAAGATTTCCCGGCGGAATTTGAAAAGCTGAGAGGCGTGGGAATGGCGCAGAAGCCATTCAACAAATGACCTTCCCTTTGCTCGTGTCTTCGTCCGCAACCTCCATCACCGTCATTTCGCCATCAACCAACACTTTTACCTCCTGACTATAGACCATAGTAATGGCTCGTACTAAGGTGTGTTTGTAGAACTTTGCCTTACAGTACACTATATTTACCCTTTATCCAGCAAACCGCTCGCAAGTCCACTGGAGGTGCGACCTTATCGCTGCTCGTTTTTATCCACGTTGTAACGCCATTTCTATCCTATAGGCAAGGCCCCTCGTAAACAACTCGCAACCAAGGCTGCTAGGAAGACTGCTGCTGCCGTATGTCACTGTTTTCCATCATTTCGCGTCTTAAATGCTCAATACCGTGTTATATGATACAGGCCGCCACTGGTGGTGTAAAGAAGCCCCATCGTTTCCGCCCTGGTACTGTTGCCCTCCGTGAAATCAGAAGGTACCAGAAGTCTACCGAGCTTCTGATTAGGAAGCTCCCATTCCAGAGGCTCGTTCGTGAAATTGCGCAGGACTTCAAGGTATGTCCCCATGACACTATCTGAATGAACTTGAGGTGACTAACGTGCCTATTTTCCACCAGACTGACTTGCGCTTCCAATCCTCTGCTGTTATGGCTCTTCAGGAAGCCGCTGAGGCCTACCTTGTGTCACTCTTTGAAGACACTAACTTGGCTGCCATCCACGCTAAGCGTGAGTCATGCACTCTCCCGTGCTCCACAATGCTGACTCACTCCAATTTACCAGGTGTGACTATCCAACCCAAAGATCTTGCTCTTGCTCGCCGTCTGAGAGGCGAGAGGTCTTAATTACCCTTCGACTGTTTCATGATTACATGTCTCCTCCTTTACTTTGTTGTTTGCCTGTGATTTCTATATGATAGGCCCTTGCGCGTAGTGTGTACGATTGAACGCCCCCAACCCTTGTCAGCCATTCGTCTCCTTCATTTTTGATATTATGTATTGGACTGGACGGGCTGCGTCCCGCAGTTTGGGTAGATAAAATTGTTGTAAAGCGATATGTAATACATGTGCTTCTACCGCACTCACGGAAACATCTTGATGGCTTGGTGTTGACGTCAATTTGTATTGCGATAATTATAGCGCGCGCTACTCACGAACATTTCACATATGACGAGTTGCAACGGCTTTCACAACCTGGATGATAAAGCTAACCGCGAAGTCAATGAATTCGAGAGTCTTTTGACTAGATCTCAAGTCTAAAGAACTCATGCGCATCACATGTTACAAGCCAGCCTGTGTGGGAACATATGGTCCATCCGAGCACACAAATCCAACATCACTCGAGATCTGTATCAACCGTTGTCAGCATACTCGCGTAACCACTCACTCCAAGACAGCGCATACCGTGGAGGAATTGCACATCGCAGCAACAGGGGCACCACTAAGTGTGTGCGCAACAAGGTTCTTCACGACAATGTTGGTCGCTACGAAATCAAGTTACAGTGGTATTTGGCAACGAAACTCGGGGACGAACCGGTCTTGGGGTACAAGTCAAAAATGACGCCTTCCTTGCCTGTTGCACCAGATACGTGGTACCTGATGACTTTTTAGTACATGCTTCGGAAAAGGAAAAAGTTATTACCAGCAAGGTTCGGTAATACATGAGCCTTCCACGTATCCGGGCGTACTAGAGATTAGGGTGAATAGATGACAGAAGGAAGTGATAACGATAACCTACTCGTTGATAACGCCGACAAAGTTATCGAATAGGAAGTTTTCAATGCGAGTCTCGTTGACGGACGAGGAGCTCGGATAAGGGCCGCCCTGTTATACGTTCAGTTAAAATAGATATGTTGATACATGCAACATCAAGCCTACGCTTTGCTCCTGGTAGCTTTAAGGAGAGTAGCACAATTATAAAAGGAGCACACGGAAAGGCAAAGACATACTTTTGGGTCACGAAAATAGGGAGCATCACATCGATAAATGTGATATTTTTCCATGTTATACTAAAACAACACATCTTCAGTACACAATTTGTCGAAAACATCAAAAAATACGAACTTAACGGCAGCACCATTTCCGCCAGTCCAGCTCTTGAAACGAGCTGCATAAAGAGTGCGGTTCTAGTAGATGACGATATAGGGTGTCAGGCAAGGAGACTTCATCGGCGAGAAAACTCGCCATAATCGTGCTCTCAAATAATACATTCTCTACGGATGCCACTTGGCCACCCGCGCCAAGTGAACCGACTGACAGACCGTGCGATCCCTCGCAGTAGCCATCTCTATGGCCAAACATAAGCTCGTTCATTGCGTTAGCGGAAGTTGACAAACCTCCAAGTGACGTTCTTGGCGCCGCTACCAACAGCCAAACAATCATCTCCATTGACGACATGGTTGTTTTCGAAAAGAAAATTGCTGCCTCCAGCTGAAAATCCATCACTGCATATGTTCAGCTAAACACCAATCAAATCAGGAGCTCAATAACGCACGTATTGAATGGAAACGACTATTCACAAGTGTAAGTCACAGTGTAATGCATTAGCGACGCATCATCAAACTTACGGCACTTTCAGAATTAGCCAAGATGATATTGTTGAAGATGTGCATATTGCTTGATCCTATAGTGCCAAAATTCCATGCGATAGGCTGCAAGAGACGATTGAAATTCAGCCAAGACGCTCTCAAACATGCGTATCAACATAAGACCTTGTATATCTTCATATCTCTGATGATCCCATTTGTGACGTTTTTAAACAGCCAACCGGAAGGTCGGTCGGTCTGTTGCATGATATCCCACCACTGAACCATTCGTTTCAGCGCAATCAAAGAATTGGAGCATATAACTATTACCTGTTGGCCATGTCCATCAACCCAACCCCAGTCAGGATCAGTATTACCGCGGAGCGTGACGTTATGTCCTCCAGTGAACGAGAACCTGATGAAATTGTGAGCTATAAGACGTTAAAATATGTTGGCCTGTACCATGCACCAGCGTAATTCTGGAAGCCTTCGTATCAGATATCGGATACATATAATTCAGTGATTGATCGGCACTCACAGCGGTAGCAACATGCCCTTGCACAGTTTTGATGCTCGTCGGATATGTTAAATTCCCGCTAATCACCACCTCGACATTTGTGAAATGCGGAAACGTGATTGGGGACCATATGTTGTAGGTTGTGTCAGCCTCGAACACAATTGACGCGTCAGATGTGTAGTCAGAAATTGCTGCCATCAGAGCAAGCGTGTCATCTCCATCTTTGGTGTGTGGGACAGCGAACGTCGACCATGCGACTGCAATGGCAGCATATGCGAGAGGACCAGAGAATGAGAGTAGCATCCTCGAGAACATCATCCTGCAAGTTAAAGCTAAGCTGTGTCTTGGTGGAAAATGAGGAGCGTATTATATGTGCGAGTGTCGGTTATTGTAGCCTTAGGGACGGCAAGTCTTGGGGCCCGGAATAAGGATCATGATATACAACTTCCCGCAACCTGGATAGTCACGGTTGACAAGACGGCTCCAGGTTGCTCCTGCTGATCATTCATCAACGCGTCAACCACGCTATTAAAGACCTGAAAGGACACCAGCAAAGGCCAGACGCGAGTCCAACACCAGTTCTTATTGCTAGCTGACCGGACGCAGCGATTCGCTACAAAATTGAATGTGGTCAGTGCAAGAGTTCAAGGCTACATCGCGAAATACCGGTTTTTCTCTATTGCTTCTCCAGTATCCAGAGGACATGATTAATTATATGTGCGCGTGAACGCGTGAACATAGTACTGCTAAAGGAAGCAAACAAACAGATAAAATAAGCCGGTCTGTGCCGACGGCAGAACCTCATTAATGCATTCTGTACTAGCACTACAGATTTGAATGAGAACGGGTACAACTGACATCTATAGTTGACTCACTGGTAGGGCTCATTCCATGTCGTGACATGGCGCTCGTTCTGCCCGACTTTCGTGGAGAGATTTTCCAATGGCGAGGGATACTTTCTAGACGTCTCGTTGACCAAGTGGGGCTCTAGGATTTCGACATTTTTGGGATCGCGAGTGGGTGATGTAATGCCATTTTGAGCAGATGACCTCCAAGCTTGAAGCTTGAAGGTGACTTAGTTGGAAATGTTGTAGGATGTCGATGATTGGGGTGTCTAGCGAGTGCGTTGCATGGGTATGGTTGAAATTGAAATTTGAAAGACTACGTCATACCCAAACTATGTTCACGTGATATTAGTCCCTGTGGCGTTATGTACCGAACTTCGGATCAACTAAACGGTTATCCGCGTTCACATATAAAATGGAGCCTTGCTTGAGCTTTGCCTACTACAAGAATTCATTTGCGATTGTCGCCGAAACTTTCAAGCCAGCAAGGTTTGTCTGACATCTTCTGTCAATCGCAAATGATTCTCACCTCCAAGTTCCTCGTAGTGCCAATTTCCAAATCGCCAACAATGAACCAAGTTCATCATATCGCCACAAGACTCTTAGATTTCCCCATAGAAATCATCCTAGACATCCTCAGCCATCTAGATGTCCACGATCTAGTACGAGCACGTCGAGTAAGTACGAAACTTTTCAAGTCTGTGTCAGAATTACTAAATCAATCTCTTCAGGTATGCAACGATATTCGACAAGCGATCGACTCTTCCTCGGAGCTGCTGTATTCGATGGACCTCGAATACTTCAATGCGATTCCGGTGCCTTCAATCCCTGGCTCGGACTATTCCATCCCAACACTTCGCAAGTCGCTTCTACAAAGCGAATCCGCGTGGCAGAAAGCCGAATACTCCAAAAGAAATCCCATCGCTATTCCACACCCTCCAAGCATGCACAAATGGTCGTGCGGCGTTTTGGGATTCCCAGTGGAATCCCTACAACAAATCATGTTTTTCCAACCCCAGCTTCACTCCAATACCATGAACTTGCGTCAATGGAGCTGCCAATTGGACAGCGCGGCCGCGCTACGACTTGTGCATTACAACTTCTCTGTCGCAGGGGATCTCGTGGCTCTAGTTTTCGGAGCACCCTCAGGGTGAGTGGTTCCTTTAAGTCGCATCTCAGGCAGGCCATATTAACAACGGTCATCAAGGGAGAGCCATGCGTATGATGTCATTTTCAGATCGCTCTCAGAAGACAAAGTCCATCGTGAAGCCGCATTCCCTTCTGTGAAAGCACTCGACAACGAGGTCGACTTGGAGTTACTCGACCCCTATACTCTGAGATCCTCAATTTTCGGGGACTATTACGGTGTTTTGTTCAGGAACGTTAACAAAGCAAATGGCGGAGTGGCCGACTATTTGCAAATTTGGAACTGGAAATCGAAGGACACTTTTCAGGTCAGTGAATCCTCTGGCATCGTTTTTATGACTGATGAATGATCCGGACTTGTAGTGCCTCGAAGTTTTTGATCCAGCTTGCAAGACGATGAATTTCAGTTTCCTGACAAACGAAAGAATTCTCGTCGTTAACGCGAGGGAACTATTGTTGTATTCACTCGTTCATGCCCCCAGTGTCCTCCAGCTCACCGCTAAATTCTCACTCCCTGCCTTGCACAGTCCTTTTGAATACGCATGCATCGGCTTCAGCCCCATTCCATCCCACGCCTGCGCGCACAACCAAATGATCGCTCTCAGTATGGACATTTCAGGGGGGTCCTTCACTAAAAATCCCTGCTTTACGTCTTATGTCGAGCGCAATACCCTCTTAAAACTCGAGTCCACCTACGTGAGCTGCTACGGCAAAGCAACTGAAGACTCCCCCAATCTGCCTTGGTCCAGCTGGGGCCCAAATCACACTCGGACGTTCGAGGAGAGCTCATTCGATCCTTGCAAACACTCCGTCATTGGCTTCCGGAGTGCATCTTTGGTCGGCAACCAGAACTCGAAGAGACCGCTATGCATCCGCGACTTTAACCCTCATCGAGTGGTGGACTTCAAGGCTGGGAATGGAACAAAATGGAATCAACGGCTTGTCGAAGGTGGCGAGATCTTGCCCAATTCGAATCTGTTCTTGGAGCCACTTGGATCTGGTCTCCCGTATCTTGAGACGACCACTGAGGAGAAGTTCCGTTCGACTGATATGACCATGGAAGTAAATAGGGTGACGTTGCTGTCCTTCGAAGTCATGAACACAATTAGGATGCCGAATGCAGGTGGACAAAGCTTCGTCCAGCATGAGCTTCTGCAGGGCTTCGAAGTACTTGATTTCGAGTAGTTTTTTTTTTACCTCGAGCATCATGTTATTTGAGCATTTTAATTCATTTTGCGTCTAACGTGCACATCAACTTGTGACATGGGTTAATACATATATTTTGAAAAGTATGGTTTAACTATCAATCCTTGACCAACATCCGATAATACCGATCATCCTCACAAAGAGAGACGCTCCACAAAGGAGCAAGTAAAAAAAATTCGAACATGAACCAGTTCGAGAGTAGTCTGAATCGAGTTTCACGATCCACGAAGGATACGCGAGCCACGAAGTGAACTCAAGGACGAACCAATCCCATCGCCAAATACAATCAGTCACACCTCATACGCAAGGAGTTGGAGTCTCCAGTACAGCCTGTACAGGCAGTGAAGATTGGCAAACGTTAACGTTCGCCAGAAAAGGTGACCCCAGGTAGGTCGATGATCAGGCGCAGGCGCCCGATAGGCTTCTGTCAACGCCTTCTTGACAGGCGAAGGCGCGATAGCGACGACTGACTGAACATCCATCAACGATGAATGAGTTCGCCCGATCCCCGCAACGCCTTTCAAAGCTTTCATTCTCGCCCTCCTCTGCTGTACACAGGATCTTGGGGATATGAAAAATGGAGCTGCTTTTCTGGTACGTCGCGCAGCTGATTACAGCTGGGCTCTGCTAGAGCCAATCGAGGAGGATTAGAATACTCAGACCTTAGCCCGCTCAGGAATTTGGATGCGCGAAGCAGCCCTGTGTGTGATGAGCATTCGTGGCTTTCGAGCTGGTTGATGATAAAAGTGGTTTTGAAGTCCGCTTGATCCTTTATTCCATGAAGACTCGTTATCATATTTATGTAAGCTGAAAGGGAAGCCAGATCTATTGACACTAGCCATGATACTTCGTAAGGGTAGGCAACGATATTCAGACACACTCCGTCACTTGCCAAGAGTCCAGTATCAATTTTTATGGGTATCAGTATATACTTGCACAAGGTGACATTCGTATGATTTTACATTTACATCGCCAAGCCACTCCGCAACCTCGACAACGTAAAATAACTCGAAGCGTTTAAAACCACTTCTTTACCATCTTCTCCATTGACGCGTACCTTGGCATCTATCTTGAAAGTCCTCGTCTCCGCTCGTTGAAAAAGTACGAACGGGATTGGGATCCAGAAGCGCAAGTGCCAGCCGAAATTACCAGCCCGGTCCATGGTAGAACACCAAGGAACATTTCCAATATGAATGCCTCGAGACAAATCGGGGGTAGGCGCATGGTTCACGTAGCGTATCGTTGCGCCATCATAAAACGTCTTGAGCGCAATTTGTGGGTGGGACTTGTAGTGGCCATTTATCGCGACCGTAGTGCAGACGAGATCGACGATCGTGACGTCCGAAATAACCAGAGGGTCGAAATTATTTGTGGAGGGATATGCAATTATCAGTTTCGCTGGGAAGATGAAGAACGCGCTATGCGTTCGTAAAATACTGAGCGCAGGAACGCTAACATGTAGTTGTTCAACTTACTAGTCGGGGGCGTCCCATGTCGTGACGTGGCGTTCGTAGCAACGAACGTTTAAGTTGAGGTCTTCTAAGGCATATTTCCCCGGCGTATCGTCGACCGTAGTTTGTGAAATGGGCTTTGGCCTTCCAACACCGTCGATATCAAAGGGAACTTGAGGGATAGCGAGATGCTGGAGAACGCGTGAAGTAATGCTTGCGATGTCCGTTTTAGGACCATTCGAAGATGCTGATCGTTGGAGTCTGTGAGCGCCTGAATTTTTTGAAGGTGACTTGGCCGCAGATGGTGTGGAGCTCTTGACTGCATGCGCACAAGTTGTCTTGGGAGAAGCCACTGTCTCTGACCTGCGTAGGAGTCGACGAACGGCTCGGAGGGGACGGATTATGGCAATCGACGGGGAAGACGACTTCCTGTTGAGAGTAGGGGGGATAACCAAGATGGGTTTGCTCTCGTCTAATGCGAAAAGGCTTGCTAGGTCTGGGCTTGACGGAATGTGGTAGATCACGCCATCCTCCTTCTTGAAGCGTCGTAGAGTAGTACCCTTCGCACGCAGACTACTGTCTGACGTTGTGGAGGACTTGCCAATCGCTGTTTCAGCAGGTTTGTCGTAGTTTGCGCCTCCAGTATGAGTATCTATATCAGCAGCGGGAGACATTCAAGGGATCAAAGTCACAAGTATAGGTGAAGTTGGAAGAGAACATCAAGGGAGCTAGCGCTTATAAGGAATTTTCAGTGTTGTGGAAACTACATAGCTTGATCCACTGACAACGAAGCCACTGGACAGTCTTTCGGTGGAGTCCCGCTTTGTCATGTGCATTGTGCACGTGTATGGGCCTTTCTAATTTAAAGTCTTCCGCCGGGCTCCGAGTCCCGACGCACTGAGTCTATATAGACACATGACATTGCACTTGCTCACCAGAAGAGCAGTTCATCGATCATCAGTCCTACTGCGAACGATGTCGTCAAAAGCATACGTTGTTCCCATTGACCCAAAGAATCCTGCAGGAAATGCTGCTCCAGGTGTCAACCCAGCATCCTTGTGGTCTTCACTTCCTCAGACGCAGAAACCTGCCAAGGTTGGCACGTCCCATCTCTTCTATGGGACTCCCGCGTTCGATGTAACTGCACTTGTGTCACTTGGTGAGGGGTTTGACTCCAAAACTGGTGATGTAAGACGAGAAGTTGTCCGCAAGGCCATTGGCAGTGGTGTAAAGAGTGTCAAAGGACTCGGTGATGGCGTTTCTGAGGCTGTTATCGATGCATCAACAGATCCTCACGCTGCTGGTAAGATATAGTCTGATCTATACCTTGCCTCATCTTATGTACCTCTCAAAGCTGTCGCTGCTCATCTTGCCCTTTACAACTTCTCGCTCAAAACGTCGCCTCCATCGGCGTTCGACCCACGGGGAACGGCGGGCGTGCCGAAGAAGCTTAAAATATCAACGAATACCAACTCTGCTGACTGGGATCGTGGTGTCGTCTATGCGAATGCGCAGAACCTTGCGAGAACAGTGAGTTCATGGAACTGGATGGCCTCTTGATCTATGTGGGAGAATATAACCGACTTCCTTAGTTAATGGAACTGCCCGCGAATATGATGACACCTACTGTATGTTCATCTTTGAGCTCTCCAAGGGATCGAATTCATATCACTATGTTGCAAGGCATTCTGCGAGCGTGTCCAAGCAGAATTTAGCGGTATCCCCAACGTGGAGGTTATTGTTCGCGATGAAGGTTAGATGTTCTCTAGTTTTTGAAGTTCTAATATATGTACTAATGTCTTGACAGCTTGGGCGGCTGAAAAGGGCATGGTACATATTTTACACTCGATGTACGTTCAATATTGACGTGCTCTCATGTAGCGCACTTTCCTCTCGGTAACTCAGGGGACTGATCAGCCAGCGAAGTTCCTCGAGATGTAAGCACACCTTGTCCTCTTTTTCTGCACTATCGTTTACACTTTGATGGTTTCAAAAGCCACTACAAGGGTGCCCCTTCAAAAGACGCACAACCTCTTGCTTTCGTGGGCAAGGGCATCACTTTCGACAGTGGAGGAATCAGCTTGAAACCTTCAGCAGTAAGACCATCGCTCTTCAACTGGTTGGTCTTCCGCTCACCGTACCTAACTGGATACAGGGCATGAAGCTGATGCGCGGCGATATGGGTATAGTCTATTGAACTGAGTTTGAGAGCGGTCACTAACTTTGAATTGCAGGTGGGGCAGCTACAGTCGTATCGTCTCTACTCGCCATCGCTCAGCTCCAACTCCCGTATGTTGATGTCCTCTTCGATCTACCCTCACTTTTATTTATTCTTGTTGCAGAATCAATGTTTTCGCCGTCACTCCGCTTTGCGAGAACTTGCCCGGTCCCAAAGCTACCAAGCCAGGTGATGTGTAAGACTTGGAGCACGATATTCGTCATGTCTTGGGCTGACCATTTGTCAGAATATACGCTATGAACGGCAAATCCGTCGAGGTCGACAACACGGATGCTGAAGGTCGCCTTGTTCTAGCTGGTGAGCACTCTTACTAACTACTAACGTCGTGATGAATACTCACTTTCTCAAAGATGCGTTGTACTACGCATCAACTGAGTTCAAGCCGCACACAATCATCGACGTTGCCACTCTCACCGGGTATATATTGATTGTCCACACTTCTCAGCTTGAATTCATTATTGAATAGGGCTATGGATGTCGCGCTGGGTGAGATCTACACCGGTGTTTTCACGGTTCGTCATCTCATCACTACCCACCGACACGCCGTGAACTAAACTCTTGCATTAGACCTCCGATGCCCTTTGGGAGCGATTGAGTGTTGCCGGAGAGAACGAGTACGACCGGTTTTGGCGCATGCCCCTCGACGAAGATTATGGACCACAAATCTATTCCTCTAACGCTGACTTGTGCAACGTCGGTCGCCTATTCTTCACGTTAGCTTTGCTCGAACTTGACATTGTCTTCTGTTTTTTTTAGACTGGCGGGAAACCAGCAGGCTCATGTACCGCTGCACTGTTCCTCAAGGCGTTCGTAGATGGTATTGAGGCCAAGGATGGACAAGAACCCTCTGTCCGATGGGCTCACCTTGACATTGCTGGAACTATGGAGGTCAGAATTTGCCGCTTATGAAATCAAATGCAGGACGTCTGCCATGAGCATAAGTGCGATCTAAGCAATGGCTTAGTTCGCAACGCGCCCTTTATCATGACTGCCTCTGTTTAGTTCCGTTCGCTGATAATTTCATTTCAGTTCACGCGGCCAATACCATATCAAGAGAAAGGAATGACTGGGCGTCCTGTCCGGTAAGTCGTTTTCAATAAATTTTATACATTTATTTAATATCATCGTATAGTGCATTGGTCGAATTTGTCAGACGTCTCTCGAGCTAAGGATGAGATGTGTAAAGATGCGTATTGCACACTACGCAAGGCCTCCATTTTGCGCGTTTGCAAAACGTCAATGAATTTAACAGTGAAATATATGCGCAGTACGCTAGAATATTTGATCAAATGGTTACTTGATTTGTGTGGACTAAATGTCCGACGTTTATGGGACTATGCCTGAATCACCAGTGTAATGAACGGCATGGTCCCGTACTGCGTAGACGATACTACTGTCAGTGCGCTCAAAGAATTTCAGCAATGCAACACACTGATGTGCTGTGGTACTCTTCGGAGACCGATTGATCGAAGGAACTCGAGTAATTTTTTGTGTTATTTCTTCATGAATAGTAATGGCAGGCAAGTATTGTTCCTGGGCGCCAGCTATTCCAGAGTTCGGAAGTGAGTATGAGTCAATCACTCCTGCATACGTTGGTGACGTATCACATAAAAGACAAGGTTGTAAAATGCTCAATGTTAATAGAATCAATTATATTATATCGGAACACAACGACAACCAAGCGCCAGAACAGAGCGTAACCTAGTCTGGCCATATCACAGTAACAACATTGAGCGGCAATTAAGATCGACAAGTAAAAGTTGACGCTTGATTCATATCTATCTAATATTTCCATTAATCAACTATCGCAAAAACATCATCGTGAAGTGGGGCTAAATGTATTGAATTTAGCAAATGCAAGGACGGACGGTGAAGACTAAGAACTCACGCATTTCGGCAGCTTGACCAGCGTGTTCCATGTGCCATGCGGCTTAAATCAAGCTCAGCACCTCTTGGGATCACCCATAAATTCCAAGGAGTACAAAGTGCATGCTGGGAAGCGGGAGGTATCCAGAAAAGGAGCCGACGATTGGGTCCCATCACCCATCCATCAGCCTGCAGCGAAAGAGGGGTCGAATTGGAATGATGATGAGAGATACCCTCAATGAGGTCAGCAGGGTTGCACAGCGCGCGTTCGGACTTGAAGTCAGATGAGAAGGAAATGAAGCCATGGTTCCAAGTAATGGGCGACATGATGGGATGCTGCCGTGCGCGAGGGGTTGTGCAGCTTGTATGCGAAGGGAATGAGAATGAATTTGTCTCGGTGTTGTCGTGACATGTCTGTCCAAATGCTGCATCCCACAGCCGGATAGTGTTATCCGCCGAACCAGATGCAATGCGAGTACCATCCGGTGAGAACGAGACTGACAAAATGGCTCCAGTGTGCCCCTGCAAGGGCTCACCCAATGGCTGTCCAGTCGTTGCATCCCACAGCCGCACAGTCGTATCCTGCGAACCAGACATGATGCGAGTACCGTCCGATGAGAACGAGACTGAGAAAACGGTTAGAGTGTGCCCCTGCAAGGGCTCACCCAATGGCTGTCCCGTTGCTGCATCCCACATCCGCACAGTGTCATCCCCTGAACCAGATGTGATGCGAGTGCCATCCGGTGAGAACGAAACTGAGCAAATGGGCAGAGTATGGCCCTGCAAGGGCTCACCCAATGGCTGTCCAGTCGCTACATCCCACAGCCGCACAGTGTTATCCGCCGTAGTGCTGCCGCGGTCCGGTCCAGAACCATGGTTCGAACCGGACTTTTGGTCCGGTTCTCCGCGGTTCGGTCCATGGTTCTTGCGCCAGCCAGAACCGGACCGGAAAACGGTTCTCGGTTCTAGATCTTCCCAAACGGTCCAGTTCTGGTTCGGCCTTCCCGAACCATTCCGAACCCTTATCGACTTCGACTTCGACAACACCTGCCTCGACGTCAGACTGTCGTCTTCGGGATTCACATTGTTGATTAATCAAGCTACATTTAGCCTTTTTGAAGGTATACCGGTAAGCACTAACTAATTAAACTCTCAAGTCTCTCACCCGCTCACCTCTATAACAGGAAGTTCTATTCATTGAGGACTGGCTACAACACTGTGCAAGACTACCTTTTACTGGAGGTGGATATGTTAGGCGTGGTCAAGGTGGATTTTGGAGGGATTGTGTCTTGCGCTATGCTGCAGAGGTGCATATTTGTGCTCTGAATGCTGATGGCTCCCTCGAGGGCCAGCACCCATCACTACCAGCGCACAACCCATCACACACCATGCCACCTGCGCCTATGTTGATGCCTGCCACCTCACTGCATCCCCTCTCACTCGCTTGCTGTTCTTGCTGGCTGGCTTTTGCTGGCTGGCTCGCCGTGTCTCACTCGCCCACTGTCTCTCACCCTCTGTCTCTCACCCATTGTCTCTCACCCCGCTGGACGCGACCCACACGATGATCTCCGGTTGATCTCCGGTTTTTCACTTTTGGCTTTGGCCGTCGGTGAGTAGTATCGTTCATCTCTCGACCATTTCTTACGCCTTACTTGAAAATGTCAGAGTGTGTCCTCGCGAATTGGTCAGTCTTCATCAATATGGCTCTCATCATGTGGGCTTTCCACTTTTCGCAGAATCCTGCGGCCGCCAGCATCACAATTTTTTCTGAAGCGCCGGCCACGTCAGCATCTTCAGCAGCTACAGAGGCAGAGGGGTATGGAGTCGTCATTAGAGTAGCTACTCAATGTGTAAACTAGTATTTCAATGTTTTGTTTTTCGTGCTTGCCACTGAAAATTTTCAGGTTCGGTTTGAGTTCGGACCAGAAAAAAACCGAATCGGACCACAGAGAACCGTTCTCTGTGGTCCGGTTCGGGGTTCGAAGATTTTGCAGAACCGAACCATGGTCCGGTTCTCGGTTCTCGTCCAGGACCCTCTGAACCGGACCGGACCGGACCACGGCAGCACTAATCTGCCGAACCAGATGCAATGCGAGTACCATCCGGTGAGAACGAGACTGACAAAATGGCTCCAGTGTGCCCCTGCAAGGGATCACCCAATGGCTGTCCCATCGCTACATCCCACAGCTGCACAGTGTTATCAAAAGAACCAGTCGCAATGCGAGTACCATCCGGTGAGAACATGACTGAATAGACGTGAGCATGCGCGTTGATCATGATCTGAGCAGCCCCCCAGTTTAAATGCCGTCCGGATGCCACGCGAAGGTTGTTGGGAAAGCTCGCGGTGAAATTGGTAGTGATAGTGGAGTTGATGGGTGAGAATGGCAGCGTGGATAAATACAGGTGTGGCGTGCTGTGCAAAATCATGGTCCCGAAGACTTGAATGAATCTTTGCACATCCATTGTGGTAGACTGCACATCTTCATATCCAGAATGGCCCTGCAGGTGATTGTAAGATGTTTATCCGACACTGCCTGGTAGGCATGTGCTCACCTTCAGCCACTTGGCAACTAGTGGAAGCACGGTTATTGCGCCCCTGAATGTACTGAGAAGGCCGAGGGCCTCAACCCAGAAGAGCAGTCGCTCATCGTTGAAGAATGATCTTATTGCGTTGGCGAGCTCCGAGTCGAAGTTCGATGCTGATACATGCGTAGCCCAAAATTGACAGGAATAGGAGAGATGTGGGGGAATGGATGTTTTGACTCATTGAGGTAGCCCTGTGTCTTGGGAATTAGGGAGGTACGACAACTTTAAATCACAGATATTGAAGTGAAGGTCATGTTCCATCACTCGCAGTGACGCAAATGCAAGGTCGCATTGTTGTGCCTTCGTGACTTCGACGAAGAAGTCTCCGCTGGATGATTCATCTGTCAGGAATTCTTGAAATGTCACATGAAGGGGTCGGATGGGGGAATATGAGTCGGTGGTGCCGCTGAGGAGGGCTCCCATACGTTTGATCACTAGATCTACTTTGTAGTGGTTGTGGTCCTCTGGAAAATGGGTCCGCATAACATTTAATGAAGCTAATGGGAGGGGTTCGGCTGTGGCAAGTATTTGTCCCATCATGGAATGAAATCTTGCTATTGCTTGCTTGTAGGTCATTGAACTCTTATCCTTTGGCATGATTTCTGTTAATATGAGTCGGTACACATCATACAACAAGTTTTCCCGCTCCCCAGGATTGTGGTTCACGACAACATTGAAACAGTCCATTGAGGATGAGCCGAGCTCGGGCTCCTTGATGTATCCGCACGCAAGACGCGCCCACTCAAAGAGTCCATCAGCTTTTGCAGCGAGCGTCGCAAGATGACTGTCCTGAAATTCTGACAGCTCTTTAAGCTCCTCAGATACGAAGGCGTGAATGTTGTGCTGCACGACTTCTGATGGAACATCGTCCATGGACAACTGTAGAATATGATCAGCACCTTCAAAGTCATTTTTGATATCATGAAGTGGGCGAGAGGTGACGAGAATCCAGAAGTTGGAAGGAAGTTCGGTGATTTGGGGGAGTCCTTTGTCCTGAAGTCTACCCGTGAGTATCCAGAGGAGGTTGCGTCGCGTCTCCACTCCACCACTCTCATCCAGTGCTTCGATCACAATCAAGACGGGCCCTACGCTTGATGCAGAGAACTTCTTTAGCAGTTTCATCAGAAGCTCGCACCACTGCTGGATGATGTCTGTCGTGTTCTTGAGTGAGTTTGCATCCTTGACTGCGTCCGCTAACGCTCGTTTCATCCCAGGATCATGATCAGCAAGGTCGTGCGTGACGGTGGAGAAAATCTTTTCATGGCGACGGTCTGCTTCTCTTTGCCGATCAAAACAAAAACATGAGCCGAGGCCCCCCGTTTCCTTGAACCAGTTGGCAATCGTGTGGGCGATGGCTGATTTACCCTTGCCAGCAGGGCCAGATAGCCACATTACACGCGGAACAGAATCTCCGCTGTTGTTGATCCACTCGGTGATTTGGGAGAGAATGTCCGTGCGAGTACCTGATAGGCATTGCTTCGCAGTATCTAATCTGGCGCCCCCTGCATAAAGCATGCCACTGAGATCGAGTGTTTCACCTGTAAGGGTATGAGTACATCTAGAATCAGAAGCACGTGGGAATCCTCACCTGCAGAGTGGACAAAGATAGCTACATCCTGATGAGCTTGATCCCGAAATTGCTGCATAAGCCCATCTAGGGCGTTGCTGTACCGTGTGATGATATCATCCGTTTCCGCAACGATGTTTTTACTGACTCTCTTCCCTATTATCATAGCAAGTATAAGAGTCATGTATGAATACGATAGTCGCAACTCACAGAAGCTCTTTGTCTCTGAGTATTCCCTGATAAAACGGGCACATTCGAGAGTCTGCTGAGCAATCTTTCCGATGACATCATGCATTGATTTAACCTTGGAAAGATTATCGTCTTGAGCAATGAAACCATAGACTTCATCTAATTTCTGGAGAAGGCGATGTACTGATTCGTCGTGCTCCGCTTGAGCAAGAATAATCTGCATGTAACCATAGCTTCTGAGAGGAGGCAGATCTCTGAGCAACATAGAACGCACTTTAGCTGCAACAGAAAGTATGCCCAATGCCATCTTTGCATATGGATGCACCTACAACTCGATTAGTTTGCTACCAACGAAGGAGAATGGCCCCTACATCTGCAATCTTCTCGATGGCAGTGTCAAAAATTTTCAGGGGTTGGAGGTATGCGGTGTTGACATCATCTGCAGCAGCGAGACTTGCTGGGGCATTGTTGGCAGCGGATGTCACAGATAGCGTGTGTCCCCCAAGTGTTTTCACGCGTTCTGAGGCCTCATGAGCACCCTGAAGTTCAGCATGAACCAATATGAAAGTAGGAGTTTCCTCCATGCCAGAGAGGGTGTCGAGAACCTGTACGACCAACAAAATTTAGAGACGACAACCATATAATTTGATGCAGGTACCTTCGAAGCAGATTCTCCAGATGTACCTTGGTTAACGCAGTCACTGGGGATTTCAGCTGTGGGAAGCTTGTCGTCGGTCAAAGGGTGTGGATGTGACGTGTCCTGGGCGCCTCTGATGAAAAAGTTGATCTGGGATTACGATTTTGAGGACCTACCTCAATGTTCTGATTTGATGGGACATCTTGAAGGTCGACATTCTGGATCTCAGGAATGTGGTTGCGAGACTGCTTGAAGAGTTTCTGAACAATGTCAGCCATATTCAAAACGAGGACTGAAACAATTCAGTAGTCTACTCACAGAAATTTTCTTGGTGATGCGTTGTAGAGACTCATGCCTCTCATTGTGCAATATGGCAGTTTTCACTGGGGAGTACATGGCACGAACTTGTAGCATCACTCTGTGTGCTACCCACAGCTATCTCTATATGAGGCGCAGCTTTCCCGTGCAACACGCGCCATGCGCGCGTACCTTTCCCGCGCTTCACGATGTATATGCGCGCGCACTTTCCCGCGCCTGAGCGCCCTATAGCGCCAGCCATCCAGAAGCATTCATCCACTGTCCACCAAGTTCCCTAGTGCGTATATTTCCATTTCTCACATTTGCTTATCGTTCCATCTTTATTTTTATCATGGACCCTTACTTACATATATCTTTACATACCTTACTCGGTAGCGCTTCGGCTCCGCATGACAGCGCTTAGGCGCCATACTTAAGCGCCAGCAGTACATACTATGAAAAAAAGAAGGAAACTTACTCTCCCACCAGAACGACAGAGGACTTACTGGTTACTACCCACTATTCACCTAGCAGAACATAGTAGAAATCTATTTGTTTACACCTCGCATCTCTCTTCTCTTGTCTTACATCATATCATCACTTAAGCAAACTCACTCTTACTCTCTCTCATATCTGTATACACACGCACACTTTCCCGCGCTTCGCGCCATACACGCGCGCATTCCCACGCCTTGCGCGCACCTGCGCTTTCTCGCGCTTCACATTGGCCAACCAGTAGCGCTTTCAGCGCATACCTCTAGATCCTTGCTGCACTCGCTTCCCCTTTAGGGTCGAACGCACTTGTCGTCTCAAGTATAGCAGACTAGGCAATGCACGACCTTACAACAATTATAGATACAGTCAGGAGCATTGTTCGTGCCTCGCTGTGTCATTGAACCTTCAGCGTTTCGCACATTTCCGCATGGCCTGTTGGACCCGACTAAGGGGTGAGCTCTGGAGTAAGAAAGCATCAGAGGCAGCAATGGAATTCATGAGCACTCATCCACAGTTAGTGAGCCCATGAGATGACATACCGAGCTTTTACGAACGGTTGCTTCACAGGTTTTTGGAGGATATGACCTATTATAATAATCTTCACTGAGCACGAGTGGTGAATTAGTGTGAGCAAAGTGGAGATGCAAGAAGTATGGGAGAAGGGAGAGGATTCTGGTACGAGCTAAATACCCTTTGGCAGAAGTTTTGAAGCATGGCCGGCGCGTTTACTTGATTCTTGAACCGCCAACCATAATTGTCAGCCATGGAGTTCCGAGGCGCAGGGAAAGAGATCTGGACAAGCCTTTGAAAACCCTGTCACAGAAATGACGGAAATTGATCGAAATGTGTAGGGCATGATTTGAACAGTGATAGTGCATACTAGTGCTGCCGCAGTTTCAGTTTATGTCCGGCTTTAGCTGGAGCCGGAACCATAGTTAGCCAAGCCGTGTATGTAGTTATACAATATGTAATACATGGCCCGGTCCAGCCAATGAAGCTATATTTACAGGCTTTAAGCCAGCTCAAGCCAAATTTAATCAGAATATGTATAATATAATATAATATAATATAATATAATATAATATATATAAATTTGCGCATCTCCGAGCCCACAATTTATCTAAGGCTGCATTCGTGTATGATACACTTGTGTCCTTGGTACAAGCTGTTGCATCTCGGTGCTGTAAAGACAGTAAGAAGCGGGGATGTCAAGTTTCGTCATCTTAGAAGAATGCGAGGGTACCGAGAGCATAGGTGACGGTACAGGTTGAAAAATTGCAGCTGGATCCTCGACTGGGGGTGTGCCAAAATTAGAAGATGGCATGGGCAAGGTGGGCGTGCAAGGCAGGAACTATGAGGTTGGATGATGAGAAGGCAGATGTGCCATGAGATGCGGAGGGGGATCATGCTTCCTTGCAGTGGTGACAGGGACAGGCAGATTGTCTCTGCTTGGCAAGCGAGAGGCAGAGCGTAGAACACACAAACTAGATTCAGTAGCGTGAAGCTTCTGTTTGCGAGAATGATCCAGTGCAGACAACAGCAGGAGAAAGGGAACAGTGGTTGAAGTTTTAAAAAAAGTGAAACCAAGTCGTGGCCAACAATGAGAAACACTGACGAGACACGCAAAACAGAATAGAACCACGTTCTGAATTGCGGAATGACGATGGTAAGGTACAAGCTAAGGGAAAAGAGGTGTTTACGATGCAATGAACCATATGCAGGTGTACGTAAGCCACCAGGCTTACAGATACCAAGTAGTGGTAGAAACAGTGTCAGTACGGAAACATCTGAGTTGATATCGCTAAAGGGGTGCCAAATATTATATGGACATGGCGATTTCATTATACAGATAGCAGATGAGCACAACAGATGGCACAAAGAAAAATACTAGAATAGCGCAAGGCAGCCAATACAATGCAAATCGTCTGTTATGATGCTGGCGCCTGCATTAGGCAGAAGTTCACCCGTAAGTGATGTTGTCGGTTTCTGAGATGGACTTCATAGTTCTGCAGTGTATCCCCAGGCCCAGAGTTATATAACTGCAAACCAAATAAGTCTGCATTGGTCCAAGTCTAGTGATGTGGACGAACCTTGCCAGGGCAATCCAAACATTTCACCCTCTAATATAGTATGGGGGGAGCTCGATGTAGGATTGCTTCGAACTTGTCATCTGGGTATTGTTCTTGAAGCGAACGAATTGCTGTGGTTAGCCATGGCGGAGGGTAAGTGATACGTTAGCAAGTATAATAGCACATCGGAAAGTGACTGAATCAAGGCCCGAGAAAATAGAGATACATGAACGCCAAGTGCGTCTTTAGATGACATTGCGAAGGCTCAGTGGGACTTCAGGCTGTGGAAAGTGAGTTAGATACAGTTTGTGATGTATGATTTCAAAATGTACACATTTGATTCTGGATTGGAAGAAAATTGTCAATCGTCAGTACTAGGCTTTTTTTTTCAGAAAAATGCATACTTCGAAAACATTCAAGGACGAGGAAGCAGACTTCAGATCCGACGAGACCTCCAGAGGCAGTGAATTCTCGGAGATTAGCGAATGAGTTTGCACGTGACCCACCTCATCATTGAGACCACCACCAACGGCGCGATGAGTTCCGAAGCACTCGTTGAGTACTTGCCCTCTGGTTTGAAGTCAATTGCAACCTGTGTGCAGGTATTAGGGAAATTATTGAAGAAATAGAAAATGACGCTTACCTTGTTGTGTAGAATAGATTGAAAATTCGAATCAAACACCGAAAAAGGAAATGTGCTGTAGGCCGTAGCGATCGGATTTGATGCCCAAGCGCCAACACTACTCCAAAATCATTGAACGCACATCGAATTCGATACTGAGAATCGCGATTCATGATGGGTCCTCAAAGAAACGTAAGTGATTGGATCTGGTGTACAAAAAGCTAAGTTGAAAAAAAAATTAGTTGTACTGCAGCATTGATCACGCTCGCAAGATAGAGGCAGAGCGGGTGGAGTTGAAGAGGATAAGGGCAGCGAAGCTAGTGAAAGCTTCACAAAGCGAGAGATCAGTCCGGAAACGGCCAATGAAGAACTGGTGGCGCGCAGAGGTTGGGTTGGAAAGTGCGGGAGTGAATGAGTGTTGCAGATGTGTGGAGAGGTCGGGTTGGAAAGTGCGGGAGGAATAGTCATCGCAGAAGTACGCAGAACTTGTGCTGTATGGAGAATCTATCAGTAAAAATGCACTTGCACATCGAGCTATTTGTGGGGACGCGTGCATGAGACGATACAAACTACATCGAATGCTTCTTAGCACATCCACTGTATTGGCAAAGCCGAGCGACTGCATACCTTTGGTGAAGTACCAGTCGCTTTGTAGTTAAGGAAGTACACGTTCAGGAGGGTGAAGGTGAAAGAGAGGGATGAAGACGAAATACTATTGAGTATAGGTTTCTAGTGACGGTAGAAAATCTGGCCTGAATGTCAGCTTGCATTTGATTGTAAATGAAAATCACATACATTGAGTGAAGTGTCAAATTAGTGATTTACCACGAAAGCGAAGCTTTCATGGTGGGGAACAGAGAAGGCATCGCCAAGTCCATCCCAAGGAGTGGGTGCAGCAACGTCCGTGCGCCATTCCCAGCTGTGTAAATAGCAAAGATGACGCCAAAGTACTTGGTCTGTTGCGAGGGTGTGCCAACATTTAGAAACAAGAGAGCACGCGAGCAAGCCGCTGGAAGATACGTGAAGATGAAAAGAGATAATTCTGTGGGAAGGGCCTAAAAATAATCGATTTATCAGTCAGGGCTACTGGACAGAGAACATCAGACTCACCCCTACAACATCGAACTGCAACAGAGGGGTCATTCTGCGCTGCAGACTTGCAAGCACAGAACGAGGAAGACACTCAAAGAGCTTGTAAGTTATTTCTGTGAACGTTCACGCGAGTGGGGACATCGCATTTGAGTGAGTGGAGAGGGGTGCAAGAAAGAAAATTGTCAAATGTAGATCGTCATTAGGTAGATCAGAGATGAACCTTCGCGCTCAATAAAATAAAATGAGACCAAACCAAATCATGCTGGTGTATCAAGAGAGAAAGGGAGGTGGGTGGGTGACTAAAAATCAGGGCCGGGTGTCAGAAGGTGGTAGTACGAGGTGAAAAAAGGATGTTAACACAGAAACACACACTTATCTATGTCTTAGCGCATGGGCCTGCTGCTACTTTGAAAAACACATACATCGAGTGAAGTGTCAAATGGATTTCATGTGCAGCCTACAAAGCCTAGGCTAGATCCACGTGGTGTACTCATGGGCTCGCATACACGTTGATCGTCCACCTCAAGCTCACGTCCTGTCAGCAGTATCTTTGGTCAGCAAGGCTGGAGTTCAACAAATGATAAGCAAACTCACCCATTCTTGGTACAAACCAACATCCTGTCATTGTCAACGGATGAGCAGCATCTCTGGTCAGCATGACTCAAACTCAATACATCCTGAGGATGTGATATTCTCACCCAGAAACGGTACTGAAGAAGATCCAGATAGCCTAGACCAGGAGACTTGTCAGATGCATTTAAAGTGACAATTGAGATCAGATAAAACATAGCTCAAGAAGAATCGTAAGATGTGTGATGGTAAACGAAAAGTAAGAAACACGAAATAAAAATCCATGAAGATAGAGGAGATGTCAGGTATCATAGATGTCAACCTGGTCGTCGATATCATTGCACTCATGCTCTGCAATGGCTTTGAGAACAGCATCATATGCATGACTGTCACCTGTAGTTCCACTGGAGACAGGTGCCAAAAGCTCGTCAGAGCCATTGTCAGATACCATCTCACTTTCCATGGCCCATTGCGATGCTGCCCAACCTCTGGTGAAATTCAGTCGCTCCTTTTTTACAGAGAACTTCACCATCTGTAGTGCCTCCATGAGGACCAGACTGATGCAATTGCACTTTTTTGTATATGTTTTGCTGCTTGATGAGAACACCCGCTCACAGGGAACAGCAGACGCCTGAATTGGGAGGTAGTCCATAGCGATGGCATAAAATGTTGGGAACATTGCCTCAGACATCTGGTCGAAACATCATGGTCAATGACGAAAGATGTAATTTAACACAGAACAAGACTCTCACCTGCCAGAAGGAGAGTACATTCGTTCCCTCGGGGCTGATATTAGCTGTACTGTAAGCCCCAAACTCCTGATCGACCGTCTGGACAATATCGGGGCAATTTGGCAGTACATCCCTCTCAGGAAGTCTGTAGATACGTGAGCCTAGCGTGCGTGACTGTAGTCTTGAGATTTGGTGGGTTGGAACCGGTACGTCGGGGGTCCTTTGTGCTCTCTTGGCATGCATCTGCACGACATATGAGCACATGCTGTTGGTGGTTAAATAGACGTACCAGTTTGAGAATGAATTCTTTCGCTGAATTAACTCGATTTTCATCCCAATGATCTGTGGCCCATGACATTCGGCGCATAGGATCAACAACTATAAAATCAATTATAAGACATCAACTGTTATATGAAAATGCGAGGGACTGACACATCGCAACTGCATATGCATTCGTGCAAGCCATCCGGTCATCGTACTTCTCTACCCAAGTCAAACCAATGTCAATCAGTGGCGCACAGTGAGGGGTGCCATCGGCCAACTGCTTCTAATCCTCGAGTAACCTTTCAAAAGCTGGAACCGCACTGCTCAACATAGGAGTGCTCTCACTCGACATAGATTGCTGGGCTCTGTGTGGGGGCTGACATTACATAGTTAGATACAACATAGGTTGCGAAGACATTGATACTGACCTCCAGAATTACTTCGAAGTCCTGCAGGAAATGCCATTCTATTGGACTCAACTTTTTGTCGTATATGGAGCGTTGATTGGCAGACTCAAAGAATAAATCAACCACCTGGGTAACTGTTAGTCTATGACAAATGTTTAGTGAGATGAGGCCTCACCTGACGTAGATTTTATAGACGATTAAGCATGACATAAACTGAATCCCAGTGTGTTGGTTCGTCGAGTAGCAGTTCGACTGTAGGGAGCTTTATGGGCTCGCCTTTGTTTCCTTGGAACCATCCTTTTTCATTACCTATCACGATAGTATCCCTAAAATTCCCACATCGTTGGTTTGATGCACAGATGGAGCGCATGACATTTCTGGCCCGTTCGAGAGCTTTACTGGTGATAGCGCCAACATATTCCTTCTTGTTGATATTTTGACCGCAAACATCCCATTTGTCCTCCACACATGAAAAGTCCGCAGTGGTGTAGTCGTCGACGATATGTTGATCACATATGTTGATCACATGCGGAAAACAGGGGATTCTGTTTTTGATCAGATCATAATTAATCTGGCGTTCCTCGAGTAAGTGGGAGAGCTCCTTCATTGATGTTTGATTATTTGCTGCATTGTCCAACATGAAGTGTCCAGGCTAAACAAAGTCAGCATGTGTCATATAGTACAGCTAAACACTAACATTCTTTGCAACATCAGCATGATCAAGGAGATGCAGTGTTATTGAACCGAGAGATTTGCCAGTATGGCTTCCCGGAACGTGGTGAAAAGCAATCAAGGCTGCCTTCAAGATGAGCACTGATCAAGGAGATGCAGTGTTATTGAACCGAGAGATTTGCCTGTTACGAACTAGGATAGTTCTAACAATGACAACTCGACAGAGTTTTCGGTCGTTGAGATTCTCAGTCTCTCAGACAAGAGAGAGTTCTGTGGACTTAGTCAAAGGAGTGCTCTGACTAAGAATCGGGTTTCAGGACGACTTAAGATTGGAGGTCTTAAGTGAAGGATGTTCCAGGTAAAACCTAGTAAGATTCAAGTGAAGAATACAAGTGTAATACATGTGCTTAAATAGATCCATATGTGCGCACAGACCAAGTCATCGTGAGATAGTAAGTACAAGTTCAAGAAAGGAAGGCATATCGTAAGAATGTAAAAGTATGAGATAGCGGTTGTAACATTACCCCCTTACTAAGCGTGAAGTCACCGACTTTACTCATAATCTTGGTATTCACAATGGTTAGAGTCGTCCTGGTTTGCCCAATAGATAGGGTCGTCGGAATAGTCAAGCTGATCGTTTCCTCCAGTAAGGTACTCTGCCTGTCGGAGGGCTTCTTCTTCCTGGCACTGGCTGACGTAAGCTTCATCTAAACTTTTCTCCCAATGAGAGAGTTCTTGGTAGAATCCTTCGTCCTTCCAAGTAAGCGTAGTGGGGGAGCTTCCAGTGAATTGGTGGCAATACAAGGATAGATGTCCAGGGGAGAGTTCCCTGCATATCCTGCAATAATAATCGGGACAGTTGGTTTGGCGATGGCCAAGGGTTTTACAGTATCTGCAAACACGGTTTTCGTCTGGGTTCGAGGATGAAGGCCGTATGATGGGAGGAGCGGGACGGTGACTGAATGCTTCATCATCGCTAGAGGCTCTTTTCTTTCCCTTGCCTCGGTATCCATGTTTAGGGGACCTTCTTCTTCTTCGAGAAGATTCTTTAATCTGGGCTACGTCTTCTTTAGCGAGTACGTAGATGGAGGACAATGGCATGGGGATTCGTTCTGCTTCCACGATTAGCTCAGCGTACTCTGCAGGGGCGGTAGGTCCAAGGGCTTGTACTGGGACAAGGCAGTCTACGAATGTCGGTGGAGTAAGCGTGGATGGGATAGTCATTGGTGGATGGATGTGTAGCGCTTTGAGTGCTTCAGCAAGCGCGATGGTTTCGTCGGGAGGAGAGGTTGACTGTTCCATGGTTATTTCTTCATGCGTAGAAGAGAAGGCAGCGTAAAGGTTTTCCAGGTGCTCTACAGTTTCTTCTGGAGCAACGACCATATCAGACGTGGTTGCGGATGCTGTGGAGGCTAGTTGTAATGCAAGTTGGGTCTCTTCTTGCAGGTTAACGATCATGGCGTTGGTAATCTCCGTGAGGCTGTTAACAGCAGCCAATAGCTCGTCAGACACACGAGGAGGAGGAATGGGAATTCCACCGTCATAGGAAGGTGGTGGAGTCGCAGTTGTTCGTTCAACTGGTTGTGGAGATGGTGGGCGAGCGACTCCGGTGACTCGTTCAGCAATGATGTGAATAACTTCCTGGATATCTGCCCTAACCTCCTGAGGGATAAGATGCAGAGTGTAAGCACGAATGCATTTCTGTAAATGCATGATGCCATGTTGAACACGTGGTTCCTCCACATGTCGTACGAGTCTTTCAATGAGTTTGGTGGATCTAATGACGTTAACGAGGAGATTGATGGAGAAGGTGTTTCGGTTGATAAGGATCTTGTTGATTTCAATGGCATGTTGGGGACAAAGGATAGCGACTTCGATGAGAGTAAGGTCTTCGATTTCTGAGATGAAGGATTCAAATTTTCCTTCGTCGGAGGATAGGTCGATTGGGGCGAATGTGGATTCATAGGGGAGAGTGTAAGAAACTGGGAAGGACATAATGTTTATGTTGATGGGAAGATATCACAGTGAGTGTTTTCTTTTATAGATCGAAAGGGTTTCTCCGGCATTTTCCAGGTTTTCTTCCGGGATCCACTCATTGCTAGCGGAGGAATATCCTTTCCATGATACAAGATAACGGCGATGTTTGCTGGTGCCTTTGTGAGCCAGTATAGCTTCTATTTCGTATTCTTCTTCTTCTTCTAGAATGTCAGGTGGTGGTTCCAAGAAGTTCGGACCGTGAACGTCATTTTCGCTATAGGACGATAATAGGGAAGCATGGAACGTGGGATGTATTTTCCATTGCGGAGGTAGTTGGAGTGTGAACGTGGTCGGAGATAGTACGGTAGAAATGGGGAAGGGGCCATATCTTTTCGGGGCGAGTTTCCGAGATGGGAGTTTTAGACGGAGATTGGTTGCAGATAACCACACCTTATCGCCTACTTTCCATGGTTGGTACTTCTGGCCAAAGGATCTTTCTGCCATCTGTTGCATAGCAATGTTGTGACAGGCTATCGCTTCTTCTCTGATCTTTTGAAGAAGTCGAACTCGTTCCTCCACGGCTGGTACTGTTGAGTCTGCTAAGACATGGGGGATTCCTTTAGGCTCATAACCCATCATGATGTAGAACAGTGAAGCATTTCGGGCGTCATGCTTTCTATGATTGTGAACAAACTCTGCCATGGGAAGGTGTTCTACCCAATTAGTTGGGTCGTTGCTGCAATAGATCCGTAGGTATGTTTCTAGTTCTTGATTGAGTCGTTCAGTCTGTCCATCAGTTTGCGGATGAAAGGCGGTGGAAGGGGCGATAGAATAATCAAGGAGTCGAGCTAATTCCATGGAGAATTTTGAGAGAAATTGGGGTCCTCGGTCAGAGATTACTTTGTCGTGTAATCCGAAGCGTTTGAATATGTGTTTCAGGAATAGTTTGGCTACCCCTTCAGAGGTAATATTTTTATGGCAAGGAGTAATTATCACCCCCTTACTAAGCCCATGGTCTACCACAACCATGACGGAATCAAAACCAGAGGAAATGGGAAGATCCGTGATAAGATCGACAGAGATCTGTGAAAAGGGGCGGGTGGCAAGGGAGGAAATGGGGATGAGAGGTGGCGTAACGGGATGTGTATCGGCCTTCATTTGCTGGCAGGTGGCACATCCTTCAACGTATTTCCGGATGAAGGCTCCCATACCTGGCCACCATGCTTCGCGTTTGACCAATTCCTCGGTTTTAAAACGTCCGGGATGACCAGCGGTTGGATGGTCATGGTATCGAGCCAGCATAGTTTTGCGATGATCAGGAGCAATATACGCTCGGTTCTTGTAGGACAATATCCCTGAATCTACTTTCCAATCACTTAAAGCGGATTTCATGGGGGGAAGACAGACACCATTGAGGGCGTCTATGGCAGTGGCGAATAGTGGGTCGTTAAGTGCATCTGAGCTGGCAAGGGTAGCGCGAAGGTCGTCATCAATGAGTCGGACAAACATGGAATCGGGAAGTAGGATGGTGTTATCGTTATCGGAGGATCCGGTATCATGGTCTGATCGCCGAGAGAGGGCGTCAGGTACAGCTAATTTAGAACCAGGAATGTGATGTAGCTCCAGATCAAAGTCAGTCAGAAGCATCTGCCATCGTGCTTGTCAACGAGATAAGTGTTCAGCTTTCTTAAAGTAGAGCAAGTTCATGTGATCTGTGAAAACTATAATCAGGGAGGGGTGTCCTTCAAGATAATGTCGCCATTCGGTTAGCGCACGAATTATGGCAAGGAGTTCTCGGTCAAAAATTGGATAATTTCGTTCGGCTGGATTGAATGATTGCGATAGATAGGCGCAGGGGTGATAGACACCGTTTTCGTCAGTTTGTAATAGAACTCCTCCTGTTGCCACTAAAGAAGTGTCTGTGGCAATAGCGAATTGTTTTAAGGGGTCTGGGTTGCGGAGTACAGGATGGGTGGTAAAACGGGTTTTCAACTGGTTGAACGTTTCCTGATGTTGAGCGTTCCAAGAGAAAATGGTATCCTTCTTGGTCAGATCGATAAGGGGACGAGCGATGTCCGAGTAGTGAGTGACAAATGATCGGTAGAAATTGCAGAATCCTAAAAATGACCGAACTTCTTTAACAGAAGTAGGAACGGGCCATTCTTTGATGCCATTGGTTTTTGCTTTGTCCATTTCTATGGATCCTGGTTTAATGATCATGCCAAGAAATTCGACTTCTTGAGAGTCGAACGTGCACTTTTCTGGTTTCAGAAATAGCTTTTCCGCTCTAATCTTTGTTAAGATCCGCCTTGTTCGTTCGTGATGTTCTTCAAGTGTCTTTGAAAAGATAAGGATGTCGTCCATGTATATTACCAGCCATCCTTTGTTGATTTCCTGACGGAATTCATTATCCATAAATGCTTGAAAGGTGGCAGGTGAGTTGCATAGCCCAAAGAACATTACACTTGGTTCAAATAATCCGTGCTCCGTGGTAAATGTGGCTTTCCATCGATCATCCGGGTGGATACAGATGTTGTTATATCCTGATCTAATATCCATTTTCGTGAAGAAGTTTGCCCCGTGTAGTCGTTCGATAAGAGTTGCCGGAAGTGGAAGGGGATAAGAGTTCTTTATCGTTTAATCATTAATGCCTCGATAATCTTGACAGGGACGAAGCTCTCCACTTTTCTTTCCTACAAAAAAGAACCCACTGGCTTGTGGGGATTTCGACGGAGTGATAAAACCCTTTTCCAAATTTTCGTCAATAAATTTCTTTACCGCAAGCCTTTCTTTTGGTGAGAGAGGGTATACTTTAGACATCCTTGGAAGGAACCCAGGTTTTGTTTCTATGTGGTGGTCTATTCCTGGTCGTTCCGGGGGGAGTTGTTTTAGTCCATCTTTGGCAAATACATCCGCATACTCATGGAGATAAGCGGGCACGAGTTCTTCGAAAGGTTTCTTCTGTTTTTCCTTTTCTTCCGTTGCAAACTCTTGCGCCTTGTTGCTAACTTTAAGAGGGGTGATGATTGGAATTTGTTCCGAAAAGGATGTTCCATCCTTTGTGAGAGGAGTGTCGAGCGAAATCTCTTGTATAATTCGAACGAATTCTCCATCAGCACCGTATTCAACCAGGAATTCCCCGTCATCTAGCTTATAGGTAGAGACGTCTTGTACCGGTGGAGCGCACCAAACATCTTCCTGAGTGTCAAAAAGATCGTCATCCTCCGTTGGTAGCAACAGCGGTACATCTTCGGGGATTTCCTCAATGGAAGCAGAGAATTTGGATGGTTGTTTCTTTAGTTTGGAATTTGTCCACTTTCTTTGTTCGGGGGGGGGTGCTAAGTTTTCGAATTCTTTCCGAGATTTCGATAGACTTTGGGGTACAAGGAAGTGAGAGAGTTCGTTCTGCCCAGTCGATAGAGGGATTCATCTTTTGGAGCCACAGAATTCCCAAGAGAATTTAGTCTCGTGCTCCTAAATTGGTAATGTTGAATTTTCCTATCATGGTTCGTTCATCAATTTTGATGATAAGGGTGCAGTACCGATTTACTGGTCCGCTGCTGAAATAGCTTCCATCTGCGGTTCGGATATTGAATGGTTTTTTCAGTTTTCGGGTTCTTATCCCGAGCTTTTTCACAAAGCTTTCGGAGATATAGGTTCCAGAAGCGCCAGAATCGATTACCGCGCTTGTTTCGACATTTTCCTGTTTTTGAGATATGAGAGTAATGGGAATGCAAAGTTCTTTTTTATCATTGACAGCTCGTATCAAACGTACAGGTTCTATTGGAGATTCCACCGTTGATATGTTTCTCCGTTTCAAAAATCCTCTTGAATGCGCCTAGTTTCTTCTTCCTCTTCTTCTACTTTGTGGACAAAGGGAGGTCCCTTTTTCTTCTGCGGACATTCCCGAGCACGGTGTCCGATCTGGTGGCAAGTGAAGCACTTTCCCACACGCATGTGTTCTTGGCGACTTTCATCCGTGAGTCGATCAATCACCATAGCATCGCGATCCCTTGTGGGTACAAATCTTTGATCCCCAAATCTTTTCTTCTTCTGTTGTATAGGGAAGCGGGATCTAATGGATTGTAACTGTGTGTGGCAGTTATCGATGTCGACTACTGCAGCGATGTAGTCATCGAAGTTCTTTGGGACGTTTCCAGCATTGAACATTTTGATAAGGATTCCTATATTGAGTCCTTGCTGGAAGTGAAAGATTTTGGCGGTTTCTTCTTTGACTTTTGCTTGAGCGATTAGCCTCTGATAATTGGCGATATAAGTCTGGAGATCTCTGGTTTGTTTGAGAGCTCCTAGCTTGGTCATTGCTGTTCCGGAAGGATCGATTGCGGAGAATGCTTTATTGAAAGCTTCTAAGAAATCTTTCATGGTACCATATCCTTTCTTTTGTCCGGAGGAGTCAATGAATTGAGCGTCTTCCAGAAATTCTTCTTTCCATAATCTGAGCCCCTTCAGTGACAAATTCCGTATTATACGGGCCACCCGACCTGCATAATATCCCGTACAAGACGGGCCAGCGGACCATGGGCCCATGTTGTGTACATCCTCGATGATGACGGGTGGGCCGGAGGGCATATTATTTCCGTTGGAGATGGGTGGGCCCATGCATGGCAATGATATATATTTCATTGATGTTCACAGATGGGCCGGGGGGGATATTATCACAAATGGAGATGGGTGGGCCCATCTGGGCAATATGTAGAGTAGGGTGTATTACATATACGGGTGGGCCGACGTAAGGTGTATTACATAGATGGGTGGGCCGAAGTAAGGAAATGTCACATATACGGGTGGGCCGAGGGTGTGGTAAAATATTTATCGCATAGACAGGTGGGCCGACAAAGGGTGTATTGTATATATGGGTGGGCTGAGGCAAGGAAATGTCACATATACCGGTGGGCCGAGGGTGTGGTAAAATATTTATCACATAGATGGGTGGGCCGACATAGGGTGTATTACATGGACGGGTGGGCCGAGGTAAGGAAATGTCACATATACGGGTGGGCCGAGGGTGTGGTACAATATCTATCACATAGATGGGTGGGCCGACGTGGGGGAATATTACATATATGGGTGGGCCGGGGTGGTGGAATATTACATATATGGGTGGGCCGGGGTGGTGGAATATGACATACACGGTGGGCCGAGGGTGTGGTGATATATATAATACATAGAGGGGTACATATACAGGTGGGTTTAGATACATTTCATAAGTCCCAAAGCCATTGTGAAGCATATCCTATGTGTCACACACCCAACAACCTGAAGCCCAAAACTCACAAAAATATTGGTCAAATGTCAGTGCAGAACACCGAGTCCCGAGTGCCGGGTGCTACAATGGAATCATTGAATCACCGAAACCCGAAACACGGCACTCGAAACTGGGTGATCACAGTTGATATCACCCGACCTCCAGACACCCGGACACCCGAAGCCCGAAACTCAAACACCATTGTCAAATTTCACCAAGTCCTGAACCCCGAACCCCGAGTCCCGGAACCCGGAACTCGGGCCTTGGGACTTGGTGAAATTTGACAATGGTGTTTGAGTTTCGGGCTTCGGGTGTCCGGGTGTCCGGAGGTCGGGTGATATCAACTGTGATCACCCAGTTTCGAGTGCCGTGTTTCGGGTTTCGGTGATTCAATGATTCAATTCTGCCATAGGTAACATGCATTGCAAAACATTTATGTACATCTATCACTAAGCAATTAGGTAGCCATGTCAACCTCCCCACCAGCTGGCTCAACAGGCACCTCAATATCCATCTCTTCAGAAACAGAATTATACTCTGGCACAAGGTTGCCCGGGTCATCCGGGACCACAATTTCACCAGACATTTGTGGACCCTCAGGCTGAACTTGGCTGGGCTCAAACACGAGCCCAATCATGTCAGAGCCATCCTCGACTTTCAAGGGGGTGGGTTCCATGACAGCCATATGAGCCATATCCAAATTGATGAGGGCAGGAAGTGCAGAGGGGAGGGGGGACATGGATGGGGGGGGTGGAACTGATTGATTGAGTAAAAATGATGCATTGGCAGGCATGTCCGGAAGTGGAAATGAAGGGTGCTGGTCGACGACCTGGCGCCGGAGGCTCTCATGGAGGCGTTGCAGGGTATCAATCTTACCATCCTGCTCCCGTACACGAGCCTCAAGCATGGCAATGCGAGCTGCACCATCCCGGATGGCGATTGCCATGGAATGGAGATCCGGCATGGGCACATCGAGTGCTGAACGAGGAACTGCAACACTCGAGGACGGAACAGCTAAGGCAAAATTAAGTTCAGCTGGTCATTACAAATGCAGGAGACTTACGAGCTGTTGCAGGAGCAGGTGCAGGCACAGGTGCCTTGGTGGAAGTGATTGTTTTGCTGCGACCACGTGATTTCACCTGTGGTGTAGTCACAGCAGGGACAGCCGGAGTACGCATGGGGCCACGAGATTGGCTGCGAGTGCGGGCCCTTGACTGCGAGGCGGCCGGAGCTTTGGGGGCAGGTGTGCTGGAACGCGTATGATGGGTGGTGGATTTGCCTCCAGGGCGAGTCCGTGGGGGCGGGGATCCCATCGATGCAGGTTGACACTTCACCTTCTTGCTGGCGCAGTGGATGCAGGAGACACAGGGAGTACGCCTCCTCCTGTCAAACCGAGTGGCGCAGGGCCAATCGAACTTGACACAATAATGGCAGGGGTTGTTCTGTGAAACAAGTTAGTTGTTGCACAAACAGGAATTATATAGAGTACTCACTGGGCCAGGAATGGTAATGTCGAATGAGGCAATGACTGGGGGATCACCATCCGAAGCGTTGGACTCAGTGTCATGGTCCTCCGTGGCCTCCGGACGAGTGCCGGAGGTGGCCTGTCAAATTATTAGTGTAAATGCGAGTTCCGGAGGAGCGCAGAAGACTTACTGCAACCTCCGGACGAGTGCTGGGAGATTCCTAATACAAAATCGCAGGCATACAAATCATTAGCATGAGTGACAAACAACTCCAAATGACTTACTGGAACCTCCAGACGACTGCCAGCAGTCAACTGATAACATATCAGCATTTATGTGAGATCCGGATGAACAAATTGGACTTACTGAAGCAGGGCCAAAGGATTTCTTTTTTGGAGAACGGGGTGAACGAGGCAAGTGAGGGGTCCCTTGAGCAAGTGTGGAGATCCGGGGAAGGACGACCTCCGGAACTCCACGCGAAAGTGGCTGCAAAAAATTGAGAGAATGTAAAAAATAATCCAGACGACATACCTGAATAATTGTGTCTTCATCATCTTCCGACTCCACAATCGGCTTCGACTTGATGATGCGAGCAGACTTGGGCTGCTTGTGAGACTTCATGGCGGACTTCGGAGGTTGGGATGATTCGCCAGAAATCAGCAGAGACTTCCTCTTTCTGCTCCCTCCAACTTCTGGCTCAAGGCTCACATCAACCGCCTTACCCTTGCCTTTGTCCTGGAACCCGGAGGGTGCCAGAGTTGAAGGTCCGGCGAGGCCGGGCGGGAATGGAGGGACAGGAGCAGAGGGAATGACAGGAGGAGAGGGATGGACAGGAGCAGACGGAATGGGAAGAGGAGAAGGAAGGTCAACAGTCAGTGGGGTGGTGGATGGGTTAGGGACGACCGGGAGATCACAGGAATGGTCATCCAAGGCGTCCCAAGCCTGGATCTTGCTGCGCCAGGAGTGTTTTGATATGCGGGGGTCGTCATGGCCGATGCTGTGCCAGTTAGGCCACACCCAGGGAGTCATGGACCTCACCCTCATCAACTCCCTGGAGCAAGATGCCACAACTCCGGGCATGTAAGGCCCCTTCTCAAACTGCCAGGCGATCGCGCCCTACCCGGATGTCAGTGAAACAAATGGCAAGATAAGGAAAGAAATGCTACATACCACAAGGGTGGTTGCCTGTGCTGTCAGAGCAAGATGGGCTTCCCCTGTGCCAGCCGGAGTGAGCCGAGCCCGGGTGATGATGCCCACAAGTTGAGCAGTGGAGGCCTGGAGACCGGCCAAAGAGGATTGAACTGGAGCAGACATTCTGTTTGAGATGAAACAAGTAAAAAGCTTGAAAGCTGGGTGAAATCTGTTATCACTGGGATGAGGTTTCAACAGAAATCACACAATTGAAGGACGTTGATGAAAATCGCTGATTGTTTGTCTTTGTTTGGTCGTGGTTCAACTTTCGGCAGGCACCGGCCATGTGTTGAACTTCCTGGTTATCAGTTATCAATCAGCCCATCAGTTCATCACACATCATGAGCTCTCAACCTGGTGTCAGATTTCATGATCCTCCGGTCACTCAGTACACCTCAATGGATGTTGATCAATCATCTGAGTCCCGGATGTCCCTAGGTATGTTTTGTTTGTGTTATTTCATTTAATTGACTGGATATTTCATAGATGCATTGGATGATATCTACCTGGGGCTGGATGAGGACTTGGACTCTGATGCTGGGTCAACAACTGGTCCGGATGGCTTGGGTGAAATTCCCGGTGTGTATCTCAATTCACATGCACACTCTAATTTTGCACATTCATCAATTACTTCCAGCTCAATCATATCTGCCGCAGGCTGATGATCTCCCTCTCTTCAACGACCCGGACTTGTATCTCGGGCCCGAGGATGACATTCCCGGTATGTATCTTAATTGAAATGCACATATTCTTACCATGAGAGTTCTTGAATTAATTCCAGATCAATCACGTCCGGCTGAGGCTGATGATATTCCTTTATTCAATGACCCGGACTTGTATCTCAGGCCCGAGGATGATTTGATTGAGTTTGATGATCCTCCGGCTGTTCCAGATTCACCACTGACTGGTGAGTAAATTCATCCTGTCTCTTGCAAATGTTTCATGGCATTTTTCGCAGTGAATGAATTAACTCCGGACCCTCAATCAGCCACTCCGGCTGCTCCAGCGCCCCTCTTGAATTGTGCGTTTATTCATCCCATGTCATGGCTCTTATTCATGTTATCCCCAAGCAAGTTCAACGACTCCTGAACGTCAATCGCCCGAGCCACCACTCACCAATGAAGAGCTCCGTGCTATGCTTCATGAGTTTAAGCCAATTGGCTGCTATGATGATTCCGAAAGTCAGTATCCGATTGTTGTATTTGCATTTTTCTGCTAATGCCATGCCAGTTCAATCAATTGGAGATCACATGCATGAATACAAACACCATCATGGACCTCTTCCTCACCCTACTGTAGCACAGCTCCTTGAGGCTGACAGACCTTTTCGTATGGCTTGGGCAGAAACATGCGACAAACTCCGCAAAGCAGATGCGGACCTCCGGAGGATGCAAAGGGTAAGACAGGCAACTGCTGAAATGCTGCAGGTGTTGGATACCCTCATTGCCTCTTGTGAGGATCCCAGTCATATGTAAATAGTAGTCAATCTCAGATTGGACATGAATTACTGTATAATCCACTCAGTACTCAGTACTCGGATGATGGTGATTCCGGCCTGGGGACTAGTGACTCAGAACTTCATACTCCATATTCCGGACTCCGAACTCCGGACTCGGGACTCGGTACTTGGAACTCAGACCCCAGACTCGGTACTCGGTACTCGGTTGTCGGCATGTGTGAATGTAAACTACACATGGGGCACTATGGTATATGTACATTACCTACGTCCCCGTGCTCTGGTCACTCTAGGTGTACTGTCGACTGGCATTTGCGACTTACTCCGCGTGGTCCTCGCTGATGGTTCCACCACGGCTTTCTTGCCCCGCTTCCTCTTTGGTGCAGGCGATGTCTTCCCCCTGTCCATCTCCATCTCCACCTCCTCCGTACCATCTCCTGTGGTTTCAGCAGTTAACCCGGCCAGGAGATCGCCCATTTGAGATGTCAGGAGTGCACCTGATGTGGCTGGCTTGGCCTTGCGAGGCTTTGGAATTGACATTCGGACCTCCGTCCCTTTGGTGGCTGGACCCCAGGAATATCTGGGTTTCTTTTGCGGGGATCTCCCATCAGCCGAGTCATCATCCACATCATCCTCCGTAGGATGAGCTATTCCCTCGCCATCACTCGACAGTTCAGTTGACGAATCACGAGGCCTTCGGATTGTGACCCGATGCTGCTTTCTCACTACACGGGTCTGAGGAGAGGGCGACTTGCTGGATAAGACAGATGGTACCATGTCCCCATCTTTGTTCTTCCATGCTTTGAATAGAAATGCGGGACCTTCGTCGTTTTCCTGCCGGGCATGCCAGAAATTGAGCAAGGCTGTGGTGTCCCAATTTTGCAGCTTCGAAGGCTCCTTCAAGTCAACATCCACCGGAAGATACTTTTGGGCCACGAAGTCATCCTGACTTTGAACTATGGCACTCCATGGCACAACAGCCTTGTCCTTCCCCGAACATATCCCTGGATCCATGAATTCAACAGATTCTCAGATGTTGTGAAGACAGACTTACGATAGTGAGATGTGAGAAATGCCCTCACAATGGCTTTCTTCTCCTCCAGCTTCGTGTCCGTGATGTCCGGAAGCAATGGCTTCCCATCATCGTCCGTGTCGAGTTCGAAAGCTGGCTTTCGGATTCTTTTGCGACCTCCCTTGACTTGTCTTCCTACATCCCATGCCCCGGCACCTATCATGGTGTGGGTCAACACTTGACATCCGGTATACACAGTTCAAACACTCACCGAACTGTTCCTGCGCATACTCCTGCCAAACTGGCTTGATGTTCTCCCAGTCCTTCGTCTTCATGAAGCTGTCCCCATCTCCTAATGCCTCATTATCATTGTGCCTGCATGATTGCGTTGAGATCAAAGATCCGGGAAGATGGGTAAAATTCACTTGCATCCCGAACAGCACCTCTCCCTTGTCATTCTTCCAAGCTGACATCACAAACACTCTCATCCCGCATTGCCTCCACATCTCGCTTGAAAAGTGCTCCATATACGCCGGTCTCTTCTTGCGAGCAACTTGTGCTTGTATCTCCGGAGGCGGACAGTTGTTGGACCACTCTTTCGCGGTTTCCTTCGCCTTCTCCAACTCGTCGTCGTCCAATTCAGCCATGACTCTCTTCACGGTCGCCTGATAATGCTTGAACATACCAGGATCTCCTGGCTTCGCCCCGGACTCATCCTCAATCCTCTTCAGCACCTCTTCACGTTTCTGCTGGTAGACCACCATCCTGGGCGTCCATTTCCTCCCATACTTGATCATGTCCTTCCTTTCCTTCTTTTTCTTGTTGTTGAACAACCAAGTCTTGTACATCTAAGAGTTCATGGAAGTATACGATGTTAAAATTTAGTTTTTCAACACAACATTGACACATCACCTGCTTTCTCTTCTTCCATTGTTTTTGGTCCACCTTAGGAGCAAACAATCTGGCTGCCCTTGCTAAGGCAGCGAAAACTCCTCGCTTCTCGCTCCTTTTTGCCGAAGTCCACTCAGGAAGGTAGTTCTTCAACTCTGAAATTTCGTTGTCCGTGAGCTTATGCGACTGTGGCTGGCGTGCCCTTTGTCTTCCCGAAGTCGAGTTGGTGGAAGGGCCTGTTCTTGCCATAGTGAATAAGATTGGAGGATGGGCTGGGGATAAGCCAAGGTTGAAGTATTAATTAATTGTGCGAAGTTGAACTTTGAGCAAAGACTAATAATAGGTTAATTGACCTATATCGGATGTGAAGCCATTAATGGAAATTAATTTGTAATGAGCCAACAAGACCTCACAGCATCATGTCGCAATAACAATTCATTACACCCGAGCTTATGCCTTGATTGCAACAGTAGTAAATAAGATGAAAATAGGTAGATGCACCCCAGTGCAAAAATCCCACAGGGTAGAAGCCAGGGGCAGCAAAGGTAGGAAGACTTGGGTCAAGGTCCCACTTGCCAGCACAAGACGTCATGCACACAGGTCTATGCCTAACTCTCCCCCAGAATCACCCACAATTCAACCACTCCAGGAACCAACTCCTTGGGAGGACTTTCCTGACAATGCCTATGAGCAAGACCTGGGCTCATTTGAGCCTTTGCAACTGCCACAAACCATGGCAAGTTCATGTTATATGTTTTGGTGTTCAAACCATGGTTGAGCATGAAAACTTACAGAGTCAAAATGATTACCTCAGGCAATGGCTGCCGAGACAGGAATCATATCTACATCACCTCCTGGATTAAGAGGCTCCACCAGAAGACAGGAGATGCTTCATCTGCGACCAGGATGGGGTCTACAAATGTCAAGATTGTCTTGGCGAGCCACTCTATTGCACGGGCTGTTGCAGGAGTCAACATCGTAGCAATCCATTTCACTGGATCAGTCAATGGAATGGACGATTCTTCGAGCGGAGTTGCCTGGCTCATGTCGGACTCATCATTCACCTTGGCCATGATGGCAACCAATGTCCAGCGCTCGCAGATAGGTGGAATTTGTTTGAAGAAGATGAACCAGAAGACCAGCTTGAGCCTGAAGATCTGCCATTTGTGTCTGGACCCGAGTTCCAGCCCAAGGAAAACACCATGGTCATCATCGACAAGTCCGGTGTTCATTGCCTGGAGGTTCGATGCTGTGATTGCCCAAATGCTACGAGTCCGGACATTCAAATGTTTCGACATGGATTTTTCCCTGCATTCTTTAACAGGCCGAAGACCGTGTTCACCTTCAGAGTGCTGGATGATTTTCTATTGGACAACCTTGAATGTGGCACCTCGGCGATGAACTATTACAGCAAGCTCCGGCGAATGACCTCCAGCATGTTTCCTCACCTTGTTCCGGTAATGCGTTACCACCATCATCTACTGGACATGATATTGACAAAGCATTTGGCAAGGACCGATACCGAGAGCTCATGAGGGTCGCTCGACAGTGGAGGCAGTTGAAGACAATGAAATGGCATGGCTTTGGCCATCGTTCTGAAGACCCGAGCACAGGGGAGCTCGCATTATTTTGCCCGGCATGTCCTCAGCCCGGCATTAATGTGCTGTTGTCAGGGGATGAGTCGTTGGATGAGTGAGTCTTGTTCCATGCCACTGGGACCTCGGAAATAATATGAACCCTCCAAGCTGGAAATACACCCGGTCATTTGTGATGGATGGAAATTTCAAAGCCGAACATCTGCATCCCATAAAGCCATTCGATGAAGTTTGGCTATCAGATGGGCTGGGATTCATGGTGGGAAAGGACAGGTATAAAATGCATCTAGCGGAGGCTGCTGACACGGTGGAGAAATCGAGCTGCAACAACCACCAGGCGGTCAATCAAGCTAATGCTGCTCGACACAAGCTAGAGTCCACCGGGATCGGGGGGGTTGCATGTGCCCGACACGGTTGCTTTGTCCCTCACTCCATGGTTGATTTTCAGAAAGGCGAAAGGCAAGCAACGTATGTGATTCCTCGTGCACGAGTTAACCATGCATCACTTGCAGACAAATGAACATGGACTACGCCCTGTGCGAGGCTTCCCAGCACAACATGGAAGGAATCACCAGGGCCGTCACCTTCTATGATATCAACTGTCAGTACAACAAACACTTCCGGGTTCGGGTGGATCGGAGCCGATTTCTCGAAATGTCACCGGGACTGACAATCATTCCCGGAATCGGGTTGTGGCATGTTCACGGACATCAGGACAGCTGCTATGTCCGGTACGCTTCCAACTTTATCGAGGGCATCGGCCGGATCGATGGAGAGATCATGGAGACACTGTGGGCACGTCTCAACCTGATTTCCCCTGCGGCTCGGGGAATGTCATCTCCGCACCAAAAAGAATGCCTTGATTATCAGATGAACGACTCGAATTTCTGCAAGATGATCTGCATGAAACGAACTCTTTGCCGTAAATACAAGCTGGCGAGGAATGGCATCGTCGATAGTGGAAAGGCATTTGACAGACTGGATGAAGCAGCACCGGCACATTTAAAAACGGAGTGGTTAGCCAGGGAGAGGACAGCTCAGTCGAGTAGATTAGACGATCCTGCGGCGATGGATGAATATGAGATCAATATCAAGAAGGGTGTGTGGAGTTCGATTGTCTCTGTCGAGGTCCGAGTTAACATTGAACTCAGCACCGAGCAAAAAGGAGATCGAGCTTAGATTATTAGAGGAGGGCAACGCCCGCAATGCAGCACCCTCTCGCAGATCTGTGGCTACATGGATATCCACTGGGTTGGCAATTGAGGAGGCTCAGATTGCATTGCTCATCGAGGTCCGAAGAATTGGAAGAAGATCAACGGAGACACAGAGATTAGACATCGCCCAGCAACAAGATCGTCTCCAAGGACAGATAGATGGCTTCACTCAATCTGCTCTTACGCATCTCGGGGAGGGGTTTGATGCAGATGATGACCCTGATGACTTGAATATAGACATTCTCGATGATCTCGATGATGACCCAGTGGATTTCACCGAGACATCTGATACATGGGCAAATTCTCCTGAGCTCACTGTAATCCCATTGCCATCCAACCTTGGGGTTGATCGATGCAGACGTTGCATGGCTGAGGACCTGATTCCACTGGAGATGTCGCTTCGTGAAGGACAGGCCAATGATGCCCTTCACAATCTCCGAATTCATTTGTGCAACAAGGCCATCTTGTTCCAAACTACTGTTAGGCAGGCCAAATCCCAAGCCTTGAAAACTCGAGCTTGGTCCCAGGTGACGTCGGTGCAGCAGGCAGTGTCCCTCCATGCCAGTATATATACAAAGACCAGGAAGCAAATGATCAAACTTGAGCCGGGGCAAGACCAGCTTCAGAAATACAAACCCCTGCTTCGCGAGCAACTCAAAATCAGCACTGCGGTGGGCGATCCGAATGCCCGAGGTCAACGGAATGAATCCCTCGCTTGGTTTTGGTCTGTCGAAGTCGACCTCGGTGGTCCAGATCAATCGTGGAATGAGGAATGTGAGTGCCCTGCTTGTCCTGTCCTGCGATTACCTGACTGGACCCATCCCAAGTTTACTGAGTGCATTGGCTGAGGGCGAAGGCATTACGGGATCGATGGGAGGAAGAAATGATATTGGTCCAATTGGAAATGGATTGGACATGTAACTTTTTTTTGTGGAAAGCAGCCCAATGGGGCGACCGGATGCAGGAATCATTGGAGAAACGCCTTCCGGGTCATGCATGCTACTCCGGAAGGCAATCTCAAATGTATTCATTGCTGGGACAGGATGCGCAGGCAGCATTTCAAGACCTCCGGAACGTGTTAACAGAGGCTGGGGATGAATGAATATGTTTTACCTCATGAATCATTGGTTTGCACACACATAATTGACGCCCGGGAATTGTCAGGGTCGGAGTTTGAATTTCTTATCCATCCATCAGTGACTCTTATCTTCACATCTTGACCATCTTTCACTTGCCTTGCCTGCATCACACAGCTGTGTTTGCCATGCCTGAATCTCCTGCATCATCATCTGGCACTCCAAATCCCGGAAATCATTACCAACCCCTGGAGCTGGACCTTCCAACTATTTCCTGCAATTTTGCAATGGCTGGATCGCGCGTCCGCGCATGCATCGCTCAATATCAGAGGGAAGCTGTTAGCAATGTTCCATCTGCTGACAAGATCATGTATTTCAAGGCCGGTGTAGAGACTCGCGCCTCTCAATGCGAATATACGGCCCTATTACCCACATAATTCCCTACATGTTCCAGCTCTTATCCGAAGGATCAGTCATACGCGCTCTCACGCGCGCGCCCTACGTACGCGCCTTACACGCACTCGCGCCTTTCGCGCGCGCTCGTGCGCCTCCCCTTAGGCCTTCATACCCTTGTCCGTCCGTCCGTCCTATGTCCTCGCTGATTTACTGGTGCGTTATTCTTATCCCTTTCACTGAATTGACGTACCTTCGGTCCGATCTCCGCGCTTACATACAGAAAGTCTATCATAGGCTTTAGAATATATTTAGAGTTGATATGGTTACTCGGTTCGGTACCACGCTCGGAAGCGCGCCGCATAGCGTAATCTCCCTTCTTAAATAGAGGGAAAGTTCCTTTAACTTACTTCCTTCCCTTCTCCCTTATCTGAGTATACTGCAAATTGTATAAGTGCACCTTAGTACTTGAAATCCGATTATACTTCACTACTCTACCATCGCTCGCGCATCTGTTATACTTGAACACTCTCCCCCATCGCTCAAAAGCACGCTTCCGTATACGCGCGCGCCCCTCGCATCTTTCGCTCGTGCGCGCCCTTCGCGCGCCTTCGCATTTGCTTACTCGCGCCTACGCGCGCGTTATCTTCTCGCGCTTTCGCGCGCCTGTTACCACCCGTCTAGTTGGCGAAGACTCCCTCCATTACATTAAAGAGGAACTTCTCTCAGTAGCTGTCCTTTGGGTCGAGTCGTATTCTCGTATCCTGGTCTTACTGTAGAACCCCCATTAGCTTTAGCGTTTCACCTATAGTCAAGATTCCTCACCTTCACCGGGCTGAAGTGGGAAATGAATGTAAGTTGGTGCTGACCGGATGATTTTGTTGGTGAATGGTAATCACTTGAACAGACGTTTGTTACACCAGTCCTGCAGTACTCCGCTTCAAAGAACATTCTGTCGGTTGTGCCGGTCCCGGTCGCATATATCCTTAAGTTGTATCCAATGCTAACCTGGAACACGGTTCCGGACGACATTTTTTCATCCCACCTACTTGCGTTTGATGATGAATCAGTTCCGGGACATCCATCCAGGATCGTGCAGGATTATGTATGTCCATGGTGGATGGGAAATGCCAGAATCCCGGATGAACCATGGCAGTGGGATTTGGTCATAGCCTGCTGTATCAAACACTACCAGTGTTGGGTGGTAAGATTCAATTTTAATTGCCTTGATTGATGACTTATCTGTTCTAGTATGGTGTTGAGGATGATGGTATAATTCTTCCTGAGATTGTGAAGGACACTTCGTTTCCACCACTGGTGGGACTCAGGTGGATTCGAGAACGCATGGTAGCATTGATGGAGGAGCAAGATGATGGTATCCAAGCCAAGATGGGAGAGGTGGAGATGTACACTGGGATGCTAGAGAGATTGAAGAGAGCCAAAGGAGTGTAATCCCATTCACTCAGAATGGAGTAGTCTTCAGTTTATGCAAGATGTAGAATATTATCGACCCTCACAGATTGTGCTGAGCTCCGAGTCCCAGATCCCGAGTTCCGGATGCCGGGATTCGGGGTTCGGGGTTCGGGACTTGTGACTCGGCACTTGATAGTGAGTTCTGGATGTCAAGATGTGAAACACGAAACACGAAAGTGATGGCTCATATGTCATATTTTCAATCACCCTGATACCACGACACAGGACACAAACCACCGAGACCCAGGTGCCGAGCTCCGAACTCCGAAACCCGGCATCCGGAACTCGGGAACCGGGACTCGGAGCTCGGCACCTGGGTCTCGGTGGTTTGTGTCCTGTGTCGGGGTATCAGGGTGATTGAAAATATGACATATGAGCCATCACTTTCGTGTTTCGTGTTTCACATCTTGACATCCGGAACTCACTATCACGTGCCGAGTCACGAGTCCTGGACCCCGAACCCCGAATCCCGGCATCCGGAACTGGTTTGGGGTTCAGTCAAATCAGTCTCACACCTCGAGTGCCGAGTGCCATGTTTCGGGACTCGGTATCCTGGCACTCAGGGGACATTATTTGACACTTGATTGAGCACCAAATATTGGCATTCTGAGTTCCAGACAGGTTGATGCTTTAATTGATACAAGTATGTGTGTGTTTGAATTTACGTGGGTAACCACTTGTTCGATTTCATTCATCTTTCACAGGGCATATGGGCTATTCACACTAGCCCATCCACACGAGGGAACCCCAGCATAGATGTGAACGGAATCCCTCATATACCATGCCCAAGCAATCCGATCCCCTTCCACATGATCAACTCCACATCTTACAATCCTTCCAGAAAATGCCATCATACACCCAGAATTGTACTTGAGCACCAGCTGAAGGCTTGGCATTCTCATCCAACCATAAGAATAGTTCCCCACGGTGGTGAGAATGTCGAAGCATTCAGGAATGGATAAATGATCTCGATGATCAGGGGTTTCCCGATTGGAAATGATGGAGAGGGTGTTAAACACGGATGCCCAGTACTGCAGGGTCTCTGGCATCTGTGGCAGATCCTTGGTGACAGCCTTTTCTCCGAGGTTGGAAAAGGTTCGCAACCCTGCAAAGTACTGCTCAGGATGCATCACCCTGAGTGCCACGGACGTGATGGCTGCTGGCCTTGCAATGGCTTTGAGGATATTCTCGGAGGAAGGTCCCTTCAACGATGCTGATACGTCCGGATCGGACAGATGCTATGGGATTGGTGAGTTTGACTGCCGAAATCCCCATCTTGTCAGATCCCACCTCGTGTCCCTGTTGATACCATGCCAGAGATATATTTATGCATCCGGGAGTTGAGCCAACATTTTCCGATCCCTGTTTGAACTGCTCTTGATTAGTCCGCCAATTGCCATTGGCCTTTACACTTTTTTCGAGGGTAGGAGCAAGCAAATCGGTGGCTGCCCTAATTTCCTTCTGCAGGTTCCATGTCATATTCAATTTCCATTGAATAAAAATGTATATTACACACCTGGGTGTCGTCTGTCAGGGCATCTGGGAGGTACCATGTGATGATGGCACCGGATGAATCAAGAATTGTGGCGGGCATGTCGACCAACATTGGGCCTTCATGGCCGGGAGGACACCTCTCAAGCAACTTCGCCTCTCTCTGTTCATTATGCCCGGTGTCCTTTGGGGAGATCAATTTGCTATATCTTGCTATATCCATCTGCATCTGAACTATCATGAAGGAATTTAAATGATGAAGGAATTTTTTGAATCTACAGGAAGACCCACTGGGATTTTTATATGCCTTGATGAGCACATCAGCCAAGCGATCGCACACCATCACCAGCTCAGTGTCTAGGTTGGGAGAAGGTATCACTGGGTCTCCTCCAGTCTTCTCTGCACTAAATTTCTGTGCAGTATATTCACCTGCTGCATAAGTGACAGTCAGGGCCCAAGTCCGCCAGATGTTTATGTCATCAGGAGTGGAAGAGGAAGAAACGTTCATGCTGGATGTTGTTCTTGGGAAATCAGAAGCTGATTGCTGGATGTCCAGACTAGAGTGTTAAAGGGGGTGGAGATAGTGAGGATCAGATAAGAGACGCTTGGATGATGTTGGCTGTCAAAGATGTATTATCATCCATTTCTTAATGAAATACTACACGATCGGAAGTCCCGGACCTCGGCACTCGGAACTGGGTATGCTTGACTGGAATTTCGGAGGTCGGAACTTGGCGTCTCGTAGGGCAACACAAGCCTCACACGCTGGAATTTGTGTTCTGCAAGACAACCTAACCACCATACAAGGCAATGTCAAGAGAGCACCTGCTGCTCTATTCAAAAGAATCTCAACTTTGGTTGGCCGTTTAACAAGGAAAGTATTGACTGAATTGTTTCGAGTCCCGGGTCCCGGAACTCGGAACTTGGTATTCCGGAACTTGGTGTCGTAGGGCAACACAAGCCTCACACGCTGGAATTCGCGTTCTGCAAGACAACCTAGCCTAGATTTGGCATTGAGCCATAATCCGATCTCACTGCATCAATCATGGAGGTGATTCTCTCCTTCAAGAGTTATACTTGTGACTGAACCCCGTTCCAGAGTCTGCGAAGAAATACTACACAGTGAATTATGTCTTATTCAAAGCAAGACGACCTACGTACCATCAAAGGCCATGTCAAGAGAGCACCTACTCTCTTCAGAAACATCTCAACTTTGGTTGGCCATTTAACATGGAAAGTATTGATGAATTGTGTCAAGTCCTGGGTCCCGGAACTTGGAACTCGGACCTCAGCACTCGGAAGTTGGTATGCTTCACTTGAATTTCGGTGGTCGGAACTTGGCTTCTCGTAGGGCAACACAAGCCTCGCACCCGGATTCAATGTTCTGCAAGACAACCTCAGCGCCATCAAAGGCCACGGAAAGTATTGATGAATTGTGTCAAGTCCTGGGTCCCGGAACTCGGAACTCGGACCTCGGCACTTGGCACTCGGAAGTTGGTATGCTTCACTTGAATTTCGGTGGTCGGAACTTGGCTTCTCGTAGGGCAACACAAGCCTCGCACTCGGGATTCAATGTTCTGCAAGACAACATAAATGTCATCAAAGGCCATTGTCAGGAGATCACCTGCTGCTCCAGGAACTTGGTAACTTTGATTTATTACCTCCTCTGATTTGGTTGATGTACAACTACCTCAGCTCCGTCATGTCTACAATTATGATACACATGGGCCCACCCGTCTATATTTTATACCACCCTCGGCCCACCCGTCGAATACAATATCTCGTACAACACTCTCGGCCCACCCGTCTAAGTAATATGTGTCTGGGCCCACCCATCTAATACAATATTTTGTAATACCCTCGGCCCACCCGTCTAATTTAATATGCGTCTGGGCCCATCCATGAATGTGATACCAAGTACCTACCCTTCTATCTGATACACATCTACCTTAATACACCCATCTGCATTATATCCAACTACCTCGGCCCACCCGTCTACCGAATATTCATGTACATCGGCCCACTCATTTACTCTACATATTCCCTGCATGGGCCCACCCGCCTCCATTGGGAATAATTTCCCTCCCGGCCCATCCATCATGGTCGAGGATATTTTTGCCATGGGCCCATGGTCCGCCGGCCCATATTGTATGGGATATTATGCACGTCCGTTCCCTCGTATTATACGGAGATAGGTCACTGTAATATGTGATAATCTGGCATTTCCTTCGTTCATAAACGACGTGATGAAAATGATGCGATGTTTGTCTTCTTTGTAGAGTTTATCGTTGATATCCATGTAAGCGTTACAGGATAGGAGGAATGATCTAGACAGATCCCTATCTCCATTGAATATGGGAGGGTGGTTTATCTTGTATTCGAATTCTTTGCCACTGCTAGTGTTTGATGTCGACATATTGAGCGGGGGTACTGAAGTACCAAGGTTCAAGGCCTGTAGTCTTGGGGTGAGTGATGTCAGGTCTGCTGTCCGTGCTGGCTGTTTTGCTCAGCAGTTCTTCTTGTTTTTGGTTTGTCTTTTTTGTTCTGTTGGTATCAGACACACACAGATGTGTGGTGTCTTTCGACTTGAATCTTTTGTTACGAACTAGGATAGTTCTAACAATGACAACTTGACAGAGTTTTCGGTCGTTGAGATTCTCAGTCTCTCAGACAAGAGAGAGTTCTGTGGACTTAGTCAAAGGAGTGCTCTGACTAAGAATCGGGTTTCAGGACGACTTAAGATTGGAGGTCTTAAGTGAAGGATATTCCAGGTAAAACCTAGTAAGATTCAAGTGAAGAATACAAGTGTAATACATGTGCTTAAATAGATCCATATGTGCGCACAGACCAAGTCATCGTGAGATAGTAAGTACAAGTTCAAGAAAGGAAGGCATATCGTAAGAATGTAAAAGTATGAGATAGCGGTTGTAACATTGCCAGTATGGCTTCCCGGAACGTGGTGAAAAGCAATCAAGGCTGCCTTCAAGATGAGCACTGACGTCTGCTCTTCCTTGGCAATCCAGTGGGCAGTGAGTGCCATGAACGGGCGGAGTTTCTGATCTGACCAGAGGTCAGACGTAAAGGATATTTTTCCTTGCACCCTCTGTAAGAATACATAAGATGGGACTCTCGAGTCTCAACAACTAGACACTTACTGCAAGATCACTTTTCAACACCTGGAAATACTTGTGCCATGCGACAATGATCAATTCATGAAGTTTTGTGCGGTGAGGAATGTCTGACTCATTCACATCCTTCCGCAGAAAACGTATCAGGCGCCGAAACTCCACACATTCAAGTATGTTCATTGCCTACAGATAATCAATTAGCAAGGCACGTAGAAAGTAAATACCAACTCACTTGATCATCTGCGACTATGAACTTCACTAACTGACGGTGCATCTCATCAATGCTAAAATCTGGTATGTAATCGTCAGGAGATGAGCCAATTCCAGGCAGCGAATCGTTAGGTCCATGATTAGGGATGGGACCAAGCGAGTCGATATGATAAGCGGGGTCCTGGAGTCTTTCACGGATGGCTGCCAAAGACCACCCTTCATTAAGTCGCTCCTTGACTGACCTTACAAGAATAGGCCAGCGCTAGTGCTCTGCCTCTTGTAGGTAAAGGTCGGTATGACAATAGAAAGCATGGTTATGATGGGCCGACATGCCAGTCGTGTGCTTGTATGTAGAGATTTGGTGTGAACTGTCCACCTTCTGCAACTCCCTGGACAAGGATGTAAGAAATAATGAAAGAACAGCAGACACATACTCACTCGCAGGGTTGGCAGATCTTGCGATTAGTAGCTGAATCTAGCCTGAAGAAGTAACGGACATCAGCAGTGCTTTTGGGCTGCATTCCTCAGATACCTGTGGCCAATGGATCAGTTTGGGTGGAGTAGACAGTACTAGTAGCCGTCTGCAGTGGGCCGGGGACTGGAGGAGCCCTGACTCCAGGTGCAGGTAAGTTGTCCTCTTCCTCCCCAGAGACATTGCCAATGTCAATGTATTCTCCATCATCTGCCGTATGACTAGTGCCAACCCGAACTGGGCTGTTGTCGCGGAACCTCAGAGGCAGTTGTCATTGTCTATGGGGATGTTGAAGCATAAATGCATTCAATGCAATGGCAGCGGCAATGGGGGCAGGGGCAGCAGCAATGGGGGCAGCAGTGGTATGGGCAGCAGCAGTGGGAATGATGAGAGGTATAGCAGCAGGGGTAGGTATGGTGACAACCTGAGACTTCTGCCCTCGTCGACGAGGAGGCATGTTAAAGTGACTGTAATGATAAAAATCCAAAGGCAGTCATTATAAAGCTTTGTCCTGGGGAAATGACGGGGAAACCCCAGTACTGAGATGACAGATCCAATGTGTTGCACAAGGTAAGTAACGGGTCTAAACACAGCATCATTAGTTGTGATGACACAAGGGCGACAACTGAACGTACACCCAGGGTACATGCTACATACTGTGAGATCTTTAAGTGGTTCTAGGCAGCACAACATGTGAGTGGGGTTTCCCCGATGCCCAGCACCTATAGAGCTTACCCGATGAGAAGGATAACATAAAACATGTGTTCTGATGGGCACTGAATCTTGCAATCAGTAGGATATATCAAGTGAAGTAAAGCTTACCTTACCTGCATCCTCAGAGTCAATTGGCTGATCAGTGAAGTCCAGAAGCAAGATCGCAATACAGCAATACCATCCAGCGAAAGGGACATGGCATGTTTGCGAAAAGTTCCCCATGCACCATCCAGTAGGGTGTATGATAGAGGATCTTCATGAATACCAAGCCTCTACTCAAGCCCTGTGTGCCGGCGTCTTTGATGAGTGTTGGTAAGATATTCTGTCAATGAATGCTTCTATGATAGTATGTATCACTAAGCAGGTGTTTCAGATATCAACCACATTAATGGGTTAAGCTTACCTTCATTCCCGTGGTCAAATTTTGTAAAATGGGAGCGAGGCGTTGGTGAAAGGAAGGGTCCCCATGCATCATCCAGTAGGCTGGCCAATGGTCATGAATCATGATGCTGATTAGGCCAACTGATCTGCGGAAAAATAACACTCAAGTTGCGATGGACAAGGAGACACGTTGAGAAGCGCTGCGTGGGAGTCAGGAATCAGGAATCTGATGATTCATTGACATGTGTTTGGCCGCATCCAACGTTCGTGCACTGTATAGTTTATGTACAGATAGATATAATTATTCAACAGCGTGATTTAGCAACTAGAGTCTTTTTTTGGGGTGGAGCTGAAGTAGTTGGGTGCATCGGAGAGCCATTACATTTATGTGGGTGCAAACTTGGAAATCATTTGAGCTTCAGATCGCAGAAAAATGAAACAGATCACTCACACACGACTCGATCTGCGAAGAGGTGTTGCATCCAGCGGACATGGGGGCGCTGCCTCAATCATCCAGTGTTCATTGGAGATCGGAGGTGGATGTATGATGTGGTCATCAGGCTGGCTGAAATCCAGCGTAGCTGGTGCAGACAATGTGGCTTGAAGACCGTGAAGCAATGAACGAAGATGTCTGTAGTCAGGGTCTTCTGAAAATGCAAGAGAGCGCGTGTAAATGAGAATACTTGCAAACTCAACAGGAATTCCATCACATAAAACTTCGATGGTGGTGTTGACTTTGCACTCAAGTATAGAACAGCTAGAGAGCTTCTCATGGTCACTAGTTAACCATGGAAGGTGTTACGCACTCAAATAGATCTGTTAGGCGGAGCCCTAAGAGGGGTGTCGTCCGCTAACGTTCGTGACGTAACCGGAAGGGTCCGGTATGGCAAGTGAGACTGGCGACAACGAGTCGGCAGCGATCACAGTACGCGCATGTCACGTGACTTCATAGACGGATGTCTTGTGAAGTCACTCAACGTAAGGACTGTCTTGTCCGTACGATGAGGTCGATCGAAGTAGACTTAGTCGCGAGGAGCGACTAAGAAAAGATACTAGAGACTGAAGCTGAGGGGGCTTCAGAGAGAAGTATGTTCCAGGGAAGATTGAGTAGATTCAAGTTAGAGAATCTAGTACAGTGTGACCGACTACTTATACTAAGTGGAGAGGGTTAAGGGCAAGGCTACCGCACAGTAGGTAAGGGCAAAGGGGAAACGAGAATGGTATAGGTGCGCTGGCATCAGAGCCGTATTAGTGGTGGATGGTCGAATGTGGAATGAGACCGAGAAACGTTGGAACGGACCAACGGTAAGAATACAACGTGCGGGAATCCGCAGTCAGGGGAAACAGAAAGAGGAAAGCCACATTGGTGGCACGAGTCAGGCCGGGTCATAGGTGCGGGACCACATTGGTGGTCGAGTCAAAGGAGGAACGTGCGTGCACGTGCATAGAGGCGGGCGATGCGAGGGACGGGAACAGTCCCGAGGATCCGGTCAATGGAAAGGCGGTAAAGGAGGACGAGCCGGTAGATGGTGAGGGCGAGGATGAAGGGAAAATGATAGGGGGGCCACGTGACCGATGTTACTTGTAACAGAAGGGAGCCATGCAACAAATAGATTAACATGTATGTCAGCGACTCGAGATCATCACGACAACCCGGGTCAACTCCTAAGTGATTATTGAGTGAAGCGAATGCGGGAGTGCCAGTGAGACATTGATTCTGACGAAATGGGATATGGACTTTGGTTGTAGTGTCCCAGTATTCCTTCGCGATACCAAAATCGATAATGAATGCAGTGTGCCTCAAATGGCCAAGACCCACCAAGACATTCTGTGGTTTGATATCACCGTGAACGTAATTGTGTGAGTGGATGTACTCAAGATGAGAGAGCTGGGAAATGGGTTAGCCTATCTGCAACAGCCCAGCACAGACCAACTGACCAGCTGGTCTCCTAGATTCACGACAGTGTGAAGGCTGAATTTTTGATTGTGTGCAAGGAAAATATCATGCAATGACGGCCCAAGGAGGTTGAGAACCAAAGCATGATATGCTGACTCTCTACCGAACCAGAGGGCACGGGGTATTCTGACTCCACCTTCAAGTCGTTTCAAGATGGTGTATTCGCGCTGTACAGAAGATGAGTGGTTGGCGATGAGTTTGAGTTTGATGGCAACTGCATCATCTTTCATGATGTTCCGTGCATGGTATACAACAGCTAAGCAGGGCACATAGTATATTGAATCTTTACAATTGTAGATGACTTGTGAATGACATACTGTATGAACCGGATCCCATAACATCTCCGAGTCTGAATCTACCATCAACTCGTATTGGAACCTTGTGGTTCATGGTACGTGATAACTCGAGCCTTGACAAGTTGAGGATCTAACAGTGAATCTAAACAGAAACGAGACTTCAAGAAAGAAGATGTTGATTCCAGCATTTACAAATCAGCTTGAGCCGCCTTAAGCTGGCCTCGAGCCAGTTCAAGCCGATTTTTGGCTTACGGTTGGTTCGTGGCACTTCGTGCGGCTAACGAGCCAGACCAAACTATACATAAATGGCCTGGCTCACTAGGATAGCCAAAATGCTGACAAACTGCTGAACGCCAGACCAGAGCGGGCCGAAGCCAAACTGTGGTTGTACTAGTGCATACTAGCATGCCACGACTCGGAGGTAAGTATAGGCAATGAAGTAATTAATGCAAGCCAGTCTTCTTACTTGTTCGGTCCAGGTTCAGAATGTTCAGAGCGGGTACTACTTACATCAATTATTTGAGTCTTGTCATAGATCCAGCCTGTGACCGGTTGACCACTAACGACAACATCATGGTTCTGGTTCATTTCGGAGGTAGGGCCCGGTTGATGCTACTAAGTTATTAGTAAGCATTTCAAGTTGTCAATGCTGTTTGATCGACGACTTCAACATCGTCAACATTCAGATCTGCAGATATCAGCTTCAATATAGTCTGCATATACCCTGTACCCATAGAAGGGTTTGCGCAGCATGCACACACTATATGACCACTTCAAGTCAAGATGCTCGGTTTCGGGGCGTCTTAGCCCAGCTTCCCACCCCATCACTGACAGTCAGACGCATGTCAGTGGTAGATAACAAAGCCCTGTCTCAGTTTGTTGGTTCATAGAATGTCCCCTTTACCACTCACACCTGGAAGATTTAGCTTGACCCCCCTTCTTCAGGCCACCAAAATGTGTCTGCCTACCCTCCAGACTTCTGTACTCCACATGTCTGCATTCATGTGAATCGACTAACCATATCCTCGCAGCTAACACCTGTCGATATTGGCTATTCCTCTTTCAAGTGTCTGTATAGACCCTCCTGAGTAGTGAGTGTGACTTATTGTCGTTGCTTCAGAGCTCAGCTCCTGTTTTTCACGATCGCCATCTTGTGAAATACCGTGACGAGGACCCTTCACTTCGACATGCTACATAAAGCTTATCTATCAACATATCTGTTCGCGTGCGCATTATTGCTATTGCTCTTTGTCCTGCTATTTTCGAAGCATTTAATAACCGTTACTACACAGTCATATAACAGACTAGTGGATACTCGATCACGCAGGACACAATGTGCAGTGCTAGCAGAACCAATCATGAGCAAATTATGTGAGGATCGGCTTCAGGGTATCCTCCCTAGCTATGACTATTGGTGTCACATTTAGAGGCCTGTCACAAGGTCAATACTGTCTCATGTTATCCTGCATGTTCGTGTACATACGCAATCAACATTGTGATCCGTATCTTGCATGTCGCCTCTAGATACCAGAAGGGGCAATTCAAACCCACCACACAAGGTATAGCACTTCAAGGCGATTCGTATTTTAGAGGACAGGAGCTGAACTATCGGCAATTTCAAGCGAGAGAAATAGCAGTTGCATTACATGGTGTACAGTTGATACGGACTACTTAAGCCTGCATGGAAGTTATGTGCAACATCTTAATACTCACTGATTGCTATCGTAGAGGGCAAGCAGGACCCCTACTGACAGACCCCTTGATGAACTTAATGACGCTGGTCTCTTCATTCAGCCATCGTCGAGGCTAGCAGCACCAGTTGCAAGAACGGATAAATACGCACCTGGTAAGCTTTGCTTATCACACAGGGCCAGCCGGACTCCAAAGCAAGGCTGTCAGGTACTATGGGGTGATGCATATATGGGTGACCCACTATGAGTTTGTCAATGTCCAAGCTCAGCATCCGTGCTCTGTCATCCCATGACCCAGTCGCCAGTCGTTCGCAGAAATGTCGATCAGCTGATCCTATGAGTCGCATTGAAATGATTCTCACTCAAACTCTGTAGGCTTTGAGCTCAGGCCGCTATAATAAAAATTTTCCATCAACAGTGATATCAACTCGTCCCTTCACCCGAAACATACTCAACCTCATCAAGCTACATATAAACTCGCCTGCGGATCACATCTTGTCACATCAGGTGCCCCGGACATTTGTCGGCCATCCGGAGGGTAGGATAGGGATCGAAATATTTCTTTGGTGACCCTCCAAGCTCATGAAGGGCGTCGGATTTAGCATGGTTTCTGGACCGTGGGATTGAGTCGATGTGGATGTCGTGGCCTTAAGGTAGTGTGTTTGCAAGACTCAAGTGGAGTAATTGAAAGAGCGAAAGATATGCTCGAAAGAACGGAGATGTTTTTGTGCCATAGGCTCAGCGACAAAAGTCTTAGGAGAGCGTTTTCGGATACGTATCACCCCAGAAGAAGAGGAGGAGGCAACAACAGAAGGATGCAACCACCCAAATAACCTGGGAATGCCTGAAGAAGGCCAAACCATTCTCGCTCGCGCCAGCAGCCAGAACCATTGCTGACACATAGATTTGAACAAACATACATAGGTGTAGGTAATGTCCATCATAGGGCCCGGCCCCAAAGGACAATAATCAAGGATTTAAAAATATAAAGCAAAAATACGGCGTGAACAAAGACGGCTTGAACAGTGATGTCATCATCGATTACAAAAGGTAGGGTTTGGCCCGTTTGGCCCGTTTGGGGCAAAATGGAGTCACATAAGGCGAAAATTTCGAGTCCAAAAGTCAGAGGGGCGAAAAAGCTGAGATGTTCTACACAAGTCGACTGATATGCTTGACCATCAAGCGTCTTCAGCCAATCTCGCCCACCCTGGGTCTGCAGCCATTCGCCGCCTTGGGAATAAAGCCACCCGCCCGGTCTCTGGTGCTTGAGATATTCTCGACCGCTGGGAGTATTCAGGGTGGAGTCTAGGCGGTCTTGGGTCTGTAGCACATCTCTGCCGCCTTGGGTCTGCCGCCAGAGTCTCCCGTCCTGTGACTGCAGCCAGTCTTCTCCACTCTGGGTCTGCAGCCAGTCTCCCCCGCACCGGGTCCGCAGCCAATCTTGTCCACTCTGAATCTGTAACCAGTTTTTCCCCTGGATCTGTATCCAAAGTTGCCCAGCCGGGGTCTGCAACCACTCTCCACTGCCCAGCCAGTCTCACCAGCTCCCAGGCTGCATCCAATCTCCCTGCGTATCCGACCACTCTCTACTTTGTGGCTCTGGTATATCTCCCATGCGTGGCATATAACCCTCGCCCTGGGTATGCAGCCACACCTGCCTGCCCTGGTTCCCCAGCGACCCTCGTTCACTTGGTGGCTGCAGTACAAATGGTGTATCTCGCTCATCCTGGGTGTGCATTGACAGCCAGTCTTGCCTGCCTTGGGTCTGCAGCCAATCGAGCCCGTCTTGGGTCCACAGCCAGTCTTGCCCGCCTTGGGTTCACAGCCACTCTCTCCTGATCTGACTCTGCAACATATCTCGCCCCATTCGGGTCTTTAGCCAGTCGTTCCCATCCCAGGTCTGCAGCCACTCTCGCCCCCTCGGGGTTTGCAGCCATTCTCGCCCCTCCAGGGTGTGCACCCACTCTCACCCCTCCCAGTTCCCCAGCCATATGGATAGTTCATCCTTGACTTGCTGCATCTGATATTGAGTGAAATCAATCGACAACAGTGGATTGGCGCAGCTGGCAATGTGCCTACCTCTGGCAGACGGAAGCTGGTGTGGTCTCAACCTGTTTAGGTAGCAGGTCCTGCTACCTACGATAACGCCCGAAGGCTCCACCCCTACTGACTAAGCTAGGCAAATGGTGGCAAACACCCGCATGTGCCACCCCCCGCTGGAGGGGTACCCCACTCCAATGGTGATGAAATAGAAATCAGATGGTTTTTTTATAGACCAGGCAATGGCTTGTTACTGTCCTGCAGGAGGAGCCCTCAGTGCCCCGAACACAGACGCAATGAGAAGAGCCCCCAAAACTCACCCGAATTTTTCGGAGGCCGAACCTGCGGGCTGCTTGGAGTGTCTCCAATGATTGTCCATGTGTATGCATTGTGGTCGTGGCAGCCGGTGGCTACTAGCTGTCTATCAGCCGAAAACGACACGCAGGACACTATATCTGCATGTTTGAGGGGTGAACTGATTGGCTGGCCGTCATCGAGGTTCCACAGTCGCGCTGTCTTGTCGCGCGATGCACTTGCCAAGATGCAATCATGAGTTGCAATGGCACTAACAACGGCAGTGTACTCATCCAGACCGATGATTTGCCTCCACGTGGAAGTATCCCATATCCTAATCCAGTGATCAGCTGACCCAGATATAGGCTCCGCGCCCCAACCTAGACAGGACACTCTGTCTGTGTGTCCTTTGAGAGTAGTAACCACTGCCCCTGTATTAGCATCCCAGACCTTAACCGAACAATCTCCAGGTCCAGCAGGCAAGGTCTCGTCGAATCTAGAAATCGCAATCATCTTTGTGTCTGGCGAATAGACGAATGCCTCCACTTCTCCATGTCTGGTCTTGATTGGTTCGAGGATACTTTCTCCACTTTCCACATTCCATTGCCTTGCAGTACCATCGAAGGATCCGCTCACCACTCAATGTTCATCATGACTCCAGCAGACAGATGTCACAGTATCTCCATGTCCAGTCCATTTCATGCTGGCCTTGCCTGTGTCAACGTCCCATAATGTCACCACACTATCTTCGCTCCCGCTCACTAAGTTCTTCCCATCCAGAGACAATGCTATGGTGTGAACTTGTCACTTTCTACGTCTCGCCAGTCGTCCCCCATCTGCTCTCCCCTCTCCAAGTTCCATACTCGCAGTGAGCCGCTGATCGAACAAGTGATGATCCGCTGCCCGTCGGGCAGTTGTATTGCATCGGTGACAGGTTGGGTATGTCCTTCAAATTTCTGGCGGGGTGTTATCGTTGATGTCTCTAATCTTCACGGTTGATGAAAAACGGAATTTGCTCTGTGCAATCCCTAGATCATGGATAATGCAACCATTTTTGAAATTTTCTTCGTTTACCAATATTTCTCGTACCAGACACACATGTATCTGGATCCGGGAAATGAATGTGAACATGAAATCCACTCTATTTTTTATGTTCAATATGTCGAAATAAGAAGGTTTGCCTCTGTGATTATGTTCTACGAGCATTGTGGTGGTCCCAAATTGTGCCATGTTCTTGATCGCGTATCCACACCAGTGGCTGTGACCCCATCGTGGGAATGAAATTCGTCCTGGCAGGGTTTCCATGCACTGCGACTGAGGCCACAGTGTGTTAGACCTGCTCACTTATGTAAGCCAAACTTCGTTTCCAAGTTCCAACATATCCAATTTCCCATATTCAAATAAAGAACAAATTTCTTCCAGTTCTGTCTGTGCATGGCACCGTCAATATTAATGTAGTTTCGTCCATTTCCCAGTAGGCGCTTCTATCCTTCGTCAAATTTTTCGTCTCTCTTTGTTTCACATTTCACTCTCTACACCCTGGGCTGTGCGAGCGATCAAGATTTCTTGAACAAAACAACTGCCTTCTATCCAATAGGTCTGTGTATGTGTTAGACTTCGCGGTTGGTTTTTGAATCGTTCTGGATCGCATACTCATCAAATCATACTCGACATCTCCGACCTACTCACTCACCCTGGACCCACGTACGACACGCATCATTGGGGCTGTTCGCTTTACCTGCTCGAAAAAGACGACAATGAATGTTCATCAACGCTCATCTTTGTCTCGATACCCTTCCCCGTGGCCAACAATCATGCATCGTCCAAGTGGTACGAGGAGTCTTATCGGATGTGTTGTTCAGCTTCTTTTGTGCTCCCACTGCTGATCTTTTTCTCCCTCTGCGTAGATTTTGGAACATTTGTTGACCTCTCTGAAGATACGACGTCCAGGATCCTACTATGATACCCAATACCAGCATCTGGTACAACATTCCGCATTCTTGAATAACCCGGAAAGGTGGCACCGAATGTCGAGTCCGATCCTCCAACCAATAGCAAGTAGCACTGTGACGAATAAGAAGTACCCGCTGTCTTCTTGTACCCAGTAGGATAATGCTGAATTTAGTTTGCTCACCATAAAAGTTTGACTCCTCAGTCTGCCAATTGGCACGTTTGTGCATCAGAGACGTATATAAGTGAATATGGAAGCTTGTGACTTCCGAGTTGATCTCTTCTGACACGGACCACGTAGCCTCGGTTTTGTCCGGGATGCAGACGACTGTTAGCAGATACCAATGTGAACGGCAATAGTAAGTAATTATCTCGGCACTGACGGTGGTGACATCTTAAAACAGGAACACGGAAGCACCTCTCAACACCAGCATGATTTTTAAAAGGTGCAACCACGTCTCTGAAGAATGAGTTTCCGATACGTGCTCTCACAGATCAGCAGCAACATGTGAGCTTCGCCCAGTCTACTTTCCTGCCTCGTCAATGTCGCTGAGATAGCAAAGTCCTCTCAAGCTGTTGCGAAGGGAAATTTGACGTTTGATTGGATGCTTGAAAGGTCATGAGACACAAGGGTAATTTGCCTGGTCCATGCAATGTTAAGAAGGACCGACTATCTTTTTTCTAATGCTCTGACTACGGAGACTAATAATCCATCATGATTGGTTTAGTAACACATGCGAGAAGCGGTAGGCCAACATCAGCATGTTCTAAAGTTTACGGGCCTTACCATCAAGCGCAGTACTCGTTTTGTTGCTAAAAAATCGTATTTAGGGTCAGCGACTGGGGATTGTTCCCAGCTTTCTATCGTAACTCGTTAATCGCTACAATTATCGGCCGACTTCATCACAGTAATTGCCATATCAATTCTTTGCAAACCGTACAAGATGCTGACACGACCTGCATAGCACTATCCACATGAGAACAGGTTTACATGTTTACATAGAGCATATCATACTACATAGAACATAGTCAAGCGGGATATGAGCACTATCAGAACGCTAATGCAATGCATGAATTGACTATGTCCACTCCAGAATTGAAGAAACTCACCTTTGTAACACAACCAATTCCAGAAAATATTCCAGCATCCATGCGCTTCGACGCTCTCGGTATCACGCTCCGTATAGATGATCCCTGAATCAACGCTCTCCCGGTCCCCTCTATCGACGTGGTCTTGTGTATGTCCTGGTAGACCGGCTTGCCTAGACGACTGTGCCGAGTTATTCTGAGATGTAACTTCGCGGGGCAAAGGTGACGCTGCGGTTGCTTGGTGATTATGCCTGACGTCACTAGATGCCTGAGCCGAGCCTGCCGCAGTCGACGCAGACTGCGAAAGGGGATTTGCCTTGGCACTACTAGAAGACTGAGTTGTCGTTGTCTTACGTGGACGTGAAACTACGGTCCTCTGGAAATTTCCTGAGATGCATTATTGAGAACAAATACGATGAACGTACTCTTTTAGCTTGTGCAGTCGCTACATCCACAACATGTGGAGTGGACGTTGTCCTGTGGGATTGAGGGTGACGAATGCGCGTCCAAACGCTGCCAAGAGGTGGGATGCGCCGTTCCCGGCTGGCAGATCTTGAAGACGTCTGATGAGCTTCCCCTACATTGGACTTCGGAGATCGAGGATGACGAATCCGTTTCCATATCTTTGGAAAAGGTAGGATACGCCGCTCCCGACCGGTGGTCCTCGGGGAGGCCTGCTGGTGAGCAGAGCTGGATGAGGGTCCAATTCCAAATCGAATCTAACAAATTAATTTTAGCATATACTTGAATTCGAGTCTGTGACATCTTACATGGCGACCCGTTGTACTGCCAGAAGGATGTGGCGGTTGATCGAAGAACGCCGGGTTGTGTCCCAACGAACGTTGTTTTCCTTTGGCCTTCGCGCTGATTGTTGCAGGGAACTGTTGCATACCATGAGTTTAGTATTCTACCATAAACCTAAATCTCACATCAAGGGGGCTGCAACCAAGAATCTGGTTCACTTTGTTAGTAGTCAGGATTGAATGCGTGGTGTAAGTTTGCTTGCCTCTTCCACTGAACGTATGATTAGATTAGAAGAGCCGTCCTTCGAATCCGAGGGCACGCTCGAAGCTGCAAAAAAATTGCCGTCCGGCGAGAATGCAAATGGATGGGTACATTTCACATCGGAGGTAGTGAATTCGTGGCCCTTTATGTCATAGAAATGTGTGGGGTGATCGACGTCGCCATCAATTTCCAGCGCCAAAAGCTTGCCATTTGGAGAAGCTGCCATGGCAAAGGGGATATCATCTCCATTAAGGCCTTCGAAGCGCGCATCGTCATGCTTCCCCGTATTCACATCCCATGTCCAGAAAGACTTGTCGCCAAATGCAAGTACTACTCGAGGACGATTGTTCGGTATAATAGCGGCTTGAAGCAATGGTATATCTGGAAGCGTGATCTCCGCTATTCGCACACACTTTGGTATCTCCCACGCAACACCCCCCTTTGTATCGCTAGTGACAAGGAGAGTACTATCGACAGACAGAGCTGCCACGAAAATGGTTTGAGCAGCATTTGACACAGTTACTCGTTGAGTGATTGCCCCGCTCCCCGTGTCCCATACAAGCAACTCTCCATCCCTTGACAAGCTTACTGCGTGAGATGAGTCAGGAAGAAATCCCACAGCAAGGATCAAGTCATCGTGCTCTCCAAATGGTGGTCCTACAAGGTGTGTTGAAGTAGCATACCAGCAACGTATCGTATGGTCTGGTGATGCGCTTATAATTTTTTGTCCGTCAGGAGACCATGCCACAGCAGTTATATGCGTATGGGCATCTGCAAGCATTTCTAGCTGGTACTTGCTCTTCGACGATATGTCGGTAATGGTCACCCCCGAACAAGCAGTACCGCTCGCGATTTTCTGGCCATCGGGCGAAAATGCCAGGCATGTCGGAGTGTCCGTGGTGCTCATTCAACGGGACTGATGTGAATGTAGAATGACCTTGACAATGAATGACGTGTATAAGTTGAAGGATATATACAAAAATGCGGAGTATACATACTTAGGAAGCGTGTGTTTGTGATCTACCGAGTTGTTCCAGGCGAGGTTGAAAATTGCTAGGTGGTGATTTTGTATAGACTAGCTTGTGAGGCTCGCGAGAGATGAGGTTGAAGGAAGGATTCTAAGTGGAGAGGTCATGATCCACTAGCAAATATACCGAGAGCCTAGGCTATGTTAACATTGTCAGCACGGCGTCGGCGACTAGTCATAGTGTTGAAAACATTAACCATACGTCGAACGAGTCACAGTACAATTGGACCATTACGTGGAGTAATGGAGCATAATAAGTCGGACTTTTTCATGGGCCGGTAATTATTGCATTCAGTGCACCGATATTATGAAAATGATTACTCATAGTTCATAGTTTTGGACCCGAAAATATTGGCGCTCACTAAGCGCTCTTGGCGTCTCTTGAGTCCGACTCGGAGTAGAAAAGCGGTGCCGGCTCCAAGTCTCTAACTGTTCCGATGTGCCTCGACAGTCAGCTCCAAGAACTCCAGCTTATCCAACACTCCCTCCTTCCCGGTGAATCATTCTCCTTCGCCCTCCCTCCAGAAGATTCTAGAATATGGACCTCGCTACTCCACTCCTTCAACACTGCTGCTAGCACTACAAATCTATCATCTCTGCCCAGCCCAGTTCCACAAGTCAAGTTCCAAGTGAAGGCTACGGACGCACGGATCTTCTTCGAGGTACAGTTCCCAGAGCGATATCCGGAGGATTCGGATGTCGACACCGCACAGGTTCCCTTCATCTCGGTCAGCGGGGAGGGCATATCCAGAGATGACCATTACCGCTGGCGAGCCCTTGTTCAGGAGAAATTGGCCGAGGTACAAGGAAATGAGTGAGTACATCACGGCATGTTATAGTGTGAGGAATCCTAAATTATATGGAGTTTTCCGATCTACCAGTTGCTATGCATGCACTTGCTGCCGAAACTACATGAAGACGGACATAGTAGTGTTGGGAGTACGGATATCATAGAACAACAGAGCACCAACCGTCTCCCAGAGCCAGCAGACTACCACACCCTCCTGACGTCTCATCACCTCGTGTCCCCAACAAAACGGCGGTCATTACAGCGATGGTCCTCTGAACTTTCGATATCTGGCTTCGCCAAAGTTGGCTACCCGGGCGTCATTTATGCACAGGGTTCACAGGAAAATATACAAGAATTTGTTGCCAGCGTCAAATCTATGCAGTGGCTGGCGCTAAGGGTGCGATTCGTGGAACCCATAGATCCGGCCAATGATGAGCATCATCAGGGTTGGACTGAGTTCCAGAAGGTCGGAGAAGTTGTGGAAGAGATGAAAAGACGCGGCAGGGGCAAATATATTACAGAGATGGGCATCGGAAGTTCGGCTTTGAAATGAATCACCATGCTCTGCACGGGTGGAGGGCATCTCCGTCACGGTAATTCAACAGGCTATTACTGGGGGTATACATAAGACAAGGAGGCGAGGCAAGATGCATCGGTGGTCAGGACATTTGGTAAGTTATAAATTATCCCATCGTATGCGTGACGGTCGTTGACATATCCTCACGCATGGGAACACCAACTGTCACAGTGGTACAGCATACGGCGGAGGCTCATGTAGTCGAGAGCTGAGCAGATCTGCAAAAGATACTCTACCCTCTCACTGTTGGCGTTCATGTGCCCATCACTTTGGTCGTTAATATTACGCCGTTAAATTGCTTCTGTAGTTCAAGGGATTCCAGTCCCCTGACTATGTCGGGGGTGTAATTTCCCTAGAATGAAACCGGCCATATAAGTATACGGTGCCGGTTACTTGCATGCTCGCGGTTATGATGTTTCAATCACTCTAGTACAACGATGTCGCTGAACGATACTCAGTATCGCAACTCTGACACTCGACTATCACGTTCATCGCAAATTGTGTCTTGCCGCATGAGATGTTATCCCAGATCAGTGTTGTGTAACTTCATTCTTACTCTCCATGCACCTTGGGAGCGAACACCTCTGGCTCCGAGGCAACAAACTGGAAAATACAAATCGAACTTGAAATTAGGTGTACGTACCATGGACGGTACACAGTCTCAAAGTCTGGAAATTCGAAATATCAAAGTCCTTAGCAACAGGCTGCATGTAGCCACAGCTGGATACTACATGCGAAGTCGTCAGATTAACGCGTGAACCAACATGCCAGGAGTACCCATGAAATTGATCATATGGCAAACTTGCAGGGAACTGTTGAATACCACGAGTTTAGTATTCTACCATGAACCTAAATCTCACATCAAGGGCGCTGCAACCAAGGATTTAGTTCACTTTGTTAGTACTAGTCAGGATTGAACGAAGGTAAGTTTGCTTGTCTAGCTTCCACTGAATGTATAATTAGCTTATAAGAGCCGTCCTTAAAATCCGAGGGCACGCTCGAAGCTGCAAAAAAATTGCCGTTCGGTGAGAATGCAAATGGATGGGTATATTTTATATCGGAGGTAGTGAATTCGTGACCCTTTATATCATAGAAATGTGTGGGGTGATCGAGGTCGCCATCAATTTGACTCACTTCCAGCGCCAAAAACTTGCCATCTGGAGAAGCTGCCATGGCAAATGGGATGTCATCTCCATCCAGGCCTTCGAAGCGCGCATCGTCATGCTTCCCCTTATTCACATCCCATGTCCAGAAAGACTTGTAGCCAAATCCAAGTACTGACAACTCGATATAATAGCGGCTTGAAGCAATGGTATGTCTGGAAGCGCGATCTCCGCTATTCGGGCACACTTTGGTATTTCCCACGCAACACCCCCTTCAAGTTTGTATTGCTAGTGACAAGGAGAGTACTATCGACAGATAGAGCCGCAACGAAAATGGTGTGAGCAGCATTTGACACAGTTACGAGTGACTGCCCCGCTCCCTGTGTCCCATACAGGCAACTCTCAGTTAAACCAATCAGACACTATAGCTCAATGGCAGTGATGTTACGTACCTTAAGCCCAATGGCATAGGGTCATCAGTTCAATTCCTGCCATTGGTAAATTCTGAATGGGTAGTATCATGTCTGTGTGAGGCGTTACGGCGATCAATAACATATATTTTTGTCATTTTCGAGCAGAATTTCAGCAGAGTAAAAATTCAGCGCAATATCACTGAAATTTCAGAGTAAAAATCGGAACTTTCAGCACCTCGATTTCAGCACCTTGTACTGTGAATTTCATTACATTATCACCAGATTTTACCTAATGAATTTACTACGCACAGTGACATCCCGGACTTGACAAGCTTACTGCGTAAGATGAGTGAGGAAGAAACCCCGCAGCAAGGATCAAGTCATCGTGCCCTCCAAATGGTGGTTCTACAATGTGTGTTGAAGTAGCATTCCAGCAACGTATGGTATGGTTTGGTGATGTGCTTATAATTCTTTGTCCGTCAGGAGACTGGCATGCCACAGCAGTGACGTGCGTATGGGCATCTGCAAGCATTTCTGGCTGGTACTTGACGATATGTTGATAATGGTTACCCCCGAACAAGCAGTACCGCTCGCGATTTTCTGGCCATCGGGCGAAAATGCCAGACATGTCGGAGCGTCCGTGGTGCTCATTCAATGGGACTGATGTGAATGTAAAATACCCTTGACAATGAATGACGTGTATAAGTTGAAGGATATACAAAAAATGCGGAGTATACACACTTGGGAAGCGTGGATTTGAGATCTACTGAGCTGTTCCAGGCAAGGTTGAAAATTGCTAAGTGGATCATGACCTCTCCACTTAGAATCCTTCCTTCAACCCCATCTCTCGCGAGCCTCATAAGCTAGTTTATACGAAATACCATCAGCCTAGGTTATGATGTTAGCACAGCGTCGGCGACTCGTCATAGTATTAAAAACATTAACCATGCGTCGAACGAGTCGCAGTACAAAACTATTACAGGGAGTCACGGAGCATACGTTAATTATGCTACACTACTTGAGTGCACCGGCCGGTATTAAAAATGATTACTCATAGTTTATAATTTTGACACATACTGGCACTCACCAAGCGCTCTTGGCGCCTTGAGTCCGACTCGGTCGTGAGTCGAGTAAACAAGCGGTGCCTGCTCCAAGTCTCTAATTGTTCTGCAAGTCATCCATGTGCCTGGACAGTCAGCTCCAAGAACTCCAGCTTAACCGACACTGCCTCCTTCCTGATGAATCATTCTCCCTCCAGAAGATTCCAGAATAATTTATCGCTAGACTCGCAACACCCCCCCTTGTATACAAGGAGAGTACTATCGACAGATAGAGCCGCCACGAAAATGGTTTGAGCAGCATTTGACAATGACACAGTTACTCGTTGAGTGACTACCCTGCTCCCTGTATCCCATGCAAGCAACTCTCCATCACTTGACAAGCTTACTGCGTGGGATGAGTCAGGAAGAAACCCTGCAGCAAGGATCAAGTAATCGTGCCCTCCAAATGCCAGTTGGGCATCTGCAAGCATTTCTAGTTAGTACTTGCTCTTCGACGATATGTCAGTAATGGTCACCCCCGAACGAGCAGTACTGCTGGCAATTTTCTGGCCGTCGGGCGAAGATGCCAGGCATGTCAGGGCGTTCGTAGTGATCGGGACTGGTGTGAATGTGAAATACCCTTGACAATGAATGACGGGTATAAGTTGAAGGATATATACAAACACGATTCTACCTTCGATGCCAAGTGAAAAGAAAGAAGCAAGTGGACTACTTCTCGTGAATGCACATTAAAGAACTCAAGGCCAAAGAAAGAATAGGTAGTTTTACTGATGCCCGTCACTTCTTTTTGGATTCAACGCGGCGGGTGACGTACTTGTACCGCATAACACCATCCTCGTCAGGGACTTGAATGCGCCTGACCCCGTAGCCCTGCTTTGGGAACGGCAGATGCGCTGGGTACTAAAGAGTCATATTGAGGAGTGAGTGAGTGAGAGCGATCAATGACTTACATCCAAAAGAGGTCGTCCGTCGTGAACGACTTCTTTCTTATAAGCCTCGGACTCTTCGTATTGCCTCTGTGGAGACAGCATAAATCAGCATGATGTCTACAGAAGAAAGGGAAGATGCGAACCTTCACAGATTCTGTTTTTCTAGTGAAGGTCGGGAGGGGCACCTGGGGATGAAAGCCTAAATCAGAACACTGTCCAAAGAGCGAAAAGAACTACTGACATGCAAGAAGGTATCGCACTTCTCGCAAACAGGCTTTCCGTCGAACAATGCCACTTGTTGACCCTGAACATGGAGAAATATTCAGTTAATTGAGGCAACTGTAGAGCAGGAAAAGCGTACCTCCGGGACGCTGATGGCTGCAGAACACCTGCGGATAGAGCATTCCATGATTTTGCGTATATAAGGATTAGTGAGAGGAGATTCGGAAATTCCTGGAACGTTTCAGAGGTGAGACGATAAGTGAGTGGCGATAAAACATGGCGGCTTTTATGAGATAGATAGACCCACAATTATCGGAGTCCAAGTCAGCCGTGTGTACTCTATAAAAATCATGTAGTATTCAATTTATTATTTTGGTATGAACCACACTTCACGAGAAATAGTCCACTTACTTCTTGCTTTCACTTCGTATCGAAGGCAGAACCTCGTTTGTATATATCCTGCACCTTATACCCGTCATTCATTGTCAAGGGTATCATTTTACATTCACACCAGTCCCGCCGAATGAGCAGTACAGATTTCCCGACATGTCTGGGATTTTCTCCCGATGGTCCCGGCCAAAAGATTACCAGCAGTACTCCTTGTTCGGGCGTGACCATTTCTGACATATCGTCGAAGAGCAAGTACCAACTAGAAACGCTTGCAGATGCCCATACGCACATCACTGCTGTGGCACGGTGTCCTGGACTCCTCTCCTGGCTAAGAAAAATTTGTAAGCGCATTACCAGATCATACGATACTGCTACTTCAACACACCCTGTAGGACCACTGGCATTTGGAGGGCACGATGACTTGATCCTTGCTGCGAGGTTTCTTCCTGACTCATCTTACGCGATGGGTAAATGTCAAATGCCACTCAAACCATTTTTCTTGGAGGGGGGTTTTGCGTGGGAGATACCGAAGTGTGCTCGAATAGTAGAGATCGCCCTTCCAGACATACCATTGCTTCAAGCCGCTAATAATCGTGCTCGAGTAGGTGACTTGCATTTGGCGCGGTCCTGCCGCCGCCGCCGCCGCCGCCGCAGTGCCACGCCTGTGACACGGCACTGTACCAAATTAATGCCACGAGGCTCTCTTGTTCGGACCTTGCCTCGTTGCATAATAGAGTGCAAATATATCGATTCGAGTGAGGTACTTGTGAGGTCAAAGCTTCTGATATCAAACTTAAGCTTGTCAAAAATCTTGAGACGGCGGCCGGATCAACCCATAGTATGATAATTCGAGTCAAAAGCCTGATTTGAACCCACCAGCGGACGCACATGAAGCTTAAGTCCGACCAACTCACTCACCCCGAACCTAGGATAGAGGCTCGCCCTGTGTATGTTCACTCCAATATGCACTGTTGGCAATATTGATTCACTTCACCTGCTTGATCAAACACCAATCGATGCCTTCCTTCGTCTCAATACCCCTTTGCCGCAGCCACAAATCAAAGCTCTTGTTGGACATAATCCCCAGCCTCATGCACGCACTCGGAGCTTCCATAGTTCCTCTCCAAGCCTGCACCTTGCCAAATAGTTGATCTCGACGTTTGTGGATGAAGTTCTGGACTTCGCTCATTGTGAATAGTCGAAGATCTGGACCGTCGGACGACACGCCGATTCGCATCACTCGGTTCGGTTTGTAGAGGGCCTATGACAAACTAACAATTAGTCTCCGATAGCAGACAGAAAAGAAATAGTCAGACCAGATTGTGCGTTTTCTCTGTATGAGTTTAGGTTTGGGTCATGGTGTTTCTGGGGCGTTATTCGTGAAAGCAATACGCAGACTAAATATATCAGTAGGCGCTTATTCATGAAGGATCATTCACCTGCAAATTTAGAGAAACAAATATAGGTGCTCATTCAAATATTCAATATTCAACCTGAGGAAGCCCTTGCAATGTAGTGTCCTGCAAGTACTCTTGCACTACTCAGTAATTGTGCAAAAGCAGTTTAACAACATCAATACATGTGTGAAATGGGAAGGCTCGAGATCAGTGGATCTAAACATTGCATTCATGATCCATCGTGCAACAGGCTTTATTCACCACAGTTACTTATGGAATACATATTAACGAAAGCAAAACATAACGCGAGATGATCCGTGTTGAGAGCGGGCACATTTAGTATCTCCTGTCGTAGTCGTGGCCACGAGGATCGTAGTCGCGACTGCCGCGGCCTCCACCACCACCACCACCACCACCACCACCACTGTACCCTCGGTCATAGTCACGGTAGCCACCGCGATCGTAGTCCCTGCCGCCGCCGCCGCCGCCACCACCACCACCTCCTCCTCGATACTCATCAGGACGACCTCCACGACGACGATCATCATAGTCACGGGAATAGCGGCTGTCGTAAGGGCGCGGGTCGTACGGGCGCTCATCTATTCGAGAGCTGTGAGAACCAAAGAATACTCTGACAACACAAATACTTACTATCATGGCGCTTGGGAGGGCCATAGTACCTTCCAGGTGTCGGAGTACGCGCACGTCCGCGGCGGGCCTAAACGCCAAATCAACAAACGTTGGCAAAATTCAAAAGCATGAGGGTATATACTCTTTCTACGGTGGCAACCTTCCCCATGATTTCAGTCGCATTGAGCGCGGTGATGGCAGCGTCTGCCTCCTCAGAAGTCTCCATGGTGACGAATCCGAACCCACGAGACTCGCGGGTATGCGGGTCGTACATGACAGAAGCCTTTTTGACCTATTCCTATTGGATCAGCAGCAAGAAATAAATCCACAGGACGACACGTACACGGCCAATTTTAGCGAACACCGCTTCAAGGTCACGCGTATCAACACGGTGACTTAAGTTTGAGACATGAAGATTGTTTCCAGGGTTGTGACCACCGCTGTCACCACCCCCCCGGCTACGAATATTGTCAGCCTCAGACGTGAAAAAACTCTAACGCCACCCACCCTCTGTCATCCCGTACGGGGCTCCTGCTGCGGCTAGAGCGTCTGGGAGGTTCACCCCCACGCTCTCTGCCAGGTGAGCGAGCATTGCCGTTCCAGTTCTGCTCCTCCCTACCAGCAGGTCCACCATTCATATTGGCCTCGTGCGTGGGAATGCTAATCCCAGAAGGTGCAATATCTTGTGATTGCCAGGCTGAATGGGCGGAAAGGGTGAAAACAAGATCAATGTCGATTCATGGCGGTGGGTAGAATGGTGGAGGAGGAATGGGGCGATTATACTGTGCCGCGCGTACGCGTCATAGTGCACGCGAATGAACTACTGAGGGCGCACTACGTATGAGAAGTCGAGAGAGCTCGGTTTACTCGAGTTGCGCATCAGTATTTCTAGATAGGTCGTTATCGGCCTTCAGCCGATATTTGGTGGTGAAGACATCCCAGCTGCTCCGAATTCAAGAACGGAATGAGACTGATGAATGCGATGAGAAAAATAGTGCTGGTATGTACGAGGCGGTTGTGCCGGAACAGAAGAAACTATTGAACGTAGAACTGGCTGTCGTCGTCGGGGCTGATGCTGAAAACGTACCGTCATCCATTGTTGCTGTCCTTGTCGATATTGTCGGGGTGGTGGTTGAGAAAAGAAAGCTGGAAATTGGCAGGAAAAGTTGAAACCTCGTGACAAAGTATTGACAGGACAAACATGGACACACAACATTGCGCCACTCTAATCTATTACAGGGTACGGTGAAATAGTATTCCTCCTAGATAAGTCGACCGCTCGACCAGCCTTGATATGTCGGTGTTTGCTTGATCCAACTAATCAGTTCGTCCCGCCGCACTTTCAGGCCTTGATCTTCCGACTGGACCTTTGTCTTCTTCCCATCCACGAATTCCCACTTTTGCTCCTTGATAGTCACCAAGCCTTCCTTGAGCTCATCACCGCCCAAAATCACAGCAAAAGGCACTTCATCCTTTTCACCAGCCATGAACTGCGCAGTGAGCTTCGGCTTCTTCTTTGCGAGGAAGTCGGTCTGAAAAGACCAGTCAACGCATGACTTGAAGAATGCTAGCGCCACTAACCTTTATGCCTGCTTCCCTGAGTTCCTGTACGAGTGCAATCCGCTCTTCCAACAAGCCATCACCAGCAGCCAACACATATACCATCGTCTCCTTGCTCCGCATCCCCTTCTCCACCCACTTCGGCCACACAATTGCAAAGATCCGGTCAAGACCAATGCTAACCCCAATACATGGAAGTCCTGGTGCCTTCTTCCCTTCAGCAGCGGCGGCGGCAGTGAACATACCAACCAGGTTATCGTACCGGCCACCAGCAGCGATGGACCCGACACCAACCTGCGATTCGTCCAATTCATCTTCTTCGCCGTCATCAGCTTTGGCTTTTTTCGAAGACTTCGGCTTTGAGAGGGCTGGGGCTGGGGACTCTGCGTTTGCGGTAAGAGCTGGTGGTGCTGATGCTTCGACGATAGCTTCATAGATGATGCCTGTGTAATAGTCTAGACCGCGGGCGAGAGACATGTCGAATGAGATCTATTCATACGTGAAAATCATGTTTCGATTCACAGAAAACGAGCCTACTTTGTCGAGAACTTTGTAAGCTCGCAGGAGAGTAAAGAGAATATCCATGTCTGAAATGCCCTGCTTGGCGCTCAGGTTTGCCATAAGAGTGGCATCTGCTTTCAAAATATCGAGTAGTGACGGGCCACCTGTATCACGAAAGAGATGAGATATTTAACTCTGCATAAAATCAAGGCGGCCTACCTTTGTGCTTGACATACTCTCCGATCTTATCAGCGACATCTGAAGAAAGTCCTTTCTCTTCTGTCATTTCTTTCTTCACTTCTATCCAGGGGAGCTGCACGCAATCAGAACAACAGCAAGAATGTATCTCTATCAACCAACCTTGTCCAACTTGTCCACAGCCGAGGATATCGATCGAATCTTGGCCTGTGGCACACCGCAAACCTCAAAGATCCCATCGAGAATTTTGCGGTGATTTAGCTAGGTCGAAAGGCGTCAGGGTAAACCCAAACCTTGTTTGAACAACTTTACCTTGATTGTAAATTCTCCAACATCCAATCTCGTCAAGATAGTGCATAGTAGACTGATAATCTCAGCATCTGGGATCATTGGGTCCCATGCACCTGTAATATCCAGATCCTGCAACAAGTTGTTCAGGATACCCTGGGTATAAGTGAGAAAGTGCGTACTGCTTGTGAGAACTCGCGCATTCGACCTTTTGACATGACAGGGTTGTCTCTCCGATAGACCTTGCCGACTTGCCAAATCTTCGCTTGGACCGTAGCACCGGCCATAGCCAGATACCGTGCCAAAGGAACAGTATGATCATACCGGAGCGCAAGCTGTTCGCCCCCCTGGTCCATCAAGTCGAAAATAAGCTTCTGGTCCTCGCCGTACTTTCCAGCAAGCACGTCCTTGCGCTCGAACACAGGTGTGTCGAGGGCGCTCCCGCCGTAAGACGTGAACACATCCTTAACGATGCGCTCAACATGTTCCCGGCAAAACATCTCCGCGGCGCCATAATCACGCGTGCCCTATGCAGCCTACTTGAGTACCCTTCAGAGGTGTATGATCGCGGTGCACACTCGAACACACCTTTGCGGTTTTGAGGAGGAGCCGCTCCTTCTTCTTTCCAGCGTCCTTGCTCCCGCCTGCGATATTCATCGCGGCCATTGTTTTCTTCAACTCGCCAAGTCTCTTCTTGGCAGCGTCTATACTGGACGCATCGGCATTTTGTAGTCGGAGATCATTCAATGCACCTGTTGCCTGTGCGATTTCAGCAATGAGTGAATCTGAGGTTTCAGTGGTCATTGTACGTGTCCCAATGGATTTTGGTATCAGAGTGCAAAAGTTGGCGGTTAATCGATATGATCTACAAAAAGCACGACTAGAGAACATAGAAAAGATAAAAATATGATTGATCATTAGACGTGACTCGAGCAAGACCCGGAAACTCCATTTAGCTGGAGTTACTTCCGGGGTACGTCTGCATGTAGAGATGACGGGTCAGGGACCTACATCACATGGTTCCAATTCATGGTGTCCGGTCTACTACACCACTGTCTTTATACCCAGGGGCCAGAGCCATGTCCAAGCAATGGTATTTAGCAGACGAAGATCTAGAGTGAATAATCATACGACAGTGTAGACAAGAAATGTGCTCCATGTTCCAATTCTAAACTACTCGTGTCAAAGCCGTTTCACATACCCATCCTGCTGTATATCACGCGTCTCCCTCCACACGCCCTCTCCATCCTTCTTGCGCACAGTAAAACAAGCGATACCGAGAAACTCCGTGATATCTCTAATAACCAGTGCACAGAAGCGTGCATAGGTGATGAGCGAAACTGCGAGCGTCAGGTAGACGAACACCGCCGTTCGCTTTGGTGTTGACTGTATTAACGGCGATCTATTCTCGAATGAGCTTCCTCAACATCAGTGCATTGATATTCGATGCTCACCTGTCAAATAGGAACGGGAGTTGAGCATCGACCATCCCGACAACACTCCATAGCCACATGTTGTGCCACAGGGGAAACGGTGCACGTGTAATATGACTCAAGATCATCCTTCCTACTTGGTGAGCAAACTGTAAGCCCCATGCGAAAAGAAACGGTAGGAAGAGTGGTGAGTGAATGATGGTGGAGTCGTGGTAAGAGGGGCTTAACAACCACAAGATCTGGAGGGTCGCGGAAATGACGAAGGGAAGGAGGTAGACGAGAGGTTTGAGACTCGACTTCCCGTCAGATCTCGTGGCTTTGATGACATTGCGGTAACTGAGGAAACGTTAATATATGTACCAGATGATTGCTGCTGTATTCACCTTGAGACAATATTGAAAGCCAGACCAAAAGCACCGAAAACCATGAAAGATTCATTGAGACCGATGTTAGGAACGTGTTGAACAACTTGGGGTATTCTATCTAGACGGGTGAAAGTCAAGAGTTTGTTGTCCCAGAATGTAGGGCCTGTGGTGCGAGTGAGATCGAGGGTTTCGTAAATTGAAAAAACCTCCTACCGAATATTCCCGTTATAACATAGATAATCACGATCATTAAGATACCCTCTACTGGACCTGAAAAAGGACCGAGGTACAATATTCCTGGATTGCATGTCAATATATGAACACGACTTGTACATGGCACTAGACCCACCAGTATGATATTCTTCCCATGTGGTCAAGTAGAAATTTGCAAGAGTGGCTATTTGCGATGCAACAGTCCACCACGAACGGCCAAGATTGAGTGCGCGCGACGCAAGAACGACCTCGAGCTGAAAAGCACAAAGGATGAGGCCAGATATGCAACCTGAAGTGCGGACAACGTACTGTAGTGTTGAGTGCGTCGCAACCTATGAAAAAAAGAAAGTTAAATGTTGACATGCATCAGGAAACGCGCACAGACCATGATCAAACATCTCTCCTAAAGGACCGGCCATTCCCGTTCTCCGTGCCTGCTTCCTGCGCTTGGATAAGCATTGATAGTGACTGATGTAAAGGTATCGACTCACCCATCTACGGCGTCTAAACTTTGGTACATGAACAACCCGATCGCCCATCTAAGTTTCGAGGGTCAGCGTGATACGAACTTGATGCAAAGAACAGAGCGCGCACGTAAAGTAGATCCACTGAGGAGGTCCTGTTTCCCCATCCTTCTCGGTCAAGTAAAGCGGGTCATAATATAGTAGTGTGACAACATTAAAAACAACGATGCACAGGCCAAGCAAGGTTATCTGAGCAAAATTAATCCAACTGATACCAACCGCAAAGTGGTGATAACATACAGTATTTGGGGCTATGTTCAATGGAAAGAGCTTGATGAACCAATTCCAGTATGGCGTGAGGAGATAGTGCGAGACCAAAGATCTTATTCTCGAAGCTCAGTATCACAGCGAAAGAACACTTGGAACAGTACCCACTCATCTACACCTTTATAGGAATATTTTTTGAGATTTTTGAGCGCTGGTTGCGAGAGATAACCCATAGAAAAGCTGTAACTTTGCACGAGATGGTCTGTAAACAACGTCGGAAATGTTCAAATACACAGAGCAGACATGCCAACTATCTCAGTGGTTACGTAGTATGTGACGAAGCTCCAAAATTTTGCTCAGTGAACGTTAACCTACACAGCCACTGAATAAACCTCAATCAACACGATTTAAACGTGACAATGAGCCTATAGTCCAGAACAAGTCCAGAATGAATGTTCTAGGTCTAGATTGTTGCTCAGAACGTCCGACGAAATAATTCAACGCATATGTCATAGATATGTTCAGGATCATCATCTTCCAACAGTACAAACGTTATCATTATGTTCAAACCCATTCATACTAGTACTGCTGAAGAGGCGCCTTGAGCGGAAGTGAGCTACAGGACATTTATTGTATTGATCAGCGAGACAACTGAAGGGTAGCAAAATCGGTTCTGGCATACTCTTCTCAACTCGATGTGAAAGGCGCGCGTGGTCAGTGATCCGACGCACAGCACCGAGAGGTACTTAAGACCAGGTACCAGGAACTTGCACTGCCTGAGATCACATCTCAAGTGGTGAATATCGCTCGAGTTGATCGGCTGAGTTTGGGCTGAGTATGTCCAGACTTGTGGAAGTAAAGAGTGGCACGTACTAGATCCGCGATAGGCTCGTCGAAAGTATAAAAAGGACATTACAACTCCGCGATTATTGGAGACTTGGTCTTGACTTGATCAACGATGCTGCACGAACTGCCTACAGAGATTGCTCTCTACATAGCATCCTATCTCCCATTACAATCTCTCCGCAATATCTCGCTCGTGTCCAGAGCATGGCACGGTCTGATCACAGGAAACGTCCAGGCAGTTTACCGCAAAGCAGCCATCCTACATCGCTTCGTCCCCCATACCGATCTTCAGGCTGATTCCTCTGGTCAAAAACCAGATACAAAGAAAATAGACTGGTTGCAACTCTGTCTGTGCTTCTCCAAGTACAGCTGATACCTTTTGACCATCTCTGCTAGGTCAAAGACGATTGCAGATCGAGAGGGGTTGGCGAGGCAAGGCTCCGTCCGTCGCGAGGGAGCTGAATTCCACCGGCAAATTCGTGCATAGAATAAAGGTTGACCAGAAGGAGAAATTCGTGATGACTACCCGCCACCATGGAGGCCTCTCCGTGACTGATTACGATACTGATCGCGTACTTTGGACAACAGTAAGTCGTCTGACATGCCCGTCCACCCTATCCTGAACCATTCCGACAAAATAGACTCATGTAACCGATTACGCTCACTGCGAATATGACCATGGCTACATCATCCTCAACCGTCACGATGATAGCAAGGAAGTATGGCGCTACGCCCGTGACTTCCAAGACTCTGAAATCCCAGAGGTCTTCAAGCCTGACGAGTCCATGATCAATGCATCCAACGAAGCTGCTCAGCGTCATGCCTCCCCAACAAATCATGGCCATTTCAGACCGTGGGCTCTCCTCCACATGCCAGAGCCGACCCGTGCATTCCGCTTTTCGTACCCAACGCTGCTTTCGGCCGGCGCAAATTACGCTTATTTGTGGGATGTGCCGACTTCCCGTCCAGTTGAAACGATCAGCAACATCCAGGCGCCCAATCAAGATGGGACCTTAGGGACCCTATGCTACGTTGAAGTCAATGACCAATACGCTTTCTTCTGCGGGTCCAATCAACTACGCATCTTTGCAAGGGGCGGTGGTGCCTTGGTCTATCACCTGTGCATGAAAGATTTGCAGCGCATCACCTGGGATGTGCTTCCAGATAATAGCGATGTCTTGTGCCCTTCATCGCTCTTCCAGCCCCAACGACTTCACGAGGCATATCACGTCTCTTCCACATCTCCGAGCACATTTGTTGCGGGTAAGGTCTATACGTCGATCTATACCATATACTCATTATGTGCGCAGCCCATGTATCCACCTCGGGCAAGGACATCGCAGTCCTCACCGCATCAGGGATCTTCATTTGGATTCCGGGCTTTGAACGACTCTTCCATCGCGAGGTCACTCTTAGCGATATAGCAACGTTCCTCAATTTCAGCGCCTCCAGAAGTGACGTCCGAGATACCTCCGTCTATCTAGCCCTCGGAGAATCAAATGAAAAGGCCGCAATAGCAACTGTAAGTCTCTCTTTCACATATGGGCTTCCCAGCGCTAAACCTATCGCAGCGCAAGGGTTTGTTTGTCGTATCTCTAGACCCTGAAATCAGCAAGTTAACTGCGGAGGCACCTCGCCGCCCTGGCCTATCCGTCTGCCGCATAGCAAAATACGACGACAGCCGATACCTATCCTCTATATCATGTCTGCAAATGACAGATACCGGCCTCTTCTTCAACTGGTACCCGTCCTTAGAGCCAAGCAGACCCTCTCAGCCGGCACGGCGCATGATGGTGATCCCGCCTCTGCATCATGGGCATCTTCCGGTGCCAATTCAGATTATGCCGCCGCCCCAACCTCAACCTCAGCATACGAATCAGGTTCATGCACCTGTTCAAATAGTGTCGGCTGTTGGATTGGAGGGGCAGAGTGATCACCTTCCTGGGCTTGACCCTATTGAGTCTAGTGATGATGAGATAGGGGAGGATGTAGTTCCTGATCCGCCTTCTCCCATTATCGTCGACGAAGCTGGTCCGCCCCCGCTGGTCGAAACGTACGAAGAGGAAGAGGAAGAGATTGATGGAGGTAATCTCGTAGTGGACGAAGACACGGACGATTCTGAGATGGAGGAAGCGGAGGATGAGACGATTGATGATTTTCAGTTCGGTGGTGACGGTGAGTGGTTGTCGTGTCATTGTGAGTTCTTGGTCTGACGTTTTACCTTTGATGCAGGTTTTATGCAGGTGATTGTGAATGATTGGTTTCTTCCTATCAGCTCTAGCATGGTGCACTACATACATGTTTGACGTGTCAAAATTTGTAGTTTTTTTTGCAGAATGTAAGGTGTACTACGGTACTTGCAATTGGAGAATGGAATAATCTGAACCCATGGTCCACCCTTGTTGCGATTGGCCCAGACATAAAGAGGAATGCACGAATTCAACTGAAGATTCGAAGCAAATATCTGTCCCCGTTTGAGGGTGACAAAATGCATATGATCGATTGATCAAATTTCTACCCCGCTCGCAATGCTGTATGACGATAAAAATGGAACATGCTGTGCAGCGCACAGCCATGAAGGAAAGATAGCATGCCGGTATCGTTCCTCGTCCTTGATAGCATCCGTGTAACGTGAATACCCTACACGATCATCTTACGCTGATGAACTGACGATTAGTATAAACAGGGAAAACACAACGGTTCTCGAGACTTAGCAACGTAACGCATAGGAGGACAACTCACCGAACACTATTCATAGGATACGACTATCATGGCTTCCAGCTCGAAACAACCCGTTATAGCAGCAAAGAAATCGGTTCTGACACCGGTGATGACCTTGGAGGGACATACACCATTTCCGCCCTCGCCCGATTACGAGACCAAAGCCATTTCATACATTTCCTATTTTCCCGACGGCAAGCAAATCATCAGCGGATCAGGCGATAAGACCATTCGGCGATGGAACCTGCGGGAGGGTAAGGAGATCAAGGAAGCTCTGGAAGTTTACAAAGATCCTGTACACGGAGTGGGGATGTCAAGAAATGGTCGATGGGTTGTCACTGCAATTGGTGAAGAGCTCAGAGTGTGTGAGGTCAAGACGGGGATTGTGAGAGCATTTCATGATGGCCCTAGGACCAGCTGCATTGATATCTCGGCGGACAACACGTTTCTAGCGGGTGCGTCAAACGATGGGATACGGATATGGAGCTTGGACACAGGCGAACTCGTGGCAGGTCCATTCGGATTTAGTGATAAATTCGCGGGCGCACTCGGACTCTCGCAAGACTCTCGGAAGCTGGCGGTGATATCATCGAATTGGGAGTCCAATGGCAAATTGAAGCAATACCTTCAGGTGTAAGACGTCCAATCACAGAAATTGATTGTCATTAGAGAAAGATATACCACTGGAAGCTTGTTACGTTCGGTATTTTGGACAACAAAAGGCAAATTCATCACATGCTTATTCAGCTTGGATGACGGCATGACAATCATTCATGAGTTTGACGCATCGACGCTCAAGACTGTCGGAGATTCCTTCCAAGGACACACTGGCCAGATCCTGAGCCTTGCACTCTCATTTGATTGTCTTCTTCTCGCCAGTGCTTCCTCCGACAACACCATCAAGCTCTGGTCCTTCGAGTCCCGCCAACTCCTCGCCTCATTCGATGTCCAAGCTCCCCTTACCCTTATACTCTCACCTGACTCACACCAACTGGCTTACACGACCTTGTATGAGGCCAGCATCTACATATGCGATATTCCAGCCAATATTCTTGCTTGTATTGGTCTTGCAAAAGAGGTATGTATTCACCCATTCATGATTCGCGTGCTGAAATCTCTTGCAGACAAGCGCTCACCTCACTAAACTGCTTGACGTATGTGTTTGTCTTTACTCATCCAATCACTCATCCAATCCTTCCATTCTCTATCGCAGTCTGACGCGACACGTCATCCTGTGCGCCGTAAACCAGCAATATCAGTCATACCTTCCGTCCCCCGCCTGCTAGCAGTTACAATTGAACCCCGGCGACCCGTTATCATTGTATTTTTACGCAAACTCCTCCCTTCTCGTACGGATATGGCTCGTCCTGTTCACGCCAATGAACCCCGCAATCCCCTGGACGTATGTTTCTTTCATTTATTTTCTTCACAGTGGACTCAACGGTTCCCTTGCAGTTCCCTGCTACAGCGCCCTTGCCTCGTCCAATTGTAAATCCCCATGATAATGTGAGTAGGGACCGCCATCATCATATATTCGACTGACATTTTTTTTGGTTTCGGCCACCGACCACCCAATCCTTTGCTCCCACTCCCACAACCTTCAAATCTCGCCTGTCAACCTGGTGGTCACTTCAAACAGATCATGCATCGTCTGCTATTGTTGACGTTCCTCTCGCGCAGGGTAAAGAGGTATACGCGGCCCATTTTTCTCGCTTTTCAGTGCTCATATATTAATTTACAGCGGAACATTGCCGCAGGTGCTACACGCCGCAAAGATGATGAATGGATACCCGATGAAGACCATGTTTCTCCTCCTCCTTCGCCCAATCCAGATTCGCAACAGCCGACCACAGCAGGGCAGGTCAGAACCAATGCAGGAGAACATGAAAGCAGCCGGCTGTGTTTCTGCTTTTAGATTGACTTTTCGAACGGTGCTGTGACGAGTTCATTGCGGATACCTCGCTAATTAGAACCTGCTTGTATGCATAGTGTATTTTTATAGGATGTAAGGCATATTACAGTGTGTTTCTGTTTGCTAATGATTTATTTTGCGAATGGTGATCAGGGCAGCGAATCGAATAACAGTGGGACTTCGAAGGTAGGTGCATAGTCCGAAACCTCAGCGCTAACCAACTTGCAAGGCTCTCCGTGAATTTCATCGACGAGCCTGAAAGGGATGGCCATGCAACACAGTCTTAAGGGCGTCAAAGGAAATGGAGGTAAGACACGCCCATAACACTTTGCTCTTCGGCTTTTCTAGCATTCTGAAGGTGTAAGTTGCCACACGAACACCACATCTAAGATCTGAGCGTTCTGGCTTCCAGTTCGACCCAGCGCGGTGCAGTAGCAAACATACAGATCATGGGCATCTTCCGATGCCTATTCAGATCGTGCCATCGCCTCAACCTCAACCTCAGCATACGCCCAATCAGGTTCGTGCACCTGTTCAAACCGTGTTGGCTGTTGGCTTGGAGGGGCAGAGTGATCACCTTCCTGGGCTTGACCCTATTGAGTCTAGTGATGATGATGAGATAGAGGAAGATGTAGTTCCTGATCTGCCTCTCCCATTATCGTCGACGAAGCTGGTCCGCCCCCGCTGGTCGAAACGTATGAAGAGAAAGAGGTCAAGATTGATGGAGGGGCTCCCGTAGTAGACAAAGACACGGATGATTCGGAGATGGAGGAAGCGGAGGATGAGACGATTGATGATTTTCAGTTCGGTGGCGATGGTAAGTGGTTATTGTGTCATTGTGAGTTCTTGGTCTGACGTTTTACCTTTGATGCAGGTTTCAAAGTTTATGCAGGTGATCGTAAATGATTGGTTCCTTCCCATTAGCTCGAGTATGGTGCACTACATACATGTTTGATGCGTCAAAATTAGTTCGTGAATGTATTTTTACAGGATGTAAGGTGTATTACAATTGGAGAATGGAATAATCTGGGGTGGGTACAATGAACCCATGGCCCACCCTTATTGCGTCGACTGGCCCAGCCACTGTAATGACCGAATTGGACCTTCGGCTGCCGGTATATCCGAACCTGTCCCCGTTTGAGGGTGACAGAATGATCATATTTCTACTGCGCTTGCAATGCTGTATTCTTACGTATTGCTGTGGAGATCTGAGAGATAGGTAAGGCGATGGTCGCAAAAAGAACATGCTGTACAACGCACAGCCATGAAGGGGATATATCAAAGATAGCATGCATGCCGGTATCGTTCCTCGTCCTTGATAGCATCCGTGTAACGTGAATTCCCTACATGAGCATCCTGCGCTGATGAACTGATGATTAGTATAGACAGGGAAAGCACAACGGCTTTCGAGACTTCGCAACGTAGCGCATACGAGGACAACTCACCGAACACTATCCATAGGATACAACCGCCATGGCTTCCAGCTCGAAACAGCCCGGTATAGCAGCAAAGAAATCGATTCTGACACCGGTGATGACCTTGGAGGGACATAAACCATTTTCGTTCTCGCTCGATTACAAGCCCAAATACGTTTCACACATTTCTTATTTTCCCGACGGCAAGCAAATGATCAGCGGATCAAGCGATAATATCATTCAGCGATGGGACCTGCGGGAGGGTAAGGAGATCAAGGAAGCTCGGGAAGTTTACAAGATCCTGTACATGGGGTGGGAGTGTCAAGGGATGGTCGATGGGTTGTCACTGCAGTTGGTGATGAGCTCAAAGTGTGTGAGGTCGAGACGGGGATCGTGAGAACATTTCATGATGAGAGTCAGACCTGCTGCATTGATATCTCGGCGGACAGCACGTTGCTAGCGGGTGCGACAGAATTCGGAATAGGGATCGGAATACGGATATGGAGGTTGGACACAGGCAAACTCATGGCTGGTCCATTCGTACTTGAAGGTGAATACGTGGACACACTCGGACTCTCGGAAGACTCTCAGAAGCTGGCGGTGACATCTTGGCGTTGGAATTCCGACTCAAAGCAATCATACCTTGAGGTGTGGGACGTCCAGGCACAGAAATTGGTTGTTACTAGAGAAAAAAATACCCCTGACTTCACCCGGTTATGTTTACCTGTACTTTGGACGACAAAAGACAAATTTATCACAACCTTCTTCAGCTTAGATGACGACATGTCGATCTACGAGTATGACGCATCGACGCTCAAGACTGTCGGAGATTCCTTCCAAGGGCACACCGACGTCATCCGGAACCTAGCACTCTCATTTGATTGTCTTCTTCTCGTCAGTGCTTCGTATGACAACGCCATCAAGCTCTGGTCCTTTGGGTCTCGCCAACTTCTCGCCTCATTTGATGTCCAACGTCCCTATTCCCTAATTTCCCTTATACTCTCACCCGACTCACGCCAACTGGCTTACACAAACCGGGATAAGGCCAGAATCTACATATGCGATATTCCAACCGATATTCTTGCTAGTATTAGTCTTGCAAAAGAGGTATGTATTCACCCATTAATTTCATGATTTGCGTGCTGAAATCTCTTGCAGACAAGCGCTCACCTCGCTAAACTGCTTGACGTATGTGATCCTGCTCTTTTACTCATCTAATCACTTCATTCTCTATCGCAGTCTGACGCAATACGTCATCCCGTGCGCCGTAAACCAGCAATATCAGTCATACCTTCCGTCCCCCGCCCGCCAGCAGTTATAATTGAGCCCCCGCAACCCGCTTTCCTTGGCTTTTTACGCAAGCTCTTTTCTTCTCATACGGACACCACTCGTCCCACCCGCACAAATATCAATGAGCCCCGTAATCCCCTGGACGTATGTCTCTTTCATCTACCTTCTTCACAGTTGACTCGACGGTCCCTCGCAGTTCCCTGCTACAGCACCCTTACCTCGTCCAATTGTCAATCCGCATGATGATGTGAGTGGGGACCGCCATCATCACACATTAGACTGACATTTTTTTTTAGTTTCAGCCACCGACCACCCAATCCTCTGCCCCCACTCCCACAACTTTCAAATCCCGCCTGTCAACCTGGTGGTCACTTCAAATAAATCATGCATCCACAGCTATTGCTGATGTTCCTCTCGCGCAGGGTAAAGAGGTATGCGCGGCCCATTTTTCTCGCTTTTCAGTGCTCATATATCAATTCACAGCGGAACGCTGCCGCAGGTGCTCCACGCCGCAAAAATGATGAATGGATACCCGATGAAGACCATGTTTCTTCTCCTCCTTCGCCCAATCCAGATCTGCAACAGCCGACCACAGCAGGGCAGGTCAGAACCAATGCAGGAGAACATGGAAGCAGCCAGCTGTGTTTTTGCTTTTAGATTAACTTTTCGAATGGTACTGTGATGAATTCATCGCGGACCCCTCGCTAATTGGAATCTGCTTGTATGCATAGTGTACTTTTTATAGGATGTAAGGCATATCACAGTGTATTTCTGTTTGCTGGTAGCTTAGTGATCACTCCTTAAAGGGCAAAAGGATTCGGACGTTTGCTTGTATACACTTGAACTTCGCAGGTGGAAAGTCTTGCGCAAAGTTTGAAACACCGTGCACCAGCGCTAACCTATCGATATTTTTTCGTCGAGGCTGGCGCAATACAGGAATTTCATCACAAGCCAGAAAGGGATGGGACATGCTGTACATGCAATGTATAGCCTCGAGGACGAGCGTCAAAAGATAAGGCAAGACTCGCCCATCATACACATTGATGGTATTGCTCTTCGTCTTGACTAGCATTCTCAGGGTGAGTCATCACACGAATACCACATCTGCGTTCTGCACTGACGAACTGATACCATTGGTATATTCTTGTAGACAGAGCACATCGTCTCTCGTCGAACAAGTTCAATTCAACTGGCACTCGAACATATCCATATCCATATCCACATATTCAACCGGCATACTTACCAACTTCAAATTGTCATTGTCTTGCAAATACGACTGACATGGCCTACAGCTTGACCCAGCACGGTGCAGCAGAAAACACATCGATCCTGACATAGGTCTTGGTCATGACCTTGAGGGGTCACGCGCCAACCATTGGGGCGCCCTTCAAAGGACCTCGGGCACTCATGTCGTCGGTGGTCTGGCACTCTCTTCTGACCGCATACTTCTCGCCAGCAGTTCTATCTACAACGTCATCATAATCACGCTGTGGGCCTTTGAGTCTTTTTAGCTCCTCACTTCATTCGATGTCTATCTCACTGGCAGGTCTTGTGCATCCAGTTACAGCCGAATGCTGCATCGGGTGCTACCATCAAAGACGACGACTCAGGGTACCTGATGAAGGCTACGTTCCTTCTACCCCTTCTTCCTCGAATGCTGAATCACGACAGCCATCCTCAGTAGATACCAGAAAGCATTGACCCCGAGTATACCCACTATACCAGCCAATGTATCATATCGCATTCTCTGCCACATCTAATCTGATTTCAATTCCCCACAGAAGTCGAGTCTGTAGTCTTGTTCTGTGATTTCCAACACGGTATAAATACAATGTGATTCGAGAAATCGTACTACGAGTTATTGCCTGATGCTATCAAAAATACAACTAATTTTCATATGAAGTCATTATGTTCATCTGACTACACATCGCAAGATGCCCCTTCCACAAATCCCGACTTGGCCGTCGACGGTCGGTCCAGATTCCCATTCTTATACACCGCCGCGCTGTCATTGTGAGTGAATTGCGATATATGCACCTGCAAAGGCTTCAGAGGATAATGCCGCAAGTTTCCTCTATCGTTTTCACTGCCTGTGGTCGACCCGTGACGAGCCGTCAAAATGTGACTGTGAGTGTTTTTACCCGTTGCGATTCGAATGATAACCATGTAGAAAGTTATAGAAATGATGGGCGTGAGCTGTTTGATCAAAGGTCAGTGATTTTCAATGGTATGTATACATTATTGGTGGAATCACCATGTCTAACATCACAAGTGTTCCATTGTTCGAGCAGGCCACACCGATTAATGTGCAGAGGAGCGCTATGGAGTATAAAACGGCAGCATCCATGACCACACGTAGTATACCAGTTGTGGTGATCTTTGTAGCGCAACTGTTAGCGACATTGCGTTCGATTTTCCAGATGCGGTACGCCAGTAATCCTGAACAAATTCGGGTTGGTGTGAGGATATGACACGACGCACAAGCAAAAGCGCACTTACCTGAACTCAACAAATTAGTTGCAAGCGTCGAGCCATAAAATGCTGAGATCCATTCGCGAGTCGTTTGGCTGAAAACGTGTCCGTAGATGCCAGTTGTGTGCGAAAAGCTGTATATCGAGTATACACCAGTCACTTCGAAACGACATCAGAGTATGCAACTTCCTATGTGTATGTGAAACCTGACCTGCAATGCCGCACCACAGCATGATGGGTAAGATGATAACCCAGACGGTTTGCCAAACGATGTAACAACGATAAATCTTTATTCAAAAAGCCTTTCTATATCAATTTCAAAATGGAAAATATATGATTGAACCTACCACCACCCCATCACCCAGTAGGGTTTGCAAAACAAATATCGCACCATTGGTCATAAAGGCTCCTCGGGAGATCTCTGCGAATAACATCTTTGGCCTGTCGCGGTACTGCACCAGTCCTTCTTCAGTTCGAATAATACTTACAACCATGTGCTTGGAGGACTTCAGCATGTGACATCAGATGACCAGGCAAGAAGCTGACCGCAGTACTCAGTACAAACAGCAAGACGGCCACAGCTGTGATTGGACGATTGACGTCCCGCATGTGACGTTTGTGGGTCAGCGCCCAGATGGTGCCAATAAACATGAGGACGGAAAAGCCTGAAGAATGCTATCTTGGTGAGTATGGGATGGAGGAACACATTCGTATACTGACCATATAAAATGCCTTCCAGGACTGTTGACATTAATGCAACGCTATCGAGCGGGATGCCTTTTCCAATAGCCATAGCGGAGATGATGCCTTGGGGATGTATGCTAGCAAATTTGCAGTCCCGTGTTCATTGAATCAGCAGGTATCTGACAGATATTTATATTGAGCGCTTCGGACCTTACTTATCAGTTGCGGAACGGCTGAAGCTGTTATCTGAACGTGTTTGCTATGCAACTTTAATTCGAACGTTGCTTCCCATACGTGCTTGGAAACGGAATGATTGCTTACAGGAATTCACAAGCTTCGTGGTTGATATTTCGATGTAGCTAGTAGTATTGGCGACTGTTCATCGAGCCTGAGATGACCACTGGCGTTGGACTCGATTTGAAGGTATGAATGATAGTGTTTGATATTCATATCTGGCAAACACCTAGTCGGGTGCACCATCAAATCTACGTGCTGAATGATATCAAATTGATATGTGATGCTGATTCGAAGATCTAGAAGGTACATAGCTTTTTAAATTTCAACTTCGAAGAACTTTGAATATTAAGTTACATAATCATGACCAAGACACTTACATTTAGATTTTGATATGCATCGTCGACGTCCCCTGCTAGTTACCTCCAAGGTTACCATATGTACTGGCAAGGATGCCAGCCTTCTGAGTCCTTTTACACGTCCTCGCAATGTTCCTGACATCGAATCATGTTCTTTGTGATTCTGCTTGGCCGCTTTTGTCTATTCGGATGAGTTCAGTGTTTCAGTTAGTCGCTTGTAAGTCTCGACACAAATATTATCTTGTGGTGCGTGCGTGTATGTTTATGGACACTGAATTATCTCTCATCATCTTCTCCGTCTCCTCCATCAACCACAGCCCTGAATGTGTCAGCCTGAAACACGATATCGATCCTGATTCACTGGCATTGGCAAGATCCTGATGCACGATGCATATCTTGAAGGAGAGATCTGGTGAGTCATTGCATCAATCTGAAGTTGCGGAGCTCGACGACACTTATAACCTCAGTATGTTGCTTGCATCATGATAAGAACGAATGTATAATGCATCGACACAGCTTTTCACACCTCAGTTCGTTATTGTCACATCATTACAGGCCCCATTCGCATTTTTTACTGGTCAACTCGAACTCCCATTTTCGTTGTGCACCTGCTAACTGTCCTTTTCGCAGCATGCGTCTCATTTTGACGACTCCTTTTACTCGGTGACCACCGACCTCTTTCATTACACTCTACTGGGAACTTACATCACTTTTGACAGCGTAATGTCTTGTAAATTCTGCGCTGTGAAGCTACCATGGCCCACCAGCCTTCAAAGCTTCACGGATTCCGGACTTTTCTGCATTCGAAACTGTGCTAGTGTTTCGGGTCAAAAGGATGGCTGCAGGTTTTAGCCAAATAGTTTCGTGCATTCCGTATTCTGCCTACTGTTTGTACAAATCAGATAGCAATGGATTATTTGCATCTCTTGTGCCACATCCTCGTTTGAACTCTCCTATGATGGCACAACGACTGTATACGTGATAGAGGTTGTGTGCCTTCTACTACTCCTTCACCAAGCACCGAGTCACGACAGCCATCCTCAGCAGGTTAGATCTTAATTGCCCACAGTAAGTTGAAATTGTAGTCCAGTTCTGTTCTCCACATCCTACGAAGTAAATAATTGATTGCTAATGCAGTATACATACAAGTCATTCAAGTTATCGTGCTCCAAGTTATCGTCCGGCATTGTTAAAAATACAATCAACTTCCGTATGAAGCTAACACGTTCATCTGACTACACGTTGCAAGATGCCCCTTCCACAAATCTTGACTTGCCTGTCGATGGTCGGTCCAGATTCCCATTTCTGTACACCGACGCGCCATCACCATGGGTGAATTGGGATATATGCACCTGCAAAGGCAGGGCATAATGCTGTAAGTTTCCTCCATCTGTGTCACTGCCCGACCCGTGACGGACACTCAAAATGTGACTGTGAGTACTTTTACCCATCGCAATGCGAATGATCACCATATAGAATGTGATAGAGATGATCGACGTAAGCTGGTTGAACAAAGGTCAGTACTCTTCGATGATATATGTTATTGGTGGAATCACCATGTCTATCATAACGAGCGATCCATTGTTCGAGCAGACCACACCGATTAATGTGCAGAGGAGCGCTATAGAGTATAAAATAGCAGCATCCATAACCACGCGTAGTATACTCGTCGTGGTGATCTTCGTAGTGCGACTGCTAGCAACATTATGTTCTATTTTCCAGATGCGGTACACCAGTAATCCTGAACAGATTCGGATTGGTATGAGGATATGATACTACGCACGAGCAGAAGCGCGCTCACCTGAGCTCAACAAATTAGTCGCAAGTGTCAAGGCATAGAACGCCGAGATCCAATCGCGAATCACCAGCAGGCCGAAGACATTTCCGGAGATGATAGATGCATGCCAAAATTTGTAGATCGAGCACACACCGGTCACTTCAAAACATCAGGGCACGCGACTTGCTATGTGTATTTGAAACCTTACCTGCGACACTACACCACATCATGCTGGGTAAGACGATGACCCGGATGCTTCTCCAAACAACATAACAACGATAAATCTTTTTCCAAAAAAGCCCTTATATATCAATTTCAGAATGGGAAATATATGATTGAACCCACCACCACCCCGTCACCGAGTAGAGTTTGCAAAACGTATATTGCATTGTGGATCACAATAGTTTCTCGGGAGATTTCTGTGAAGAACGCCTCCGACCCGGGCCCGCTTTGGGATATGTTGCGGTGCTGCACTAGTCCTTCTTCAGTTCGAATAATGTCTACGACCATGTGCTTGGAGAACTTCAGCGTATGACATCAGATAGTAAGGCGAGAAGCTAACCGCAGTGCTTAGTACAAACAGCAAGACGGCCACAGCTGTGATCGGACGATTGACGCTCCGCATGTGGCGTTCATGGATCAGCGCCCAGATGGTGCCAATAAACATGAGGACAGATAAGCCTGAAGAACGTGAGTATGGGATGGACGAACATATTCATTACATAACTGACCGTATAAAATGCCTTCGATAACTGTTGACATTAATGCAGCACTATCGAGCGGCATGCCTTTTCCAATAGCCATGGTGGAGATGAGGATGCCCTGGGGATGTACACTGGCACATTCACAGTCCCGTGTCCAGTCTCATGTATCTACCAGAACCTAAAACCAATCATGATGATCCTGAATGGCACCGGTCATCCATCAGGCGGATATTTATATGCAGCACTTCTAGTCCTTACTCATCGTTCGTGGAATCAGTGAAGCTGTGACCTACACATGTTCGCTGTACAACTTTGACTTGAAATATTCCCACACGTGCTGAGCGCTAGCGCTGAAACCCAATGAAACGATTGCTTACAGGATGGAGGCTCTGAGATTTGAGTGCGTCGTGCTTGATATTCGGATTGGGGTAGTAAAAACTTTTCATCGAAGTGAACACAACTCAACTTAGATAAGGCATAAAAGAAATGCACCACAGCGATAGTGTTTGATGTTGATAGCTATCATTGTCACTATCGGAACTATCATGATGTACGATTTGAAGATGTGGTAAGGATAAACAATAAACGATGTGGCTGGAACTTTGCGGAAAATTATGTAAGAGAAAAAGAAAGCGCAACACCTACCCCTATTCTAGAATAACATGAGATAAAACTGTGGATGATATCACAGGATAAAACTGACCTCGAGTAAACCCCGAGTCGGCCAACACGGGTGAGCCAGTATTGGGTATCTGCAATATCTCTGTGTTGTCAGTAACGGTCAGCAGAAATGCATTAATATAGTTGGCTCAAACACACCTGTGTCACATATGGTGGAAAAACAGCCAGTCTGACAGGCGGTGCGGACTATCTTGCATAGTTCAGGATGTTGTCGCACTGTCTCAACCGGGGAGTTATCGTTATCGAGCACATTTTCCATGTGGTTGCATCTGAGTGCATGGTTGGTCACAACTAAAGCGCAACAGATGACCGCAGCATAATCCTGCACTACGAGACTCGAGTTCTCGTCTGAGTCTTGAATCATCTGCACAAAAGTGGAAGAAAGTGTGTTGCCTATGGCTTGATCAAGCTTTTGACGTTGCGCCGGTGTGAACGGTATGCGTGCTACAGGAAGATCCTGTGACCTTGATTGTCCTGACTCCATGGGGACGAGCTTGTTGATTTCGATTGTTGAAGGGACTAAGAGGTGGGGAAGAAGCAAGAGGTGTGCGTTCGCAAAATCCCGAACACAGAGCTCAACATTAGATAAGCAAAAAAACCTTAATACATAGCCACATGAAGTTACGAGCGACACGTTTTGAGTTCCTCGCCAGCGGCCTCAAATCATCGTAAAATCGTTAGGCGAGTACTGTAAAGGGGGTGTTTTTACTACTGTAGAATAGGTTTAGATAGTTATCTTAATGAAACACGAGCATGTAAAGACGGTACCTGCTAAATGTCAGATCTTGGATGTGATTTTCGAGAACACGTGAGTGATTAATATCAATACGACGCGTCAATATCGATTCGACGCGTCTCGTCAACGACTCGCATCTCTCTCTCTTAAACCTCATTCATTATGTATTCTACGACTCATCAATTTACACGTTACGACTCATGGTTTGCTTCAAGTAATAACGACGACAAAACTGCATACATCATGGACTTCGAGGACGATTCCTATCAAATGACGCATTACGGATCAAATCATCATTCACATCAGTAACACTCCCGAGGAGGTCGTTTTGAAAGAACCAGTAAGTTTTTTTGGTTCCAAACGTGCTGGAGCACAAGCAGGCTCATCCCGTTCATCAAAGAAGGCTCGAACGACCATTCCGACTGCTCCGATTGCTCTTGCTGTACTTAGTGCTTGATTACTTACTTTACGCACCTATTCCAGTCGCATACGTACTCGTTTTCACGCTGCAGCTGTCTGTTTTGCTTTGCGATAGTTGAATTGATTCATTTTGACTTAACATTGTACGACGAACGACTACCTAATATGGCTAAATTACATGATCGGTAACGCTGTCATCACGCTGTCACGGTAGGCGTAGGGGGTACCCAAGTTACGACAGGCTAGTGTCTTGAACTACTCGATCGCACACCTCTTGGCGTCAATCATTCTGTAGGTAATATGGTTCCTCAACCACTCAGTACTCAGTACTCATCACTTGTACATTCCCTGTCATGCCTCGGCACCGAAACCAACCTCTGACAAAGTGAGCGCAAAAGCGGTGAGCAGTATCATTCATGAGTAAGTATCATAGTTCATCTTGACAGTAGTAGTCAAAACCCCAGTTGCTCCACAAAGCTCTGCCACGCCGCATCCAGCACCGGCACCTCCTGTATCCCATTCGGGGCGCTGTATGGATGTGCCGGATGAAACGTATTCAGCACCTGCGGCTGTCCACTATAGATCTCTGCCCCATACACACTCGACCCACTAAACTGCACGTCGCTCATCGCCTGGAAGAAAGACTCATGCGAGTCAAAAGAGCCGCCCGCAGTGAACGGTGGTTGCTCGAACTTGTCAAAGACGCGCATGTCCTGCATGATGCGCGGGTGTATATCGAATCCGACGCCCTGTCCTTCCCATGTAAATTGTCTGCATGACTGGGACGAGCTGCTTGACTCGGCTTCTGATGGTGTAGGTTGGACAGACGGTGGTGAGGCGCTAGACCGAGGGCTCGTTTGGGATATTAGATGAGTTTTGCCACCGCCAAGGCGATCGAGCTCGGCGCGAGATAAGCTGGAGTGATCGTCATAAAGAGGGTAATCAACAGCGTCGTGGCCTTTTTTCCAGACTTTTGTTATTGAGTCCTGGACGCGGGATGAGGGGTCTGCATTGAACGCATAGAGAGGATGCTTACGAGGAGCACAGCGGCAGGCTTTGAGGTAGGCGCTGACTTCTGGAATACTTCATAAACGACATCAAGCTCGCGCAATGAAGGAGGCGCTATGTTTGATTGAGGCGCACGATTAACGATCATGCACATGACGATCTATGACACGCGTCGTCATGCACTCCAATTAATGAGTTGAACAGGACTACTCACGGCGGCGGATAGAGCATGTGACCAGAACAGACCTAATCGCTCAATCACTTGCGGAATCTTCCTAGCTGCATGCGAGTGACTTTCTATCACTCGCCATGCAGAGCGATACATCGCCATGACCGAGGGGCCGTACTTATGCTTCAAGAGGTCATCGGGCTGGTCCTCCAAAGCTTGCGTGAAGTATCGTCGATGGATATTTAACAACGCTAAACACGCCGCAAATAAGTTTCACGGACTGATAAGAATAGATGCATATACCCACTAGTTTCCTTGTTTGTGAGGAGAAAAGACGTCTGGACTTGCTGGAGAATCGCGGCTTTTGTGAGAGTTTCGCTTGTAGGACAGCGGGGCTGGAGATGAGGTGGGACAGGGAAATCGCGGATTTTCCGATCGAGTTCGAGGATCGTGCCGTAGGTGGGTGTTTTGGCTCCAAATGCATTGACCATTACGTGGTGCAGGAGCCGCGAAAATTTCCACGACCACATATGTCCTAAGGAGATGTGTGAGGACAGTAAAGTACAATAACAAGAAACGCATACCACTCATCTCCTTTTCCCCTTTGTCGTTGACTACAGCGAAATCATCATTTGGGTAAGGAGTGTCGATCCAATCGGGAGAGACGTTCGGTGGGCGGCCAGCATAGAAACTCTGAAATATACGACATGAGGAAGAAATTACAGCACTGATTTGGATGGCGCACGATCCAGGTATCCAACATGAACATCTGCCAAAAGACGGAGCTACGTTTTTGAACAACAGCGTCGCTGAGTTTCCACCTAGCACCAGAAAGATCTTGAAGATGCCATCAGTCCCAGATAAACCGAGCGAGTAGCCTGAAAGACGTACGAACGCCAATCTAGGAAAATGAATAAGAGACTTGTGATACGTGGAGTGAAAAAACGAACCCTATACCCAAGTTTTACGGCCAACCCAATGAACAAGTATGATCTACTTGAATCCATCTGCAGGTCACTCATTTCCAGGTACTGCACAATATGCAGCTAATGTGAATTTTAGCATCTGCACGCTAATTTCTCGCTCAGAGAAGAAACAGACCAGTGCGATAAGAGTATGGACGCTCGTTTCCGTGCAGGGGGAAGTAAAGTGCATCGACACGTGCGATAAAATATGATACTCCTGTGCCTCCACGGCGTAAGATGGCTTTTCAAAGTCAAAGAGGGTGGCGAGAGCGAATATGCTGAACAGGAGTGAGAGATCATGAGAGCCAGGTATTTCCTCGTAACATCTGTTGGGTACATCTGCTCAGGAGCATGACATGGAATGAGCAGAATAAGCCTACTTCGCATGATAAACACTTCGAAGGATATTATCAAAAAGTTCCGATCGTGTCAGGGGAGTCCACCTGGCAGGAGTGGTTAGGCATCATTCTGTCACGAGCACATGAACATACAAGACTTTACCCCATTCAAGGTAAATCTCACTGAGGCGGACCGCCTCTGACAATGGAGGTAGATATGAATAAACAGGTTTCCAGAGGCCATTATCACTCGGGACACAGTCAGAACCAGGCAACCAAGCATCGAGAATCTGTTTCGAAAGTCGGGGAAAGGTTTCAGAAAAGGGAGGCTTTGGTTGTTGTTTCAGAGGTGGCTAAAAAAAACGTCACACAAATGTCGCAAAGCGGTCACGACGGACCCTACCTGAATGAGATACTACCAGGATGTTCAGCAGGTATTCATTACTTCTGAATGTAGAACTTACTTCTGAACGGGCGGTGCCGCCCATAAAAATGGTTTCTCCACGAGTGCCAATGGTGAGCGTGCCTATAACCGAACTTAGCTACGTGCGTCAACCACAAAGTTCAATTGGCATTACCAAATGCATCTATAACAGAATCAGCATCGGCCTTATTCGAAGGTTGGGGCTGTTGTTCTGGAAAGTTACTGCTTGAGCTGGATTCTGGACTATCGTTTGAGATGACCGTATCGGTATCTGAAAGTAGCGGATGAGGTAGATCGGATGCTTTAGAGTGCATTTGGCGGAGGGTTTCCTCAAGTTCACGTATTCGCGTTGACATGACTTCGATTTTGCTGTGTAACTCCTCTGTATTTGCGAGCACAAGGCTGTGCAGATCTCAGAACAGCGAGAGAGGAAACAAAAAGACCGCGTACCGATTGCCCTTTCCCGCTGTCAATGATCCTGAAGATGTTTGAGACTTGAGATATCTTATAAATGACGGGAAGAGCAAACCACTAGGACATATTGTGGAGCAGCCACGCTTTACGCAGGTCTCGCATGGAACCTACATGGCAATCAAGTGAGCAATGGTCTGATATGTAGTACGTTGTACATAACAGGACACGAACCTTGCGATCACAGCGAAGTTTGAGTCTGAATGAATGAGGGACACGAGCAATGGATCACAAACTGGGTTCGTCAAACATGTCGTCTAAATTCAGCCAAATTAAAGCTCACCTTCTGCACTCTGCACAAGACGTGGGTACTCTGCCAGGTTTCTTCCTTTCCTTCTGCTCGCCATTCTTCGACTCTGTTGTCCTGGTCATTACGATGATAGCAAAAAGAAAGCAAGAATAGGAGCGCGAATCGTTGACAACTTGACATGACTAAGCAGGACTTTGAACATTTACATAGCCCTCGGCACCCGCTGACGAATTGATGAGCACGCGCCATCATGATCGCCCGGGACGTTATCACTTGGGTACAACGACTGCCGACCGACCCCCATCATCATGCATGGAAACAGTCGATATATATACACCAGAGGCTGGGAAGCACACAGGTAACAGCCATCGAACAATCAATCGAGTGCATTGGCTCTCACGACTCCGAGTCACATATGGGTCTGTTGTTCAAAGACCTCTGGCAAGCGGTCGTCCTCAGGCTCGTCTACTTACAACACAGGATGTTGCAATAAGTGAAAGCATGAAGGTATTTTGAATTTAATACCTGACTGTTGCAGTACCTTCTCTTATATGCGCCTCTCAGAGAGACTGTTTGCGGTGTCGCTCCAATAACATATAAAAATGGCTAGTACATTTTTAAACTTGGACGGCCCATCAGAAGATAGCTGTCATTGCGCGTACGTTTTGATCAACATATTTGTTCAAGTACCGCTGGGAGGATATCGAGGCTATTGTCCTCAGGATCGCTGATGCGCTAGAAGTCTTGGCCTACCTGTTTGAATGGACGGCGAACTCGGAGCATGCTAGCATATCATATCCTGTGAAAGATTTCGTTGCAACCTTCGTACGCCCCGTCCACTGAAATAGTGCGGCGCTTGAGCTAACCATTTCGATAGTGACAGCGTTCATCATGTGGTAATATGAGTTCCTCAGCTCAAGCCGAACAATCACATAAGCCACTAAAGTGGGATCATGTTACGCTGCACTTCCTGAACCTTATCTTTTACAGAAGCCATTCTGAAAAGGTTCAGGGCTATTGGTGGCTTATCATGGGGCTAGCCTTGAGCTGAGCACGCCTCTGGTGCATGGGGTGGGTGTTGCCGCCGCATTTCCGATCGATCTAGAGAGCTTGAGACTTGCAAGCTTGAAGTTCAGTGTACACCCTGACTTGTCTCATATAATATCACATCGCTTCTATAACGTGATACAGCATCGTTTCGAAGTTCCCTCCTGTCTTAGAATATACTTCGCCGTTACTACTGGCGAGACTATGTGATACCGCATCAACAGATTAAGCACGACCTGCCTTTCCTCGGATACCTGACAATGCCTACATAGCGGATTCAGAGAATTTGAATTGTCAATGCCTCCAGCTCGGGAGTCGGCTTTCTCTACTAGACCAGGAGGAGGTTCCTTCCTACATAAGGGATTAATTTTGAAATAAACCGGCTATAAGCCTTAGGCCTTGGCCTTAGAACTTGGCACTTCTTCTTTAGGAAGCAAATTAAAGCTATGTGCACGTGAACGCCGCTGAAGTAGCGCTGAGAAAATTATAACTGTTGCAGACATTTTACATCCTTACATCTTGATGACATCTCGCGCTGGTGTTGCACTTTTGTTCAAGGATACTCCAGCGGCCGTTTATGTATGATGGATACCATTACTAGCAGCGACTGTCAGACGTACGTCTGCGCTTATTCGGGACCGGCAATATCGAGGAGACTAGCGCCAGGGTCCAATTAATCGGTCGTTACTCGGTCCGGGAGAGAGGCGAGAACCAGTGTGGTTAGCCATCGTGGAAGGATCCACGGAAGCTTTTCCTACCCAATAATATACGCTTTGATGTTGCGCCCTTCCGGCTCTTTAAAAGCCACCAGAACTATAGATACCAGGCCAGGCCATCCGGACTGTACCTCATCCCTCCCTATGGAACAAAACATGCAGCCATCGTTGCAGGCGAAGCCGCAACCCGCTCCACTGTTGTTCACTGACTATCCTCAAAATCAGAATGGTTCTTCAATCTCCAGCGGGCAAGATACGTTGAATCTGGCTGACGAGATTCTACCTCCTGCACATACCAACAGAACGCTGGTGTTGTGTTTGTACGTTGTTCTTGATAAAGCGTTTTCATCATTGATTGACTGTCCTGTTGAGTGATGGAACCGGTGATCAGGTCAGCGCACATCGTTTTCTTATAGCGCTTAATGGCTGATAATCCTCGGTGAACAGTTTGATACAGATGTATGTTGCAGTTTGTTCCTAGAGTGTCCTTCGGATCCTGACTGGCCATTCAGAACTCGAACATCATCCAGCTATTCAGCATGCTCGTCAAGGACAGTCCCGCTCTGCAAATGGTCTATTATCAGGTAATATTAAACAGTATTTGGACCCTGAACTCGGCTTACCTATGACATACCATAGGCCGGTATAGGAACGTACACTATACCGGAAATTGCTACACCCGCGATGGCCAAGCTTTCCAAGACTGTTGACATGATGATTGGGAATCATCTCAACGCTCATGTGATGGGTCAGTCATACTTAACTCCTTCTATCTTCTGAACGTTACAGTTACTAATTTCAAATAGGAGGATACGAGTTTCTCATGCAGAATTGTAAAGTTAGAACGCGCTCCTCACGTGATGCGACTAATTTTAGCTCTTGCAGATGACGCTGGTGATAAGATATGCATATTCGGGTTCTCAAGAGGCGCATACACGGCGCGCGCGCTTGCTGGAATGTAAGTTTTCCCAAATCGTTGGCGGTCATAGCTCCAACATACCATACTTGCAGGATTCACAAAGTCGGACTTTTACCCCGCTGCAATCATCAGCAGGTTCCTTTTGCCTACAATATGTACAGCCGTGATGACGAAGAAGGCTGGGCACTAAGCTCTAAATTCAAGAAGGCCTTCTCCATCAACGTGGACATCGAATTTGTTGGTGTTTGGTACGTTCGTGACGGTGGTTTGGAATGAGCTATGATCTAAACTCCATTTTGTGAATAGGGATACCGTCAGCTCAGTAGGACTCATCCCTACACGACTCCCATTTACGAAGGCGAACGACAGTATCAAGTACTTCCGTCACGCAATTTCTCTTGACGAACATCGGGTGTATGTGTCTCAAATTTCTTTTCAGAGACTCGCCATCTAATTTGCAATGTGCAGGCGCTTCAAGCCGAGTCTTTGGATACGCGCGAACGAGGACCACAAGAAGTGTGGTGTTCAACGTGAACACATGCCTCGCAGCTTCAAGAAGCTTCTCCCGAAAGTACAGGAACTCCACAGTCGAAATAGCCCAGACAGCGAAGCAACCAAGAAGTCACATCACCATCACGAGTCTCAGGATCAAATGGAACAATTATTTGCAACTGCAGACGCGGATCCCATCAGGGAGACGGACGTCGAAGAGGTTTGGTTTGCTGGGTGTCATTGCGGTAAGAACCTTGTCTTTGGCGAAGTGCAGTTCTAATCACAAAGCAGACATCGGCGGAGGTTCTGTCCCGAACGGTACCCGCAATAGCCTAGCTCGCATACCGCTTCGGTGGATGGTTCGAGAATTGTTCAAGCTTGATATCGGCATCATTTTCCACCGGAACATGTTCACAAAAATTGGCATGGATCCCAAGACGCTCTACCCTGTATCCGTAGCTAGGCAGCCTCGACCTCCTCCAATATATCAAACTCCGCCTGCCCCATCTCCTGGCTCGGGGAAATTGACGATCAAGGACCGTTTGACTCCAAAGCCTCAAATTGTCACCGATGATCCTGCGATGATCGTCTATACGGACGGTTCTGCATTCGTGAGTGAGGAACATGAAGACTTGGCTGACGCTACTTGCCCGATGTATGACCAACTCCGCCTTGCACGTTATTGGTGGATTCTGGAGGTCGTTCCACAAATGCTTCACTACCAGGATGACAAGAGCAACAATTTGATTGACGAGTATACGTGCGTCATTTTGTGCTTTATTTATTATCACACTCACTTTGATTGAAGGATCAACATGGGGCGCGGCCGTCACATTCAGCGCCAAAGCCATGGCATCAAATTCCATAGGAGTGTCAAGATTCGCATGGAGGCGGATAACCTTACAGGTGGAAAATACTGGCCCAAGGCGAAACTAAAGGTGGAGCCTCAATGGATTGACTGAGCTGTTCCGACGCGATTCACATTTATGCGCTTGGCCTTCTTGTTTTCTGGCCTGTAATACGACTTCGTGATATATTGTACGCCTGTACGTAGTACCTACTATATCGTAGTGGATGATCTTGGAATGACCTATTCTCTTGCCTGATGTCCGTTAATGTTTGTGCACGCTGTGGTTGTGTTATGGGATCATGATATTAAGGTGAGTAAGTTACGCAGGAAGAAACTGTCTTTCTTCCATGATTGACAAAATATCCTAGGGGATACTGACACTGGCTAAGTAACTCAAGCGGGCGGACTGTCTCAGTAATCTCCATGTGCTCGATCGTTATCAGGAAGGCAAGAGTACATGGTTTGATCGTCGGCTTAGGATGTTGGTGAGAGTCCTCCAAGTAGGCACCAGCTCTCCTGGGCTCTCCTACGCGGTACCTTCAGATCTATGGGTCCCAGGTCTTCTCGGACCTGGGCAAAACTTGCTTGTATGATCTTGTGATGGGAATGTTGACTTGTAAGTGACTCGTCTCCGATGTTCAATTCGGATGTATCGTTTCCCAAAGGCTGAGCGCTGATTACATAGCGGCGATATCGTCCACGGTAGACATACATCCTGTGAGTTCTATCGTCACTTTCCATCGAGAAATTCGCTTGAGCGCCGCAGCCAAACCAATGCCGGGGCGAAAGCAAGATATTTCTGATCGGTTGTCCCCCTGTGACGTCGTTTAATTACCAGACGACGTCCCCTTTTCGCAGATCATTGATTACGCGCGACGGAACTCAGTACTCAAGTGTTGCGATACCGTGGAATACTATTTGACATGGCAAGTGGAACACATCTTTTCTTTCGGTATGTTTTCTGGGTAGTCTTGGCACATACTATGTCAGACCCACCGGCAGGGCTGAAGTTCAAGGTTCTCTGTACCTTGCCTTTCGCCGACGGAAGACACTCTGGTACTGTGGCTGAATGACGGATGGGCCTGACCGCTATCAGGGTAAGTTCACCTTCCGCTTCAACATATTCCGTGCCTCATCACCGACGAGGGTAATAGCGCCAGGCACAACCTGTACAGTTGCAACAAGAACGCAGACATGTCAGGATCGTCATGCCCGTCAGATCTGGTTTCCCATACTCTGACAGATTGTCTACCACGCCGCGATGCTGCTAAAGATAAGTAAGCATGTAACGTTGATCATCATCGGGGTTTCTCGATACTATCCCGTTATACAATGTCTGCCTGGCCCTTTCGACCACAGAGAAATTTCTTCAATCGATTATTGCTGAGCAACTTGGTGCATCTACTAGAATTGGTTCTTGAGTTGGTGACGTCGAGTACGATCAGGGGCGTATACAATGGGTGATGTGCCGTTCGTTCGTTCCTCTTCGTTCGATGATATGCAAAAGTTTCGGGGGTAAGCTCAACGTACTCAGCTTTCATTAGTACTGAATACAATCATTATGCATACCATAGCAATCAACATGGACCTCGATATCAATCGGATATGGTGTAACGGTCAACATTGCCGCCTCTCACGAGTCACGCGGCAGCTCGGGGTTCGATTCCCCGTATCCGAATACTTTTTGCTTTCCTCGGAGGCTCGACCTCTGAAACCGAAACACAACATAATGACAACTTCGTATCGCAGCGAAGTGACATCGTTTGCATGTCTGACTTTGGGTGATTAGACATCTTTGAAGCTCTCGACCTCTCAGATAGTATTTACCGCACTTTTGAGGCTGTTGGATCATAACTCACTAATGAATACAGCTGCACGCCTCGCGATCGCGCTAAACCAAGTGACATAAGAGTACAAGCATGCTAGATGGGTAACAGTGGGGAAACAAAAGAACAACAAAGACAGCATCTATCGATAATAAGCAAATAGCACTAAGCGTGGTACATTGACAATTCCAAGTTATGGCCTCGCAATGACTTGGACGGATTTCTTACTCTCCCCCGCCAGCGAGTTCGAGGATCAACCGACATGCAACATCCATAAATACAAAGGGCGAAACCACCTCGTCTTCCTTAAGTGCGAGATGGTCTTTGTCCTTGATCGAACGTCCATCTGAACTTGAGTCGGGGAGATATGCATCAGGATCGGCCATGTCGAATCTTCCAGCGCCGGGTTCGGCGGAGGCCTTGTATGTCTTTTTGTGATGGAAGTCGACGAGATAATTTATCGAGTCTACCATGTAGAGCTGGAGATTCATGAGGATCTGGTAATGCGTCAGCTGCATCGTAATTCTCAGCAGGAAATAAAGGTGTGCGTACCACAACGTCTTGGACTCTGGCTCGGGTCTCTACAAAGTAGACGCTTGCAGCCACACGCAAATCTACCGAATCGCACCCATCCATCTCCCTCGCGCGTTCGATCTTTGCGCTCCCTTCCGTGCCGCTCCTTGGCCGGGACTTGACACCTCCTAAACCACCCAGGTTCCTTTTCTCCTTCCACTCCATTCCGAGTGCCTTGAGCGTTCGATAGATCTCCAGCATGACTTCCATGGGCGGACTTCTGCTGCGAATCCCGAAGTGCCACTTTGTCCGGTGTTGCTTCTTTTCTTTAATAGGCCATGCGCGTTTGGCATTTGCATATGATGCAAGATGGTGCTGTTCAGGTAGCTGGTCGGGGAGGGGCAGCGAAGAGTTGAGCACAGCAAATGTGTTGAGGTCGCGTTCACCGTATTCACCATCTATCGGAGGAGTGGAAAAATCAAGTCCATCGTCGATTTCGTCGTCGTCTTCTTCGCCATTGTCATATTCAGCGTTAAATTCGGCTTCGAAGGGATTGTCTTCAAGATCACCCGAAGGTGAGAGAGCGTTGGGTGAGAGCGCATTTCGGGGCTGGAGGATTATCAATACAGGCGCGAGATTACGAGTATCGGTACTCACATCCATCGCTGCGAGCTGGGCATCTCGTTCTTGTTCCTCGAACTCTGCCACTTGGAAGGTGATCAGTCAACCAGTGCTGTAAACATTAGTTATACAGATGATGAAGATACCTACAATCACGGCCAGCACGGCGTTTGTCCCGTAGAAGCATGTATGCCACCTTGACCGCGTTCCCTTGAACACCGTCATCCCGCCTCAGACACTCCCAAATATCGTCCTTGTCCACGCCTTGCATGCGGGCTGCCAGTTCGTCGATTACATCTTCCTCGATGCGTCCAAGACCGTCAATGATCTCAAAGTCGAGTACCTTGGGCTGGGTGACAAGGGACGATAGCGTGCCAAGCACAGGACCAGGGGGTGGAGGGAGAGGAGTTAGGTAGCGGGGAATGTCAGTCCTGAAGAATGGGTGCTGCGTTATTTCGGGGATGGTTATACGTTTTACAGGGTCGATGGCGAGCATGTGGTTGATCAGTCCGCGGGCATCAGCACCAAGATAAGACGGCATATGGTAAGAACCCTCTGTAGGACATCAGTACGTACATTCTCAGGCGGAAGGCTACAAGTAGAAGGGAAAAGACGTACGGCTAATTTTGGTGAAGAGGGTTTGAACATCATCGTCTTCGAAAGGTAGCCTTCCACATAGCATGACATATAAGATTACTCCACAGCTCCAAACGTCGATCTCTGGGCCGGTGTAAAGCCCTCCTCGGATCACTTCTGGAGCGGCATAATTGGGACTACCACAGCTCGTCTTAAGGAAATCACCATCCTTGATCTCATTGGAAAGCCCAAAGTCCGCAATTTTGACGTTGAGATCATCATCAAGAAGTACGTTCTCTGGCTTGAGATCTCGGTGTACGATTTTGAGCTTGTGGCTGTACTCTATGCCAGAGATGAGTTGCTGAAAGAACCTCCGGGCTCGAGGCTCCGGCATTCGTCCGTTAGCTACGATGTAGTTGAATAGCTCGCCACCGGCGTACTCGAGAACGATGATGATATCTGTAGGGGTCGAGATGACTTCGTAGCTGTAAAAAATCATAAGATGGGACAGTGATAATTGTTTGAAGGACCTACAGCTTGATGATATGTGGATGCCGCAGGGTTCGCATGTACTCCACTTCCCTCTGGACACGAGTCTTGGTCTTGGTCATATGGATGACTGCCTTGGATATGTACTTCATTGCAACTTTCTGACCTGTTATGGTGTGGGTAGCCACTGGAGAACATGGGTTAGTCGATCGAGCGCAAAGATCGAACAAATTTGCAAGATGTACTTTTGACTTTGCCAAAGGTCCCCTCCGCGATATCCTGTATGACTGTGTATTCACCCAGCTTTGTGGCCGGGTACACTGTTTGTTCGCTCATGGCGGAGAGCCGTTCGTGGATGAGTAGTGGTTGCCGTTGTCGCGATCGTCGTGTTCGTGCTGTGCGTCTGAATTGCGGGAAAATTGGGAAAGTGCTCCTGGGATTGATGTTGTTACGTACTTGATTTTGGGGTCTTGGTTGCTTATGTATAAATCTTGTGATTCCCAGGTTGACTCAACCCCGGTATTTGCTTGGCAATAACTGTAACAAAGTTCAAAGGTCGGATTTGCCAATTTAGGTGTAGATTCAATTAGGCGTGGATTTTCTAGCACGAATTCCCATCACGTATTCAATATATCCTTACTTTTTCGACCTTTAGTGATTGGTTCGTTGATCTACATACCACGCCGCAAAACTGATGCAAGAATCCCTGAGGACGGGGATAATCCTCCCCCAGAGCGATCAACCAGTTTATTCACCGATCACCTCCTCCTGCGATCCGCATGTTAAGTACCAGAATTATCTCCGTTAAAGTACAGTCTAAATTGATGTCACTCGCACTGGACAAAGGGTCCATCGTCCATGCATGATGGCCTTCCCGGGGTACTAGTTCAGATAATCGTTCCTTCTTGCCCGTAATTCCAGCTGAACACTCTGTATATCTGCCAGATTACCCCTTCCGAGCCATATGAATTTCACCCTTATCTCTGGGTTGGGAAACCCCCTCATCATTGAAATCGTGAACGGTTTTTGTCTGGGTGTGCTCTCAGCTGGGAAACTTGTTTATGACGAGCAATCTTGTACAAGGTGATAATTCAAATGCTCTTCTCTTGCCACGTCCCATGGGCCATAGATAATCCAGCTCCGCTCGACCGGAAGGTAAATTTCAATTACATATAGTGGCGCGCAGATAAGTTTTGAGTCATGTCTAGATGCTTGTTCTACGACTACATCACGATCCTCAGGTACGTCCATCTGTTCTCCGTCTACGATCCCCACTAGCGCAAAGACATCTGTGATCGCCGTACTAGCTCACCCCGAAAGAGAGGATTCTCTTGTAATACGCTCACTCGGCATTCAAGAAATAATAGTAACGAATATCGAACACTTGACTTCTGAAGTATCTTTGCTCGTATCATTTTGAGCGCTAAATTATCAAACCTGCCAGAAAACGATCACGCCACATCTTCCGACGGCTCGTTTGACAACAGTACTCCAGCCAACAGTATCACTCGAGCAACGATTCCACCAGACTCTGCAGTCATTTCAACCAATGATCATCGGTTCCGGAAACAATTGATTCTTCTGTGCTCGTCACTGCGATACCACACCAGGTCCTCACTAGGCCTCACTGGCATTCCAACATACCAACTAAGCACAGATAAGAATGTCGTTGTGTTACATCTTCATGGCCGAGTGCGGACCGAAACTTATAAACGTTCCTCCTTTGGTCTCACACACGAAACCCGTGGAAGTCGTTCACAAAAACGGAGAGGCAGTGCAGTACAGCGGCGCATCAAGGCAGTCTTCTTACAGTCGCTTGATCTCTGGATGCCAGTGAAACCATGCGACAAATAACTTAAAAAAGTCGATATTTGTCGTCTATCTTTGCTATCAGTGCAATATGCCGTGAACGAATGGCATGTGAACCAGACGTACATCAGAGTTCAAATAAACACTAGTTTCAGTGTCTTGTTTCGACAGCTCCTGCGGTGGGGGGCAATGGGCTTCATAACTTTGGCGGCACGTTTTCCACGTTTAAGTTGACGTCATTGATTAAAACCTTCCTTGTAAAAGCTCCTGCGGGTCTGGTATACCAGGTTAACGCGGAAATACAGTTCAAAAACCCTAAATATCGTAGCGCCTCGGTCAGGGATAATGGCTTCTGGCACGTTATAACTGTAGGTTAGAAGATATGATGCGTAATGGTCTTCCCAGATTCAGCGACAACAAGAGCAGGATCAAATCTCTTCGGCCGACCAGGAAACACGTCGGGGCGCCCGAATCCATTCGGAGATAAGTAGATAGGGATTTTGTCAGAAAAAATATATTCTGGTTTGAAATTTAGTAACGTACAGCGAAAGGGGCGCAGTCAAGCGGATCATACATGTGTGTACAATGTGGCGGATCCTTGGGCCGACTCAGTGAGAAAGAACTAAACCGGTTGTCAGATAAATGCCGCTGGAGCAAGAAAATAGCTCGGGTTCATAAAAAAAGACGCACCTCTAGGGTTCTTGGTTTCAATAACCATTCACTCATCTTGTAGTGGCCAATTTTTGGTAATGTGGTAATGGAGAGTCGACTAGCGTTGTGCTCCCTCGTGCCGATGGGGATCGGTTCCAAAACAACCTATTTCCCTTCAAAGGATTAGTAACAAAGTTCAGACAATCTATTTTTCTTCAAAAGATCGGTAAGTTCAACAAGTTTAGATTGCAGTGGCGTGACCACATACCAGCGAGTGATTCCAGTAAGCTACACGACTGCTCATCCCTGCAATGATGTCACAGGGATCATCTATCATCCAACTCGACTCAGCAGGCGAGCGTCCCATGATAGTCTGATCACCTTTCTTGCTTGACAGGGATGGGAAGCCAGAGTATCCGGAGTATCCAAATGTCAGGGTCTGCGATAACTCCTCCGAATACAGAACAATTGCATGAAATAAAGCTGCGAGCCTCTTTAAGCTTGAAATTAAAGGAGTCTTGCTCACTTTAACACGCACTGGTTATGTATGCGATGAGGCCAACGACCTTGTATTTTGGGGACATGGACCGTCCTTGAAAATAATATATGCTTGAAGCGGCTGCAGACAGTCATCAGACCAACATGTTCAGTAAGATCTCCATCACTCAAAAAATGTTTTCAGGATCTTTGGGATTGGATCTTGTAATACGCGAACGACAATAAGGGTCGCCACGTCAGCGTAACTCTAAAATTTTCAAAAGGGGATCGTCAGGCAAGATCATGCAAACCAATAATTCCATGTATAGAGACTGGGTGGTAAAAGGTGGTAAAACATACAGATGGATATGCGGGAATGATGCTCCGAGTCCTATAGTACAAACATGCAAAGAAAAAAAAAGAAAGGTATCACGAAAAAAACACGCAACGTAGATCATGCAGCCACTTTTGTAGCCATCACCTCCTTCTTCAGCGCATCGCACTTTATTTCTTGCGCTTCAGCATGCCCGATCGTCTTCGCGAGTTTCTCCTCCCTGGTCTGCAAGCGCTGCTCCATGCCGAGGACGAGGAGGCGAATCTGTTCCACCTGCGTTAACGTAGATTCAACCACCGCTTGAGAGACAGGCGCAGAAGTAGACAGATCAGGGTTGCCAAACTGAGGTGTCGGCGTCCCTCGAGCGAAGACAGACCCCATGACAGAACGAGCTGCGAATGTTGATGAAGGTGGCGCGATGTCAAGCGCACTCTGAGAATATATCAGATACATATGATTCATCATGTTTAGCAGGAGTGCATACCTGCCAATTCTCGCCAGCGAATTTGGCCAGAGCTTGCTCCAACATTTTCTCCCTTGTCTTCACCCTACAACAACGTACTGTCTGGAGTGAATAATAGACACCTGCATGTGTACGCACCTGTCCAGTTCCGCCATGCACCTTTCGTTCTCTCTTTGAGTTCCCTGTAGAATCAGATCCAGATTTTTATATTCCTTCTCTAGCTCCTGGATCCTTTCTATGGGTGGCCTCAAAGTAAGCTGTTGTTGTAGCGTCAATATCGTCGATTGAAGCTTAAATGAGTCACAGTCAGCTGCACAGATCGTCGTCCATTATTCATTAAGCTGACCTTGTCATTCTCGCGATCTTTGTCTAGGAGCTGCCTCCGTAATACATCTTCGATAGAAAGCTCGTCCCCCTCACGAAGAATGCCAAGATCATCTGCAGGTAGTGCAAGAGGTGTTTTTCCGTAGTTGCGCACACTCTGTACACGGCGCATGTTCGCCATCTGTCCTCAGGTTGTCGTTTAACCAAAACCTGGACCCTTCCCGAGAACGCGTGTTGACAACTGCATGCACGTGACTGACGCGTTCAAATGAGATTTACGAGATCCAGAACCCTCAGCGCGCTTCTCAGCACAGCACACGAAACTTCACTAGAGCTACAACAATAGTGGTGGACAACTCTGATATACATTCAAGTCATGCGCACATATCGAGTGTTTACAACGGAATCAAAATACAAAAGCCGTTGCAATAAGAATATACTGGAAAATATCATGCGGGAGGCTTTGGTTACAGGGTGATGACGCAATCGTAAAGGTAATTCTCGCTGGCACGGCCTAGTAATTACGCCGGATGTACAAACGAAGGCGAGAAAATAGTTGCGAAGTTGATGTCCGTACGATTCGATGGGCGTGAACGCTCGGAGATACGTTTCTGTGGTGAAACACTGTGCTTAGAGTCAAGGACGACGGAAGCAGTCGCCGGACGTGCTGGTTTGGTGAGCCGCCTGCCTCGTTGGGTCTTGATCACGGACGGAACTTGCTTCAGCAACGAGATGTGACGCGAACATCCTATGAGTAGCACGAGAACCTTGTTCGCGACCGCCTGAATCTTTAACGTTCGAAAAAGTCCCTATTACAGCATGCCGCAGCCTTGACCATATTCGTTTTGATGGTGATGTCCGAGGAGCGCCAAGTCTGGATGGAACAGTGTCGATGATTGGCGCTTCGATAGAGTTCGCTGTCGAAATTCCAGAAGTGCAGGGACGGGAGTCGACATTTCTGGCCGGATCCGTATTGGAAAGTTGTGCGTCTAATGCATCTAGCCCAAGTCTTTTCCCTCCCTTTTCGGTCACAGTTGCAGATATATTAGAGGACCTATGTGCGCAAGAGCCGAACGTGATGATCGTATTGCATTTGCACGCGGGAAAATCTGAGAGGTCAAGATCGTGGCTCACGTCAGTATTCGGTGGTTGTCCCGGGAAGGAAGACATATCCGCGAAAACCAGAGGAGAAACAGGAGACCACTGCGCAGTTGACGTGGAATGATCAGGAGAATTCAGCTTGGGAGATGATCGAGTAGAATAGATCCCTCGCTGTCCTGAGGAGAATGATGGCCTGATTATTACATAGTACGATACTTGGCATTAGTGAGGACAAGGATAAGGAACGGGAATTCATACTCTTGAGATGTGAAGTAGTGGGAGGTCTCGACGGGAACATTGGTGGCACTCTCTGTAGATAACTTTCCGATGCTTCGCGAAGCAAAGACAGTAAACGGCCCCATGGGGCTATCGAACATAGTGGAGAGAGGACCGGGACTCGCAAAAGTTTCTCTGTCTTCGGTGATAGGGGAGAGATCCTTGTTCGAATGCTTGAACGCTGTCTCCTGCAACTAAGATGGTCAGGCATAGTCATTGACCGGCACATTAACGTACCGGTTGGTCTGGATTCAAGATAGTCCCAGGGAGTTGAGGTGGTAATTGAAACGAAATGCTGCCAGAAGACTGCTTGTCGTCTAATGTGTTTAGTACACAGAAGTTATGATTGGGGCTCTTAGCGGGTATTCAATGTTCACGCTCTGAACGCTGCCAAAGATCGACTCACCTTGGACGAAAATCGGTTTTTTACGCGCCTCAGTCTATGTCGAGACGCGGGTGTAGGACTTGTATCGTGTACCTATACAACATAAATTTATCTTGAATTTCGCAATAACACATTCTTATGGCTCACCGCACTATCCTTGAGTCATAGCACATAGATGGTTGTCAAAACTTGGACAGAGGGCAGAATATATGCGTACCTGATGGGACTTCAGACACGCCTGAGAGTAACCATTTGATCGGACGCGACTCAAAAGCGGGAAACGATGATCAGCGAGAATATCATCAAATCTGAAATCTTGTTCGTCTCCAATCTTAAAGGAAGGAAACTGCATTAACGGTCATGCACGACTTAGTTGAAGATGAGTCTGGCGGGAAAATGGAGAATTGTCTGTTACCGTGAATGATGCCTCTTGGCCATGTGACTGCGATTTTCTGGTCGCCGAGCTGGGCGATGTGGTCCAAAGGATGTCTGGAGCATAGGAATCGTGTTAGTGGAATAGTTGTATATCCCTCGGTTGATCGTCACCAGGTCTATCTTGAGGAAGCTTGAACAGGGGATCTGGAGGTGAAAGTGTTATCTCGAAGGACTACACCGACGCCCATGCTCAACTTGAGTCAAATGTATAAACATCAACTTGAAAGCACTGACAGGCTTGGGCTTGAGTATGAGCTTGAGGATCCGCCGGGTGCTGGTGAGACCCATCAGCGCCACTATTAGCGGATAAATGATAACACTGGCAAGTTGTGCGCAGCGGTATGACAAGAGACAGTGAAACGGTTACTGCAAGGCTCAAGCTGGAAGGTGGCACTCATTACGTACCCGGTTCGACTAAATTTGAAATTTGACATTCGCTGTGCCACCTCACTCAAGTTCACATTCTTGCAGACAATCAAGATATCGATATGATTGACTTCTTGTAAGTTCTCTCGTGTGATATGCAAATTGTGGAATGCTCTAATTGAGCCTTCGCAGCAATGCTTCTTCGTTTCGGCCACTTCAATCACACCATGCCTGAGCCGTACAAATCTGATGCATCGATGGCCGGCTGCATCGCTGCGTGGGGTATGCATGCCACGTGCATGCTGTGGTTTCCTCCTTTATAGTGCATCAGGGCATCACAGGTACTGTAATTTTTGTGACCTTCAGCACACATCTTACTCTTCAGTGTTAAAATCATTCATATGTCCAACTTCGTCCCTGGTCATTTTAGCGAATACCCTTTTTTGGAGAAGGGCAGAGCCACCTCGAACGCCACCAGGACTTAGGATAGACACACCTCATAATCAGCAAAATACCACAAGTCGTCAATAGTATGTATCATCCATTTTCGTTCAACATGTACTGATGATTTCCCAAACTGACGACACTTTATTTCATCATTACCTGGTTTTTTTTTTTCGCGACAGACTCCGTGCCAGACCCACTCGATGATACCTTTCAAGCCATGGGTGAAGAGCCAAACCACTCAGAACCACCCCAAGATCCAGGAGTTGAATTAGCATTGAGAAAAGGTTTAAGGGAGTTGTGGGACGTCGTTGTCCACCCAGTGGTCGAGAATCTGGGCAGAATTGCACGACGAGGTTCCCGGATACGGCGGTGCCCGACGTCTCTTCAATTTCTTGCCGTTGCACACTGCTGGCGAGTACAGGGCAAATGGAGAGTCCATTTTAGATTTGATCCTGCTGTTTTGGTCGCTGAATCTGGGAAGAACATTACACATCATATCTGCTATAACGCGCCAGAAGCCATGATTCCTGACCGAGGCGCTACGATATTTAGGGTTTTTGAACTGTATTCCCGCGTTAACCTGGTGTACCAAACCCGCAGGATCTTTTACAGGGGAAGGTTTTAATTAATGACGTTGTCAACTTAAACCCGAAAAACGTGCCGCCAAAGTTATGAAGCCCATTGCCCCCCACCGCAGGAGCTGTCGAAACAAGACACTGAAACTAGTGTTTATTTGAACTCTGATGTACGTCTGGTTCACATGCCATTCGTTCACGGCATATTGCACTGATAGCAAAGATAGACGACAAGTATCGACTTTTTTTAAGTTATTTGTCGCATGGTTCACTGGCATCCAGAGATCAAGCGACTGTAAGAAGACTGCCTTGATGCGCCGCCCGCCAACGGTAGTCAGATGTTTTCGGTACTGCAGGATCAATCGTAAATTGGGACTTTGTCAGAAAAAAATATACAGGTTTGAAATTTAGTAACGTACAGCGAAAGGGGCGCAGTCAAGCGGATCATACATGTGTGTACAACTGTGGCGGATCCTTGGGCCGACTCAGTGAGAAAGAACTAAACCGGTTTTCAGATAAATGCCGCTATACAGATATCGCTGGAGCAAGGAAATAGCTCGAGGTTCATAAAAAAGACGCACCTCTAGGGTTGGTTCTTGGTTTCAATAACCATTCACTAGTCTTGTCAGTAGCCAGTTTTTGGTAATGTAGCAATGGAGAGAGAGTCGACTAGCGTTGTGCTCCCTCGTGCCGATGGGGATCGGTTCCAAAACAACCTATTTCCCTTCAAAGGATTAGTAACAAAGTTCAAACAATCTATTTTTCTTCAAAAGATCGGTAAGTTCAACAGGTTTAGATTGCAGCGCGTGACCACGTACCAGCGAGTGATTCCAGTAAGCTACACGACTGCCCATCCCTGCAATGATGTCACAGGGATCATCCAACTCGACTCAGCAGGCGAGCGTCCCATGATAGTCTGATCACTTTTCCTGCTTGACAGGGATGGGAAGCCGGAGTATCCAAATGTCAGGTGTCTGCGATAACCCCTCCGAATACACAACAATTGCGTGAAATAAAGTTACGAGTCTCTTTAAGCTTTAAATTAAAGGACTTTTGCTCGCTTTAACACGCACTTGTTATGAATGCGACGAGGCCGACGACCTTGTATTTTGGGGGCATAGACCGTCCTTGAAAATAATATATGCTTGAAGCGGCTGTAGACAGTCATCAGACCAACATGTTAAGTGAGATCTCCATCACTCGAAAAATGTTTTCAGGATCTTTGGGATTGGATCTTGCAATACGCGAACGACAATAAGGGTCGCCACGTCAGCGTAACTCTAAAATTTTCAAAAGGGGATCGTCAGGCAAGATCATGCAAACCAATAATTCCATGTATAGAGACTGGGTGGTAAAAGGTGGTAAAACATACAGATGGATATGCGGGAATGATGCTCCGAGTCCTATATATGGTACAAATATGCGAAGGGAAAAAAAAGAAAGGTATCACGAAAAAAACACGCAACGTAGATCATGCAGCCACTTTTGTGGCCATCGCCTCTTTCTTCAGCGCATCGCACTTGATCTCTTGCGCTTCAGCATGCCCGATCGTCTTCGCGAGTTTCTCCTCCCTGGTCTGCAAGCGCTGCTCCATGCCGAGGACGAGCAGGCGAATCTGTTCCACCTGCGTTAACGTAGATTCAACCACCGCTTGAGAGACAGGCGCAGAGGTAGACAGATCAGGATTGCCCGACTGATGTGTTGGCGTCCCTCGAGAGAAGACGGACCCCATAACAGAACGAGCTGCGAATGTTGATGAAGGTGGCGCGATGTCGAGCGCACTCTGAGAGTATATCAGATACATACGGAGTGCATACCTGCCAATTCTCGCCAGCGAATTTGGCCAAAGCTTGCTCCAACACTTTCTCTCTTGTCTTCACCCTACGATAACGTACTGCCTGGAGTGAACGATAGACACATGCATATGTACGCACCTGTCCAGTTCTGCCATGCACCTTTCGTTCTCTCTCTGAGTTCCCTGTAGAATCAGATCCAGATTTTTATATTCCTTCTCTAGCTCCTGGATCCTTTCTATGGGTGGCCTCAAAGCAAGTTATTGTTGTAGCGTCAATATCGTTGATTGAAGCTTAAATAAGTCACAGTCAGCTGCACAGATCGTCTTTCATGATTAATTAAGCTGACCTTGTCATTCTCGCGATCTTTGTCTAGGAGCTGCCGTCGCAATACATCTTCGATAGAAGGCTCGTCCCCCTCACGAAGAATGCCGAGATCATCTGCAGGTAGTGCAAGAGGTGTTTTTCCTGTAGTTGCGCACAATCTGTACACGACGCATGTTCGCCATCTGTCTTCAGGTCGTGTTTTAACCAAAACCTGGACCCTTCCCGAGAACGCGTGTTAACAACAGCATGCACGTGACTGACGCGTTCAAATGAGATTTACGAGATCCAGAATGGTTTGCAATGGTGCACATGTTTACTATAGTACTGATGGTCTCTGGACTTTCAAGTTCAGAGGCAATGCAGACAAACCGAGCCGGCTCGGAGGACGCCTAACCCTTTTTACTGATGCCACGAGCTCAAAAGGTACGTTCAGCGTATTCGTTATCAACAATGCATCAGAGGAAATTCCCAGAGGACTGTGGTCTCAGGACCGCGTCGGCCAATAATGGCTCGGTCTTCTAGGGACAATCCCCGTTCACAGTCGATGCCTAGGCAAGCTGGTCTACCAGGACATACACAAGGCCACGTCTGGAGGAGCTTTGATTCAAGGATTGTTTGCAGGGAGGACTGGGAGAGCATTGTCAGTGATTGTGTCTATACGGAGCGTGATCATACTGTGAGCGTCAAACCGCATGGATTCTGGAGCATATTATGGAATTGGCTGTGCTACAAAGGTGAGTTTCGTCACATCTAGAGCGAACGTAGTCAATTCATGCATTGGCATTAGCGTTCTAGATATAGTAATGCCTTGCTTGACTACTCATGTTGGATGTCCAACGCTTTGTCATATTCCTTTTCTTCGTTTGTTGACGGACTCCATATATATTAGGCCATGCTCAGCGCTCATCTCCTATCGTTATGTCTCTCACTTTTGAGGGTGTCGATGTCGTCGCCCCGTGCGATCTCTCTGCTTCGTTGTCTTCTGTAACATCGCAAATTCTCATTCAATTTTGGCGTCTTAGATGTCGCAACGCTTGATATCCCAATTCGTGCTCTTATTTCCATCTCGGATGACGCTGTCAATTTCTCGACTGATCTTTCGTTTCTTGTGGTCGATTAGGGTTCGGCGTTGCCGAATTTGACTTGCTTGCCTGCATTGTCTCGGAGTTTTGGCGCTGTTACTGTATGGCACTGTGCAGTGCCACACAACCTATCAGGGTTTTACTGATGGAGGTATTCTACAAAAACTTGTGCGGGGATGGCACAATGAATTCCAAGCGAGCTGCGCGGGCACTGCACCGAGTGGTCCAGTAGTTGGCTTGCGACAATGACAGCCCTTGGACCAGCGCATAATATTCGTGCATATTGGCGTGCGATCGATTTCGTGCGTCCTCTCCCTTTTTTTCAAGTGTTCTTGAGACCATCTAACCACTTCGCGTGTAGCATCCAGCTATGGGTACGTTGCCAATGACTCAAAATTCAATATTTCAGTGAGACTGTATACCTCCACGATATGTACACCTAAATTCGACTTCAAATTCAATTTGTATTTTCCAGTTTGTTGCCTCCGAGCCAAAGGTGGCCGCTCCTAAGGTTTGTGTGAGGGTCATATTCAACATTGTACCTTCGGTTTGAACGTGATCTGGCCTATCATCTCATAACGGCAAGACAACTACGATGAACGTGGTAGTCGTGGGTCTGGTTTACGATTGATCCTGCAGTATCGAAAACATCTGACTACCGTTGGCGTATTGTGTGGCATTTCCGGTGCACCCACGAATTGTGAACGAAGAAATGAACTGTTTTATCGCAATAAGTGCGCCCTTGAATATACTCCCGGCTATCGTGTGGCCGGAGATCCAATGCTTATCAAAAGCTTGGCCCATAATCGGATGCAGATCAATGATCGTTCGTTCTTTCTCGCTATTCAGAAAGGATACTAAAAGCATCGTGTAAATCAGAAAATCAGATTGAGAAATTGCAAAGTTTCGTCAACGCGTAATTCATACAGAGAATTGTGTCGTAAAATGCGTGCACTGTACGTTAGAAGAAGAAAAAGATAAATGATTTATACAGTGTATGGTAAGTTGCTATAAATGTTGGTTTACAAAAGTAGACAGATGAATGATCTATACGTCGTGAATGAATTTTCAAATTAGTGTGCATGAGCTCTAGTTAGAAGAAGAGAGTGAAGCAACCTGCAACAGAGGCAAGAAGAGTAAGCGATAAAGTGATGATCTTGATGGGAGATTGAGGAGGAGATCCAGAGCTTGTGCTGCTGCTGCTGCTCGAGCTTCCACTCGAGCTCGCGCAGGTACTAGTAGGCAGGGGTGTCAAGCCAGTCACCTGCACCGGATTCGGGTCGGAAGATCCAGTTGAAGAGCTCAAGCCGCTGGCGAGCTGGGCGAAGCCGACGGCAGGGGGGCTAGCACGGAAGACGGAGTACACATTCTTCAGGAAGGTATCGCCGACAATCCAATCAGGAACGCTACCAATGCCAATATCGAAGATACCACCAGCACACATATGAGAAGTAGTGCTCGCGTTGCCAGCCATTGTGCCGTTGAGGGTACCAAGGTTCATGTCTAGGGGACTGATCGCCCAGTTTGTACCGCCGAAGGAGATATAAACGGTGACATTGGTGTCGCAAGCTAGAAATAGATGAGTCTTCTGCTCATCCTGCAGTACACACAGATACTGACGGAATGCATATAAGCCTTGCCAATCACCAGAAAGCTCTGTGGAGCCAGGCACTTGGGCCCAAATACTTGCGGCGATGGGTGTGGGTGCCCCGATGAGGGTAGTGCCTGTGTCGATGGCAGCAAGACCACCAAGTGGGTCAATTGCGATCGTCTTGCCTTGTACAGTGACCGCTGTGAATTTGTTACCATTAAGCATGATGACAACACGACAGAATAACGATGCTGACAGCTAACAGTGAGTAACCAATACGATGGCGGACCAGTTAGATCCAGGTATTCGATAGAGCCGTTGTATAAACTCGAATTTGTTCCCCCGAGAGTGAACACACCGCCCGGAGCAGCACTAATCTGATTAGCTTGGTTGACGTATCGTTCAAGGTAGAAAGAGAATAAGGGTTCAGAGAGATTGTTGGCATTATAGAGAGCTTCCCAAAAGGGGGTAGTCTGGAGGGCAGAAATCGAGGTAAACCCGAGACCCATGATACCTGAGAGTCCGTCGCCGGTCAAGCCAGGGGTAACACTGTTAACAGCAACTATTATTAAAATAAGGTCAGGTCTGAATCAGCCCAAGCCACCGAGATAAACATACGGAGTTCCTGGGACATTTCGAATGATCCGAAAGTAACACTATCCTGAACGACAGTACCTTGTGCCGATCCCGAGCCATAATCTATCTCCAGGGGGGAGGAGGTAGCCTTGTATGTTGACGACTTCGAAGTATTGAATTCGGGTACATCTGATCCACAGGAGGTGCAAGAAGTTGTTGCAACCCAAAGGTCGGAAGAGCCAGTATCGAGGACAAGATTGAAGTTCTGTGGTCTTCACAGAACAAATATTTACAAATGTTGCTATGTGTCGAACTTGAAACTTACGGAGTTCCAATGCTCACAACACCTGAGTAGCTGGAATCGTTTTCCTAACATAATGATGGTCAAATTTGTGAGTTACTAGTACATGAAAAATTGAGCTGCGAACCTCGTCCGTGACGGGAATTGCAGCAGTGCTTGCTCGCTTTGAATCCGTGCTCTTCACATTCGTTAATTGGTGACCATACTTTTTCCGCAATGCTTCGACGGCTTTTGGTAAGTTCGCAACTCGGTCGGAATGACTTCGTCGCGTGATTGGAACATGAACTACACCTCCATCTGGTTGGCGAGCAGCAAAAACAAATGGAAGGAGTACGATGGCTACAAGGGGGAGAGAAATCATCGGGAAACAGGTGGAGAGGAAGACAATGAGGAAATAAAAGAAAAATAGTAGCTATCCGTGGCGGCAAAAGGCTGTCCCGTACCTCCTCGGTCCCGCCAAGTGGTCATACCCCCCATAGTTGTTAGCGTTTCCATTTAAGCGAGTAACGTTGAATTAGCTAAATCTGAAGCTTCGGTCGTCTCGTTCAGGAAATGGCGCGCCGTCGCTTGTCTGAGTTCAAAACCTACTTGCACTTGGCTTGCGACAGGATCTGGTCTTTGTTACTGGCCTTGGAGGTCCCTACGGCACTGCTTCGAATCATTGAAACCAACTGCTCGAACCTAGTATTAATGTTCTCCGCACGCGAGCGTGTACCCCAAACGTAATCCCAAAATACATAACTCGTACGTGATATCTTATATCCACTACTGTGCAAACAAAACAAAATCACATGAGTGTAGCATGCCCAGCGAAAATTAAACGAGTTCGACCGATGGGCCACGGAACAGATCCATGATAGTCCACTGGCCTAATCGATATGGAGTATCCGAAAAATCATCCACACAACGAAGGAATTGAAATGCTTGGACAATGAACGTACATCAAAATCCGCAGAGAAGGCGAAGAGTGCTAGAATCACAGCTTTACATCCTTCTTGACGAGAGTTGCCGCAGCACCGCGGTCCAGTTGAACAGTGACAAAATAAAAATCACATAACCCAAATTCCAAACCGTGCGCTTGTGGATGCGATGTAACTGCTGCCGTTTGATACGCATTTTTGTCGGTGTTAAACTTTTGCAAATCGTGAAGTGCTCAAGACACTACTATCGTCCACCGAAGTTATTGTCTTGAACTTTTGATATCTTCGAAACACAGTAGTAGGAATTTCAGGTCTGAAAGTCCTCGTAGTGCGCTGCCATGAAGTCTAGTGAAATAACGAGTGCATAAGGACCTTTCGAAGACTTCGCAATGTTTTGGTGAGTCGACTGTTTCAATTGCACAGCAAGACTCCTTCCGATCTATCTAGACCAACATGGAGCGATCAATCATTTGGACTTACAAGGATAACGACAAGCTTTGTGGATCTCCTGGTGGGAGCTCAAGCGCTCAAATCCAAGGACGAGAGATCAATAATTCTAAATTCCAAATAGATATATAATTACAAAAATGTTTGTCCCAAAACTACGAGCTCGACGAAAGAAAGCCGCCGACCTCAACTCTGCAGAGACGCATCTGACCCAGCCACCTGTTGACCTGCTCAACCTCATAACGAGGCCTCGCAGCAAGCAGACCGGACCAACTTCATATTCCACGAACGTAACAGGCCCCTGCTGTGAGATACAAACGAGGGGCCTTGACTTGTTTGTGGGAGACTGTCGAGGTTGTCGAGTGTCGTTGGTTATAACTGGTTTAACGTCGCGCGCTGAAATAGGTGAGGAGCAAGAACAAGCGTCTTGCCACGATCGCGAGGGAGCTTCAAACAATATTTCTTGTGAAGCAGGACTGGTTGGTATGTAAGGAAACTCAAGTGTTGGGATTTGAAGAGAAAACCCGAAGAGCTGTATAGTTGCTGACAAAGCTATCTCACGGCTATCCTATCGGCAACTGGTCTTCAAGTGGGTATATATAGTTTACAGTGACTTCATCAGCATCGCGGTCGAGGCCAGAGGACTCACCGCCCAACTGAAACTCTCCTTACATGGCCGACGGAAATGAACCAATTCTGTATTTTTAAACTTTTTTTGTAAAAAAAAAACACTACCGGTACATGGGCGTAGTGACTACAGGTGGCACTGCAAATGATCGCCGTGTGGTCAACTTCATACGCATTTCTAACGTCACCCGAGGAGTTCGCCATCCTAAAAACTGCCGTGCGTAGCGCGAAAGCTATGTACTACAAGTACCTGTTACACAAGAGGTAAACCGTCACGTTTATAGATTTTGCCACCCTTCATGACAAACTGTATGCTTTCCGCGGATACCGCACCTTCGAAATCTGCCGCAAAGTTTCCCGGTGTTGCAATCAAGTCAGCAATAAACCCTCTTCTCACCGCCCCAAACGGTACCTCGTTATCACCAACAATCCTTGGGTCCTCCTTGAGATCACCTACCTGGGCGAGTCGGGTCTTTCCTGCCTCGCCTTCCCACATCCTTGATCGTATACACTCCCAGCCACCTAAAGTCGCCCATCTTAGCACCTTCTTCCAATCAGCACCCAACCGAACCATGAGCGAGAGCTCCAACGCATTGGCCCCATGAGCGAAAACCCCGGTATCACCCCCGCATGAAATATTGTCCAAGTCTAGTTCTAAAGCCGCCTTGAAAGAATTGGCAGCGCGATCCCAGAGCTCTCCTTTCCCCTGAGTCATGGTATAATATGCCGCGAGGGTCGGAACATATTTGGTTTTATGGCCTGCATATTCTTCAAACATTTCTACCGCAGTCGAATCAGGAGCGAACATATCATATGCGTGCTCAATGGAGTCCACTCCGAGACTTATCAGAGGTATAATGGTTGACCTATTCGTTGCATGAGCGGCGACCTTGACCCCATACGCATGGGCAGTGCAGATCATTGCCCTCAGCTCATCGTAATCGAATGTGGCCATGGACGCAGCCGCAACCCTACGCGAGACTTCAGAAGCCCGTGATCGAACGGCGTAGTCTAAGAAAGCATCAACGGAGATGACCGACAGATCTAATCCAAACCAGGATTAATTTACCTGCATAGATCTGTATATCGTTCCAATCATAACGGAAACGAGCGAGTATATATGAGCGCCTTGCCACAATTATGATGGCGGAACGTGACGATCACCTTGATCCAATCTGCCCCCGCGCCAATCTGCCTCCGGACGGCCTTGATACACTCTTGAGTTCCATCTGCTACATCGACGCCGGTGACATCATCGATACCTTCTTTGTTGACATAGAGGGAACTCTTTGGACCTGGACAGGCCCTCGCATGAGTCATATGTACGAGATGGAAAAGCACATGTATGAAAATACATCAACCAGCAAAAATACGAACCGTACGTTCCCGTGGGTGCAATTGCCCTCGTGACACAAAAATATCTCGGGCCGGGTATGAGGGCACCAGGGCTCGATAAACATTTGCGTAGCGCAATATCTGCGTCCCCTGCACCCTCGGTACCTAGATCACTAGGAACAGAACACCAACGTTAAACGGAGAACTACGCTAGAACGGCTGATAGACGCACCGCACTGTCGTGAAGCCTGCCATCAAGGTACGTTTAGCGTGCACCGTGGCCTTGATGGTGCGCTCGACGATGCTCTCTTTGGTAACCTGGTCCACCCATGAGGTCTCCGCGTACGGATGTAAGAAGACTGACAGCAGGTGGCAGCCTGAGATGAATTCCGATCGCGGAAATGAAAGTGATGTGCTTACAGTGAACGTGAGTGTCGACGAAACCTGGTAGTACCGTCAAGTGCCGTAGGTCTATTACTTCCCCGTCAAAAGACACCAGATTACTACCGATTGCTGACAACGGTGAAACATCCAGGATCATTCCAGAGTCATTGCATATCGTTATGGCTTGATTATCAAGAAGTTCGAGCGTGTATGGATCAAACAATTTCCCAGCGAGGACTATCTTGGTCGGCGCAGCAGGTTGTGCTTGGTCTTCTAGCGTGGGGGCGGATGCTGTGAGTTGCATTTATCTGAATGAAGTTTAGCTAGTGTTCGTGAGGCGTTCAACTGGGGAACAAGGAGCCCCTGAGAAATGACTTATGGAATTCTACGGAAGACAGGCCAACTGCGTGTGGCGGCCGGGAAAAAGGACAATGCCGCGACTGCTACCGACCATACCATAACTTACCATTTTTTCTCAAAGTGCCTATGATAGTGCGAGCTGTGTTGGCTCCATGTCCAACCTGCTTCGGGAGTTGCCGACGGAGATCATTTGTTCTCGAGGGTGAGGAGAACGCCTCATCTGCATATTTGATTGATGCCGTGGCACAAGATAAGTCACAGCACCAGGGCCCTATAGCAGTCGGCTCGCATCGTCGAAATGCTATTGGATGATGTCCCCCCAGTGTGCGGCTAGAGGTTTAGGAGCTGCCACGCAGCTACTTACAGACTCTCATTTTATTCCAGGTGCTTGGCGAGGTGACTTGAAGGATCGCCGTTTTTCGAAATACTTATAATACTTATTCAGTTTCCAGAAACAGACGACGGAGGTCCCCCAGATCTATTGGGTCTTGTAATATATAAAGAACATGGTATTTTTAGCAAGCGCGTGATGTGGGTCGTGGGGGTCTTGATAAACGCGGGGAACACAAGCACAGCAACTGGTGTTCTCGAGAATATCAAATTGGATTATGTTTCAGCGAAGAGCTCCAACGAGCTCCATAGGCGAGCTTCGTGGCGTTCTAGAGAGAACCTCGAGGTGTGTTGAATGAAACACGAGCATCGTGATACAAATGAGAACACCATAATATAATATTTTTAGCAGATATCGTTACCTCGAAACATTCAGAAGCTCATCATCAATACTGTCGGTTTTATGTCGGCCGCGGCTGACTTGAGACTTGTGCAGGGTCAACGACGATCTAGTGCCCGAATGTGCAAATGGAATTGGTGACGCATCAACGAAGTCGAAGTGCCCCATGAGAGCTTTGTGGCGTTCCGAGCTTTGAAGAAGTCGAAGTGCGATAATCACAGCTCAATACCCCAGGTGATTAAATGTGGTGCTTGGCAACCATGAAAGAGAACTGATGATTCAAGTAAGTAGGTCTTTCTCCTCGGATTTCGCTAGCTTGTGTGGCGTATCGCAGGAAGTGAAGCTAATAGTGCAATGGATTAATGAAAGAGGACGCACTAGTACTAGAACTTCCAGCACGCGTAAAAGATACATGCGTAACTGATACCGTGATATGTTATCGATCTTCTGCCGCCTGCTACAAAGTTCAGCCTCCTCGTGCCGTCATTCCTAGTAAATACGTACCTTTTGTGGCCTATTACAAGAAGATGGATTAATATCATGAGATACGTGAGTACTAGAAGGGGATGCACGAGTAGAACTTCGGAGACGCGCGAGTACACCAGACACGGCGCAAAAGATACAATGGAAACGGCAAGTACGAGGTTGTCCGTCTACACAGCATCTTTTACACGCATCGTAGCGTACCGTGTATGCTGTATTGGCGTCATAGTACCATGATGCCAATCCATCATACACATTTCACGCATTTGTACGTACGTACAGGCGGCCGGCGGTAGACAAATACCTGGAAAGGATTAGCAGATATCGCGTCTACTACCATACACAGCCAAGCATCTGCTGCGCGCATGGCAGCATACCTCTAAAGGGCATCCGTACGTACGGGCGTGCGCATGGTTCAAGATCGATGTTCCGCCGGGGGTGGACAGATCCGTCCAGAACTCAGGGTCGCATCTGTGCACAAAAACAGCACAAGAACTTTTCTGACCAAGTCCATCTGAAACTGTGTCATGAGTTTTTTTCCAACTCGAAGTCATCGTTCCGACCCACCAGTAGCAGTTCACTCGCATGGCACGGCCCGATCAACGCACGCACGCAACTGGAAACGAGGCTCCGAGTCGAGTTCGGAATAAAACTTGAACCTGCAGCTCATGTCCCGTACCGTACCGTACCTGTATGCATTATGAATCGCAGTTCCAAGGAATTTGGCCAAGCAGCATGGAAAGCGAATAAGGAACGAATGCGCTTAAAATCGTAGCTCCGACACGGCTTCGACTTCTTCTGCATCCAAATGGTAAAGCCTGAGAAAGTCCCAAGTCCCCTAGATATTACTCGTGAGATAAGACGAGATGTGACGTCAACAGGTAGCATTTTACTGAGTCCTGGGGTGCAGAGCGCTGAGTAGTCACTACTTGCGGCATGCTTAGTTCTCATGGGGATAGGGATTTTCCACAGTAACCTTCAAGAGGGAGAACGCGACGGCGGCTACTCGTTCCAGTCACTTAGTGCTGAGCCTAGCAGAAAGAGATGATCAGCGTTCAAACGTTGAATGACAGGGAACATTGACGGAACGCTACTTGTTCGTAAGTTACTTAGCCTAGCTAGGGATGATCACGATGATCACGATGAAGCTATTAGCAAACAACAATGAGATCGATGCCAGCTCGATGGCATGCCCTTAAGCTTAGTCAGGTCTAATTGGGGATTCCCCAGGATCGAGAATCCGCTGGGCAGTCACAGTAAAAGACACCAGAAGCGTTTGGTTTGGGTTTCTGACTCTCCTCCGAATCGGACATGTTAGCCTGCGAATGCCTTGTTTCAAGTTTCAAGGTACATATGGTCATACGCCGCTGACAGCGCCTGCGCAGAAGATCCTGTGCAGTGACGTGATAAATAATCATCGACATCAAACTTGAATTCAAAGTACTGGTAAGTACTAGTACTTCTCTCATGGTAACGATGGCACAAACACTTACCGATGCGAGATAAGTAAAAAAAAGTTCAAAGGTCAAGTCCAACTTCGAGTTAATTAGACGCCGGTCGGGTGCGAAGTCGCGACAGCCTCAGGTTGATAACTGAATACACGTTTCAATATTAATGAAGTACTTAGCTGGCATGACAGGCTATCCGAGTTTTATAAGACGCCGTGACCAGCGTGTGTGGGTAGCAGCGTTATGGAGCTAGAACACCGATACGAGTGAACTGTTCAGAAGCGAGTGACGAGGCAGCCCCGAAGCGTGTGCTCAGGCTGTAGATAAGATAAGACTGTCCCAAGCTCCAACCGTCCGCGTCAACGTGAACACAAGGACAAAAACATTGATTGATGAAGTACTAAATGAACAAGGTGTAAACTACAATTATGTAAAAAGGGGGAATGAATGGTACAAGAGTCTCGAAGTGTGCGTGCGCGAGTGCAGTAGTCAGTGTCAAAGTTGTGTATGGAAGCAATGCGATGTGAATGAAACAGTCAGCGAGCAACATGTGAGATAGTGGCATGTGTAAAACCAACCAAAACAGAGACGGGGCGAAATGAAATGATGACGAACCATGATATGTACGTACGTATATGTGCATGTAATTGCAGTGGGAAAAAAACGCAAGGGTATATCTAACACCCGCAGCGAGTCGACATCGTTGATGGTGATAGTACAGTGTCAGCGTATTCGGATGGAGCTTTGATATACAGCGCTGCAAGGCGAGGCGATAGAACGCGGGACATCGGGAAAGAATAAAGTTAGGTTTGTGGTGCGTCAGGTCAGGTCAATGGATGGCGTGGCGTGGCGTGTCATGTCTTGATGAGTGCTTTCTTAGTCGTGGTTCTTGGGTCCTGGATTGTCGGCATGCGGGGTATGAGGGGCCCTGGAAACCTCGGTAACGTATCGCAAACCCTCCTCTCCGCATCACCCCCTCACGACCCCTCCTCCCTCCTTGTCATGGCAAACGCACTCTCAAGGGTGGGGGTAACGGGGTTCACCTCCCCCAATGCCCGCCACGTCCCCACGAAATTTTGTCCTCCAACAATATACCCGCTGAATACCCACAATCCAAGTCCGACTGCAGGATGCGAGTACTGGTGTGCAGGGATACGAACGAGCGCGACGAGTCCGTCCCACTCGCGGACGCGGCCATAGAATTTGTAGTGGTTCCACGCCTGGCCATGTTGGAAATCGGTCTGTGAGGGATAAATTAGGTGGTAGAAGATGGGTTTGGGAATAGGCTTACCTCGCCGACGAGTGCGATATCAAGCACACCGTTACATTTCCTCTCCACACAGTACTCATCCTCGTCGCTCTCGTAGTCTGAATCTTCGTCCATCGCTTCAAAGATGTCGTCGATGACTGAATCGTACTGCGCAGAAGCGTCTTGTAGGAATTGACCATCATCGTCACCCACATCAAGATCAGCATCTGTATCGCTCTCGTCACCCTGAGGAGACCGCTCGGCCAAAAACTGATCATCATGCTCCCTATAAACGATATTGCACGTCCCGCGGTATTGACATCCGCGACAAGTAGCTTCGTCGTGAGAGTTTGCGAAGCCTGGGCGATAAGCTTCGTATGTGTATGTGCGATCGTGATGTTGGAGTTTGAGTTTGCCTTCGGACTGTGGTCAATAATCAGTATTAAGATCAGTATCACATCAGTGAAAATAAAGCGACTCACCAAATCCTCGTGTAACTGCATACCCCTGGGTATCCAAGCGTTCGAAATGCCATCATCAAACCCATCATCCGCCCCACCAGTTGGTACAGGGTCCTGGGGGTCCACGCAGTGATATTCACGGAGACGCATGAAGAGAGGGTAAGCGTTCAGGAAGAGCTGTTGTTCTGTGAATTCTTCTGGCATCTGAATGTGCTGTAGAATTGCGGCGAATGCATTATCGGTGGGGACCAAGATACGGCCTTGCCAGAGACCTGTTGCGGAGCCGTAGGTGTAATGAGTGTTCTTGAGGGAAGATCTTTGCATTGGATAGATACAGTCTGTGAGGCGGTACCAGTCGTCGTCGAGTTGGGAACTGGGAGTTGGGGTGGAGTCGGAGGCGAGAGAAGGGTGCTTGACGACTTTATGTTGGTTGAGTTCATGGACGTCTTCTTGAGTGGGGCCGATTTGGTCGCCAAAACCGAGTTGGAAAGCATGTTGACGAGTGAGTGGGAGATGTATTGGGATTCCGATAGGTGTTACTTGACGACGTGAGAAGAAGATCAACTTCGCAGCGGTGGAAGCGAGTGGGATACCGATTTCGAGGTCTGTGCGGTCGTAGAAGTGGGTAGTGTGGGCTCTGCCGGCACGGTAGATTGGGAAGGTGCCATGTGCAGGAATAATGGATTGACGGAGGTTGCCGTTCGAGTTTTCTGTGAGGGGCATGGTGAAGTGGTTGTGGGGAGCATGAGCTGAGGGGTACTAGAGGAGCGTTATGAGGTATACTTGGGCAATTGAAAGTGGCTTACGCGAAAGGGAACGATGACAAAAGGGAGGACGAGTCTGATTATCTCGTTGCGTCGGACAGTAGACTCGGCTTTTAGACGCTCTGATGGTGTTGTGTGAGACAGGCGTCGAGGAAAGATAGGAAGACATACCTTCTGTACTGGTGAACCAAAGCAGCCATAATGCAAGACAGTTGATGGGGGATTCGTTGGGCCAGCCATTTGTATTGGCGGAGTCTTCGTATAGGCGTTTGCGAACAAATTCGTCTACGAAATCTGGGAGACCTGCTGCCTCGAGGAGATGACGATTCTTTCCGTCATTCTCAGACATGAGTGCGAAAGAAGCCCAGAAAGCGTCTAGGACGGCGTTATCGTAGATATCTGCCCTTCTAATGCATTTTAAGGCTTGCGAGTACCATGCTAACTGGTGAGCAAGATGGCGAGAGTGGTGAGTACGAGCACCGAGTCGTCTGGCTGATGCGGCAGAGTTGAATCTATAGCGAAAGATGCGCGAGTATAGATGTTTATTTTGTGGGAAGCCGAGGATATTATTTATTTGTTTGCAAGACTGGAGAAGTGGGAGGATGAGGCCATCGTCTGAGATGAGTTCTAGGACGATATTCTCGAATAATTCTCGAGGTAGTTTGCAGAGGGAAGAGGACTGGACGAACATGATGAGGGGGGGGTATATTGATTTTTGTGTGAGAGGAATGTATTATAATATAAGTAGGTTGATATCTCCGTGATAACCCAGAGATCGGGGATTCCGATCCATTTCGTCATATGGGCGCCTGTCACCCGTTTTGAACCAGTTCATGAACGCCGTTTCTTCTCAACCAATAATAATCATCCTTACGTTTATAAACCCTTGTACCTTGCATACACACAGACAATTATTATCTCCGTAAGACCGTTATCCCGGCCCCGGCTCAATTTAGAGGCCGCATATCCACGGCGATCACGATCGGACCCTCCAGCCCAGTCTCTTTTCCCATTTCGGTTCACTTCTCGGTTCCTCTTCTCTCCTCCTCCTCCCTTCATTTCCGCCATAAAACATATCCTCAAAAAGGTATCCCCAGTGGTACATATGTCCTCTACTCAATCGACCCTATTACTAATTCATGTACTCGCCCAGCGCGTGTTTTGTCTTCATATCGCATACTCAGTATTACCGGTAATCCTTTTGGATTGGACACAACTTTGTATCACACTCCCTGAACTCTCAACATCGTAATCTATTTTTCTCATCTTCCTGGGCTATACATTTCATCCGTCTTTCCGCGATCGTTTCGTGCCTTGCTTGTATTTAACTCAACTTACCTTTCGCTCCACAACATCCAGCATGCAATGAACGTGTATGGCCCTCCTAGACCAGTTCTATGATCTCTGCTCCACTCCAGCTTGAATCCAGCACTCACCACTCCACATACACCATTCAACACCACCCTCAAAACTGACGCGGATCTTACTCTATACGGCACAGAATTAACTCTCAACTCCGCTATTCTCGTGGGCCTGGCCTCGCCCATCCCGACGGTGTCCCTCCACCGGGCTTCCAAAACTAAATCAATGTTAGAGTTGAGTTGACCCAAGTTAGGTGTCGTCATATCAGCCCCCATGCGCTCAAGTGAACAGCCCTCAGGTCCTCTGTTCCCTGGCTCGTGCCTTCAGTTCAATGTTCTCCCGCCCGTGGTATCATTTATAACTTTCCCTCGCGCTGAGTCCTCCTGAGTCGTGTTCTCGTGTCCGGGACGGGCGTACCGTCTCTTAACTTTAAGCATTTGCTTTAACGCCCGTATTTGGCGGCCCGGCCTGTGAATCCGTACACGTCGCAAGTCTTCCCTGGTTCTAGGCCTGATGAGTGAGATGAGTGGCGGGTGGAGCAAGGGTCATTTGGGTTTGGGTCGACTTTTCTCAGGGTTAGTAGAACGTTGAACCTTTTATCGCTTGTCTCTGGCTGTCACGCACTCGCGGTGTCTTGTATCTGGCAGGACCGGGATTTCAAATATTTGCTGATTCTTAGGATGAGGAGCAAGGCTGTCTTTCCCGTCCATCGTCATCTCATTCCCGTCCAACGCCATCTTCATCTCATTCCATCCCCATTCCATCCCATTCCCGTTCCCATTACTACATCCCGTTCCCATTGCCGTTCCCATCACCATACTATCTCACTGAAATCCTTTTCACATTCACGATATCATTCATTCCAAACCAAAGCCAATCTTAAATGCGCGTTTACTACTTCATCTCCGTCGAGCTCGTCTTCACCCATGCGCCATCCGTCCATGCATCGATCATTGACGTACACCCAGCCGCTATTGACGTACACCTCAGTCAATATCATGCCATTTTTGATTATTGATAATCGTCTTCCGAGGTCTAAGGATGTATGTAAAAGTATGTGTGTACCGTGACAGCTCTCTCAGCGTCTCCCGTTAGCGCCATCCACGCTGACGAGAACAGTTGTATTGTCTCTGTAGGACCGCAGCTATTCGGCACGTGCCGTGAGATACCCGTTACTAGGTCTAGATTCTGGGCCTTTAGTCTTGGACTTGTGACTTACCGCGCACAATCTGCTACTGATCCCAAAGATGCCGCAAGTCAGGTCTCCGTCACCCAAAACATTCAATCGGAACACGGAGTAATTCAGTCTTGGGCCTGAGGCGCAGTCTCTTGATATCCGTGTGAGTTGTGATCGTTATCATATAGTCCGCACCTGATGTGGCGTATTTGGACTGTGGGGCCTTGGCTATTTTCCTTTTTTCCTTTTATGCTTTTCTTCCCTTTTTTGTTTTTGTTTTTGTTTTCTAAAAACCTCCTTATGTGTGACCTTACCTATTGCCTGCGTCAGGTTATGTATGATGCGTACGAACGGGCCTTTCGTTTATGTATTGTATGATGAGATGATATCGCGTACCCTGTACCGACGGCTACACTGACTTTATACTTTCTATTACTAGGTTAGGGGGTATCAATATCGGCAAGAGCTTACCGTTATATGGCGGTCGTCGGTGAGATTTGCCTTGACCTGGATATAGTTCGTTGATGCCGTGACTCGCAGTGGAGATAAGTCTCAAGTATAGTATGAAGGCTAATTCGTTGTTTGTCCTTGTATTTGCCTTTAGTGCTCAGTCGTCGTTGACGTTTGCATTCTAGTAATGGGGGCGGTGTCGCCGTCGTCATTTATAGTGATGGTGGTAGTGGCGGTGGCGGCGGTGGTGGCGGCGACGGCCAACGTCGGACCGATGAGATTTACAGTCAGAAGGCTTCCTTCGAATTCGGTGTTCCCCGGAGTATCCTGTGTTCTGATTTGCTCGCGTGGGGGTGATTGGTGGGCTTGTACCTAGTCCTCTTACTGTTGTTTGGCGATGGTGACTGACCTTAGTAGAGACGCGTCGGCTCGGGGTTTTCCGGAGGTAGCTTAGCGTTTACCTGTTCAAACTTCGCCGCCATGACACACACGCTCCTATTTCCTATCTCCTTCCTTACTACTGCAAGGGCGGCGGGTCTTCCCGTGTGCGCACCCTGTTATTTGGTGATATTCTGATTTGGCTCACCGGGGATATGCGCGAAGGCTAAATTCATGTTACCGTTTGATACAGTTGTCGTTGTGCTATTGGACAAGTGTTCTTGTTTCTTGTTTGGCTCGCGATCGCGACGTGCGCTGTGTTGATCCGTGAGTCGCCACTGGGCGCGAAACAGGGTGCGTGGTTTTATCATGATGTGGGGAGATTGGTGGGCTTTTACTTTGGGGCTTTGGGCTTTGGGCTCATGCCTCAAGCTTCTATTGATGTTACTGACCGATGGGGCACTTATTTCTTGCGTTTTGTTACAGGCAGCTTCGACTTCGACTCGGGTTTTCCCGAGTACATATCATATGGGTTTGTTTTTTTCGTGTGGGTGATTGGTGGCTTCCTGTGCTACTGATCATCGATAGAATTGTCTTCGGTTCGGTATTTCCTGGGAGGGTTAGTTCTGATGGATGTTCACTCTCATGCTCCCGCTTCTTCCTTCCGGTGGAGTTTTCAGGATTATATTAAACCTTTGCTGAGTTGGTGGCTGACTTTGGATTCACACAGATAACACTTTCGTGTCCAGTTTTCAAACATTCCCAGAGTCAATCGATGGATGATGTTTTAATCTCGTCTCCAGGGAGATGATAGATTGAACCATCGTGCGTTGATGGATCAGATTATGGTGGTCTTCATGTCATTGAGGATTCCAAGTCGTCGGCGACTGTCAGGGCTATCAGTCTTTTCGGATTCAACAGAAGAAGTTTAATGATTCTTTGCAGAGTGTAATGCAAAAGACTCGTTTTAAACATCGTCTGTTGATGAGACTAGACTGGTGTTCTTATCGTCTATTCTGCTCTGCGAATCCATCCAGATCGGCGACTGTTGGTTTGTGTGGATAAGGCTTCCAGTGTCGGTCCTTCCCAGAATCGAGACGAGGTCTAACGATTCTTTGTAGAGTTGTCTGCAAAGACTGCTGGTCTTGTTCGGAGCTGATGAGACTCTTTCACCCGCGGAAAATGGTGAGCTATACTTGTCTCTGAACGACTTGTGACTGACGCTTGAGTTGGTTTAGAGATGCGTTAATGACTTTTGGCGACTAGTCTTTCCCGAGTCGATCGATGAGGTCTAGTGGGCCGCGGTACAGATCAATGGTTCAGTGAAGCGCTTGATATCATTCTCCGATGGGATCAGATTAGGCGGTTCTCTTTGTCAAGATTCTTCTCCAGTTTTCCTGCGAGAGGGACGTTTTATGACCAGTGACCTCGTAAGTTCTCCACACTCTGATTGAGCTCAAATCTCATATAATAGATAAAACTTTCTGCTATCGATCCTTCCAGATGTGACGAGGCGTTGTGGTTCGTTGTAGATATCGATCATGCCATGGTGTACTTGGTATCGTTTATCGGTGGATTGAATTGTACTGGTCTTTTTATATCAACGCTGCCTGTTGCCGCTGTCTATTCATATTATACCCAAGGACTTATCTTACGGTTTCTCGCATGATGCTGCCTGTTGCTGTTATCTGTTTGACTCGGACTTGCTTCACTTCAGATCATAGCCAAGGACTTATCTCGTATTGATGCTTCCCGCGTTGTCGTCGTCTGTTTGATTTGCTTCAGATAATAGCCAAAGACTTATCTTACGGCTTTTTTATTCGAACGCAGCCTTCGTCACTGTTGTGATTCGTTCTACAACACGGTTCTTTCCTGCAGATGTGTGAACGCACATTGCCGAGTGATTTGTACGCGTGTGCATACGGTACTTGTTGCATAGAAATCACAATATGTGTTCCAATCTGATGGTCTCTTTCAGGTCCCTTGATTCCTGTGCTTCCCTTGAGGTTGATTGTGATCTTGTGATTGATCGATGGTCTAGGCAGCATCGTACCGACTGCCTGAGGTCAAGAAACACAACTTTCCACAGCGCTTTGGATGTTGAATGGATGTGGTCTAGTGATTCATACGACGCTTTAAAAAATGGACCAGTGGTCGTACCTCCTATGTCCATCTAATTAACCGGGATTCTTGGTAAATGCCTGTCAATCAAGAGGTGTGGCGGGATCGAAGCAGAAGAACCCATTGCCAAAACGGGTCAAATCACGTCTGAAAATGGAATGTGACTGCTTTCCTTGACGTCGTCACAGAACGCGGGGTCGATGGGCACATAAAAACTCGTCGTCTCCATATTTCCCTCTTTCTTTGTGTCCACTATCATCCACAATCCTTCCCCCACCTACCGTCATGCAGAGTACCGATAATGCCCAGTCGTTCATTTCTTTTAGTCATGAATATAGTCCACCGCGTTCCAGGACCACTGCTGCGTCCATCTGGGCCCCTCAGCCTCAGCTGCTGGATTCGACGTGGCCAAAAACTATAGACTCCTTTTCTCGTGACGCTGAGAAGGAGCTGCAGCGTTCCGCTTGTGTCCCGAATGGCCGGAACTTCTTCGTCTCAGGTAACGGAAGTGAAGATGTCTTCGGTCCTGTCGGCCTTGTCGGTATGCCTCGCAAAAGAGACATAGGTGCGATCGGTGACGGTAGGAAAAAACAGAGTCCCGATTTTGACGATAGTGTGAGTCGATCTTATCGAAATAAAGCGCATATATGCTGACTAAAACGACTAACTAGCATGTCGAGCAACTCTTACGCGCTCTTAATCTGAACTCTCCCGCTCTTTATGCTCAGCAGCCTTCTCGTCCACAAATTCTCGACTCCAAGAATGTATCGACCGGCTCTCCGGATTTTTCTCCGAGCTCTACTGTATCTGCGCTTCTTACGCCTACAGATCTTTCTCCTGCGAAAACTTCTTTTGACTTGAAGATCAATCCACCTCATGAACTAGCGCCTTCGCACTCTACTTTATCTCCTTCGTCCCTTCTGTTTGACAACGGCTCGCCGTTGAGGGCGCACGAATTTATGTCTCATAATGTACATCAGCGTTTTTCTAGCGTTCCTTCTTCGAACCTTCTGCCTCCTAGCCCGTTGCCTTATTTTGAGCAGTCTTCTGAGAATTCTTCTCCAGCTTTGAGCTCCCAGCAGTTTTATGATAGTGCTTTCGCTCACCTCAACCATCCAGAACTATCAAGAGGTTCTTGGCGGCAACCACAGCAGCTATCTGCCCCTTCCGAGTGGTTGAGAGTAGAGGAGAAGCTTGGCAGCGACTATCCCTCTGGCGTCACGGTCGGAGAGAATTCTCTTAGGACTTCGCCGTCTCAGCCGTCGTTCCCACCTCGTCAAAACGGAGTTCATGCTCACGAGGTAAGACTATCTTTCGCCACTCTGTTTCCGTCGCATATGCACTTACGTTCCTTTCATAGCCGATCAACTTCCTTTCGCTTTTGCATCCATCATCATCTCCCCCATACAACGTATTTGTGGCACGCATCATAAAGTCATCTGACCAGCAGGCTTCTATCTTCTTGCAACAGAAGCTCAAGGTTGCCGATCTTGAGGAACGTCACAAGATTGTCGATGCTATCTGTGCACGCGGTTTCGAGATGATGTCACATCGGTTAGTGTGCTAACCATAGACACGGTCTAATTAAACCTGATATTGATATGCCTGACCGCTAGTTTCGGCAATTGGGCAGTCCAAAGATGTCTTGAAGCTGCGGCGACCCCCGAAGAAAGGAAGAAGATAGTCAACTGCATGAGGTATGCTCTCGGCTTACGGCCACCTTCGTTAAACAGCATCCTTAATTGTAAATAGGGGACGGGTCGTCGACCTTGCGACCAACTGTTACGGATGTCACGTCCTCCAAAAGGCACTTGATTGTGAGGAGGATATTCGCCTCCTGATCGTTTCCGAGCTTCTCCTCGGGGATCCTGCATTGACTTTGGTGAACAAGCACGCGTCTCATGTCTGGAGCAAGGTAAGAGATCCGTTATGATCCACATGCCGTTGAAACCTAACCAACATGTATCCAGATCATGGAATTGACATGGACGGCTCCCGCGCCTCCGATTTTCGCATTGTCAGGGTATTTCTTGCTGAAGGGTCAATACCGTTCTGACAAATGTATATAGCGTCAACAAGTCCCTTAAAGGGAAATGGGCGTCTCTCGCTTGCCACGAAACGGGATCACTCGTTGTCCAGGTGAGGATGTCGGTGCATGTCATATAACTCATTTCTCATGCTCTACAGCATGCATTTGAGAACCTTGAAGAGTCCGCTAAAGACGGCATCATTGATGAGCTGCTCAATCAAGGACCTACCGTGTTCGGTGAGATTGCAAAGAACCAGTGGGGTTCGTACTGCATTCAACACAGTAAGTGCTTCTACTATTACGGACCTCTTCCTGGTGTCTTACCGTTGCTTCTCCAGTTCTAGAGCACGGGTCTCCGAAACACCGTCAAATGTGCCTGGACCATATTATGTCTGACCTCCTAGATTATGCCACAAACGAACAGGGGTACAAGTCTGTTACGAAGGCTCTCAAGGAAACAGGACCCGAAACTCTAGACAGGATTGTTAAGCGAATGTGTGAACCTGCAAAGGGGTAAGAACTTTGTGATCGCTTTCTATTACGATACTGATCTCACAAAAGTGGCCGTCGAGCGATGATCGTGGACCTGGCGCTGTCGGTCACTGGTAGTCAACTGATTGCTAGCACGTTGCCTCAGGTACGCCATGTTGCCGTTAGTGTCTACTGCCAGCCTCATGTTCTTTGTAGGCGGACAAGGACCAGCGCACCACGCTCTATGACTGCATTCGCGGCCACATTGTGACCCTGCGCGGCTGTAAGACAGGGTCGAAGGTGATATGGCTCTTGTAAGCTTTATCTATGCGTTGCTTCCTTCTTTGTTGATGTGAATTCTGATCCGTCCGCAGCGATAGAATGGTTCGATCGTTCATTTCTATTTCTTTTTTTATTCTGACTCGTATCTAGCGTGCCTATTATGGCTATTGAGAGGATTCCCTGCCCTGCATTCTCTCCATTCCGATTTTTGACATCCACTGCAATATTCTCTTCCCATCTCGTCTCGTCTTCATCCACGGCGTCTTCGCTTCCTCGATCTGAAAATGTCTCTTCAAATAACAGGCAATACTTCGGTCAATACCTGGCTGGCCCATCTCCACCATTAATCTCGGAAAAGTACCAGAAAAAGCTCATCTGTCTCGCATTGCAATAACAAAAGCAGTTCTAATCGCATCAACATCAACATCAACATCAACATCAACATCATCAGTCTCAAGTCGCATTCGCAATTTCGCAACCGTAATCGTATACTACGCATCGCCGTCTTCATCTCAGCCTCACTTGCACGAACAATCTTCGCACTCAACTCTCTCGATATCGAATTTCACGCCTGCTTATTTGCGTCGCTATCCAATTTCCTCGCTTCTTTTTTCCACCATATATACCGTGCACATCAACTTCCGTTGTCAAGCCTCCTGTTTCTCCGCTCGCTGCTGCTCTCAGCACGGAATGGAGAGCGGATCATGTGCGTTAATCAATCAAATTTTCGTCCTTATGTCAAGCCAAGCTAGAATTCCTCGCATGATCCATCGAACAGCAGCTCAGTTCTATTGTAACAACTTCTTCTTTTACTTTTACCAATCCAAACGCATCATCGCATCTGTAACCGTTCTACACCCACCTTCGTTTGTAGCATCACTTTGTCGTCACTGTTGTCAACAATGTTATCAGTCATTGTCCAGTTATTGGACCCTTTAAAAATTCAGAGGGAACGGCTCGCAAACACGCGGCAAGGTCGTACAATATGATATATTATATGTCGAGCGACGATAGAGATTGTAATCAGTTTGGAACGACGGTACCATCTATCAGATACAATACGCCGTTCTGTGCCTGTTGAGTATACAATCAACAACGCAGAACGCAGTGCACAAAAGATGGCTAAACTGACCTCCTTCATCCCAATTATGCGCACTCCATCCTCCAAAGTCACCCGCATCCACTCAGGCGAGTCAGGCATTATGTTAGGAACAGGGTTGAAGGTAACGAGTTTCCCATCTTGCAGCGTTTCATACGAAACAGGGGCATCGGATAAAGAGATACGAGACTTGACGAATATATATGAGGGAAGATTCGACAGGCGACAACAAATAACTTACAGGAATGATGTGGGCCGAGACCCATCGCTCTACATTTCTCTTAGAGCTTTCATCCAACTCTTGTTCTGATATCCCAATACGAGGCTCCACTGGCTCCGGACCTTGGTGTCTGCCAAGCCACACATTGAATCACGTCCGCATACACACGATGTCATACTCACGGTTTATGTGCCAGTGCCATGACAGCCTTGTTCGTCGGTACGAGTATCGTAAACCAAACAGACTCAGAAGAGAATCTAGACGACAACTCCGTTTCTCGAGCATACGAGTAATAAATGCTCGCTGAAGACTCGATAGTCAGCAGGTCTGCGAGCGTGGGCTGGGAGCTGGTGAACGGTGATGCGATGGTTTGCGGCATTGGTGGAATTATGATTTGCTCCTGGAAAGAAGCGGATACTGCGAAGGGGAGGATGAATGCAAGGAGGAGTGATAGACGCATAGTGATGAGTTTGGTAACTGGAGCTCTGGAGCTTCAACGAAAGGGATCGAGGGTGGTCGGAAATTGCCGTAGTGCCTTGATGCCGGCCGTATGTGACGATCGAGCCGAGCGTAAACTATGGCCAAATTCATTTCAACTTCCATTCCATTCTATTCCTCTATGATCTGTCTATTCTGTCAGGGCCAGGTCCTTCGTAAGTACTAAGTAGTAATATATTTCGGTGCATGACGGCTGAAAAGACATTAAGAACGCCTCCACTACGATTCGCGTAAGACAGTAAATAGATTTCACATGATCTGACACGGACAACATCATCTCATCCGATCGGTTCGTTACAAAATCGATGAATTATTGATAGGTCCGCCTTTAATCGCAAACGCACAGAAATTTCCACCATTACACCATGTTGATCCAGTTCGCCGTGCGTTGTACTTCGCCACCGGTAGTCCAGTAGTATCATGATCATCGGCGTCCAGAGTCCTGGATGCACGTTGCGAACCCGCAGTGGACGACATGCCGCAAGTACGTTTCCATACTCTGTGGAGTCGCACTTTAGATGTATGGTCATCTGAGTACGGTTTGACGCCTTGAATGTAAGTAATTCTTACCAACAAGGCACTTGTACACATTAGAAGCGGTCGCCTTTGGCTCCGAAGCAATGGGCTGGGATATAGATAGAAGCCACGGCTAGGTGAATATCAGAGAGTTATGCAGGCTCAAAGTCCGAAATATCGAAATTTATTTTCCAGCGAACAAGTTGCGCATAGCCACGGCTAGACGCTACACGCAAAGTGATTTAATGAATAAGGTGGGAGAACGCACGCAATTAATCATACACCAATACTGATGAGCACTATGCGCTGAGAAATGTCCTCATCAGAAGCCGATGACTGCTTCGTCTCGATACAATGGTAGCTGTTCTGGGCGTAACCCGTAAGATGTTCGAACATGCGTCTTCGGTGCACGAAGACCTCCAACACCAAGCCGTGAAAAAAAGCTTGTCCGCATCTGGATCGTCGTCCTCCATTTTGGATTGAATTCTTCATGAAATGGCACTATTGATGATGGGATCCCACATGCCACTAGCATTCCAGCCCACACATGTGTTCGAAAGTCCACCTGGTATCTGCACGTTTATCACGGATACTAGGCTCGCCGTCTGATGGAATCGAACAAACTTCTGCATCGGTCAACTCGCGAGCTCGGGCATATTGATTATCCGTCCGTGAGTATGTCAGGACATTGCAAGGATCACGCCATGCATTGAGTGAGGTTATTTCCGTCAAAGATCAGATCGATCATCCCAGGGAAAAGGAGCATGCTATGTGTTAGTTTCGAGTCTTGACTACTATTATTCACACAGCTTTGTTGCTGGGTACACTGCGTTCGCTCATGGCGGAGACCCGTCGGTGGATGAGTACTCGTTGCCGTTGCACACTTGGCATTAGTGAGGACAAGGAACAGGAATCCATACTCTTGAGATGTGAAGTAGTGGAGGTCTCGACGGGAACGTTGGTAGTACTCTCTGTGGATGACTTTCCGGTGCTTCGCGGAGCAGAGACAGCATATAGGGCTATCGAACATCGCGGAGAGAGAACCAGGGTCGTGAAAGTTTCTCTATCTTCGATGATGGGGGAGATCCTTGTTCGAATGCTTGAACGCTGTCTCCTGTGACTGAGATGGTCATGCATAGTCATTGACCGATACGTTAACGTGGCGATTGGTCCAGATTCAATAGTTGAATTGGTAATTGAAACGGAATGTTGCCAGAAAACTGCTTGTCGTCTGATGTGTGTTTTGCTTAGTACACAGAAGTCATGAGGCGGGTATTCAACGTTCGCGCTCCAAACACTGCGAAAGATCGACACCTTGGAGGAAATTCGTCTTCGTGGAGACGCGGGTGCAGGACTCGTATCGTGTACCTATACAGCATAAGGTTGTTTTGAATTTCTCAGTAACACATTCTTATAGCTCACCGCACTATCCTTGAGTCATAGCGAATAGATGGTCGTCAAACCTTGGACAGGTCACAGAGGGCAGGATATGCGTACCTGATGGGACTTCAGATGCACCTGAGAGTAATCATTTGATCGGACGCGACTCAAGAGCGGGAAACAATGATCCGCAAGAATATCATGAAATCTGAAATCTTGTTCGTCTCCAATGTTAAAGGAAGAAAATTGCATTGATGGTCATGCACCACTTAGCTGAAGACGAGTCTGGCGGAATTATTTGTTATCGTGAATGATTAATGATACCTCTTGACCGTGCGACTTGCGTGCGACTGTGATTTTCTGGTCGCCGAGCTGGGCGACTCGGATGTGGTCCCAAGAATGTCTGGAGCATAGGAATCGGTTAGTGGAAAGTTGTTTATCTTTCAGTTGATCGTCACTAGATGAAGCTTGAACAGGGGATCTGAAGGTGATGGTATTATCTCGAAGGTTGCTCGAGGGACATACTCAAGTCAAATGGTTTATACTTGAAAGCAGCGTGTCACAGTCACTCATACGACAACGAGGTCACCGATGCGGCGTGGGAGTCCCAGGTCCGGGTGGTTTTGCCTGTGAGTCCCCTAATAATCGACAACCATGGCACAGCGGCCAGGACAATCTGCAGGGCCGTAGGATCTTTGTATGGTACCCTTACAGCTCACATCGACACAACGTGACGAGTTTAATGAATTTCTACTCCACGCAATTCGCCCGAATATCCTGCAGTCAGTTCGAAACTCGGACGAGAACTGCTGTCCCACACAGAGTCATGCCATGGTCCTCTCTCTCTTGTTCTTTCTTCGGCCACCGTTTTCTTCGAAAGCCGTGACTTGAAGAATATGCTTGAATGCCAGGAGTCCCCGTTGGGGACAATACAAGAATATCCTCAACTACAGACGATAATCTACGACGCCTGAAAAACTGGTGTTTTATCCAAACGCATTACTAACTCCTCTCACGGTCTGCCCTGATTGGACCAGGCCTAGGACACGGCCCTACCAGGGCTTTTGCCTAGGCTTTACTTTTGCGAAGCCCAAGCCGCCGGCTTGGCAGCGTAACCATAGGTTATGTAGATTCTCAACTACGACATTGATGTTGCCTTGTCCTATCGTTATCCTCACCAATATTGTCATTGATCAGAACCACCTCAACCTCATGTAAAATAGCATGTGCAAAGCTGGCCCTCTTCGACTCCTTGAGAGCCGCAAATTCAGCCGCAACATCATGAGCTGATATACTCTCTTGACTAGCAAGAAGGTCATCCGTGCTATCAGATCTAAGTTACATCTCCACGGGTCTCAGATACCCTGGAGTCCTACGAGGATCTGCCACCCTCTACGTGACCTGGCTTCCACAATCACACGTCACATTTGACAATGTCACAGGCATTACTGTGACATAAATCAGATAACCGCAACCTCATCTACGATTCGACGCACAACTAGTATGCATCAGGCTCTACTTGTCCCCGAAGTTGTCTTGCATATCTTTGCGCATGTAAATGAAATCGAGCAACCATCATATACATATGCCGCGAGACCATTGTCTCGACGAACTCTTGCAGCGCTTGCAACCACATGCAAAACCTTCTACGAGCCTGCAATGGATTTTCTTTGGTCTGACATGAATACGTTACTACCACTGCTGGGCTGTGTAACGAGGTTGCATCCAATGATATACCCTACAACACAGGTTAGTGCGGACGAGTCCACACGAGATCAATGTTCTTTTTTTCGTCCATTCGCTTACCGAACATCTCAACACAGCAATCCTGGTCTCGGGGCATTGAGCCACTATCTGAGCTCGAGCGCAGTCAATTTCTCCGTCATTCCTGCCGTGTGCGCACCATGAGCGTGTCATCTGATGATGATTTTCACCTCGTTCGTTCGTTCTCCTACGACACATGCGTGTTTCCAAAACTGCTTTCATTGTCCTGGGTGATTATATTCACAAGATACTTGCGCTTCTTCCTGTCTCCTACGCTGCGTAGCTGTTATATCGCGATAGTTCAACCAGATTTAGCTCGGCATTCTATCGGGACCCGCTGCCCTGCTCTGGAGGGCTTGGATATCGTGACAATGGGGGCCGTGGCACAGGCTCCACATCTGTCTGAAACCATCCGTTCATGCAAGGCGCTCGTACGTCTGCAATGTCCCCCGCTGAACTCGGCAGCATGGAAGCACCTCTCCACTGTCCCTACCCTTCTTAATATGTCGATATATCAAGAAAGCTTTTCGGGTTCCCTGTCCAGATTGGACACGCACAATCTCAGTTTTTCAACTTTCCTCAACGTTACGACTCTTCGTTTCTGTGGTGCACCAATCACAGACGTCATCGCAGTCATACAACATTCAGAATTCCCCTCGCTAAAAAAATTTGAGTTGGTCGACCAGATTTTACCTGGGGCAGAACTTCTACCGCTTTTACGAGCGCTGTCACAGTGCAAAGCATGCGATACCCTTGAAAACATTGCCATTTCCGACGATGATCCAGAAGTTGATGAGCCCTCAGCCGACTCTTTTGAAGTGACTAGGGAGCTTCTTTGTTTCACGCAGCTGCGATCCCTTCGGCTTTATGTTCATTGCTCCATCAACCCTGATAACGTCTCTCTTTTCGAAGCCATGTCAAGTTGGCCCCAGATCCGCAGTTTGTCGTTTTTCGACCCGCATCATCGACCACCTAAAGTTACTTTCCGCGGAGTATTCGCAGTGCTCAGTTAATGTCCCCACTTGCATACCTTGCATGTAGAAATCGATGTCGCGAACATTGATATTAATCCTAAAGCCGAGTCATTTCAACACACCTCCTTGGAAAGTATTGGCTATTACTCCTCTCCGGCAGTAAATGCTGAAGCTGTCGCTCGCATCATTTTCACCATGCTCCCCAACGTTCAGCTTGCGGACACTTGGGGCGACGTTAATACCCATCTCAAATCCCTCAGAGCTTCTTCCAGTTTGCAAGGTGCAGACGGTGGCTAACACGAGTGAAGAGGCATAAAAAGGGCAAACAAAGGCGACGGTATTATTGATTCGCTTGACCGTGGTGAGGACTATTCATGTAGTTCCGATGATGGACACAGAACTAGTTTAGAATCACGCCTCAGATCTCATTCCTATTGACAGTGAATTTAATTTTCATCGTACGTATCACATACTAAGACCATTGTTTATTACAACCTGTAGTCTCAAACATTCCCTTCACAAATCCTGACTTCAAATATCCGCTGGCCCTTTACGAGGATTCGCGGTGCTCGATCATACAACGCAGATCGTCAGAAAAGCCCTGCATAGAGGATAGCGCAGTGTCAATTGTATTCTGAGCTACGCCATTTGTCTTTTATATTTGCAATTTGACGAAAAATCCATGTACCTGTTCAGCGAGATATGCTAACCGCTCGTTTACCAGGGTCGGGCAAAGGCTCTGCCTCGTCGTTTTCACGAAGGCAAATGTTACATTGAGGTGTCGTCATCCCTCATCTTGTCACGGTGGCGTGCACGCCGCTATGTGTTTCTGATGAGGAGCTCCCATTCATCTTGGGCAGAGCTGAAAGAAGATCGGATCGATGCGACCAAAAATCAGTGAGGCAGCGCGTTGCGGGCCAGACCTTCAAACTCCGTGCTTCGCCTGCCAAATTTCTCCCTGGCTCGACTTGTCCATAAGCTAGGCTGGTCACGAGCCTAGTTAATTACTTTTTGGGGCTCGAACCTTTATTGCCTACCTTTCCCATCCGACTTCAACTTATTCAGGCGTTACCTTGTTGGTCCATGTAATTTCCTGTCATCTTGGTTTGCTATTCGATATCTTCACCTTTGTCGAGATAATAAAGCGATGTTAAACTACGAGACAATAATACAAGGGTGTATTGCCTCCTGGATGATTTATCTGTTCTAAATCTCCCAGACTTTCATGTACATGGCTTACTCCCCCAGACTGCGTGATGTCCCGACGAGCATCGAGAATATTGTCAGTTGTCATGCCCATCCGCTTGAGCACTGAAGCATACCGAGCTGGTTCCCGAATTCTCATGACTGGGAGCAAACTGGGAATGGGAATGAACAACGATCATTTGACGAGCGCAAGCCTAAATCTACATAGCACAAAACAGAACGCGATTTGATAAGAAAAACGGGTGTTGAAACTTGATACAGTCTGTAGCGCTCAGTAGTAGGAGTTGAAGCTGGCGTGCTTGGTGTCGTGCACAACACGAGCGCATCGTAGGGGAAAAACGCATCGAAAACAGGAAGCTTGGCTCGAGCATCATCTACTTTGTTGTCAAGTCCTTTGCTGCAGGCTGTCATTAAGCTTCGTATTCCAGGCTCACAACCAGACGAGGGACGTACACAAGCGATTTTCAAGAATGAACCCAAGAATCTTCTTCTCCAGTTCCTCTCTGTCGTACGCTCGACGAGAAATATCTCCCGCTTCTTTTTCCACTGCGACAGCCGTTGGAGAATTCAGATAGTAGTCCACAGCAGACTCGACACGCTCCAAGTGCCTCGAGCTGTCGAGAAAGGCGGAGTACTCGAGGACGATAATAGTAGCTGCTTCCTGTCATTAACACTACAAGTTGGTCATGCGGTGAGAAACTAACCAATACCAGTCTGGATAATTCTGTTCGCAGCAGCAGTGAATGATCCCTTCGCAACCTGTCGCACACTCTTACAGTGCTAAGAATCAATGCGGAGGAAAACCAACTTACTAAAGGCTGAAGGACGCGGATAATGTCATCTCGCTTGGTTACTGCCTAGCCACAGGTTGAAAGTGTGGATATCATAATCAACTCCACAGAGTAAAGTACTTGCCCACTGCAGGAAAGCAAATGAGGTGGAAAATTGGCATTTGATTAATAACAGAGACGCACATTCTATTAGGTTGACGTGACAATTGTGAATAATTAATCAGCAGATTGTTGACAATGACTGCTGTGCTCAGGTAACTTACAAACTGTCAGGGGTTGGAAACAGATGAATATCACTGTGTAATGGTGAAGATATGCCATCCATGGACGTACAAGCTAAACAAGATTGTATGCCAGTCACGATGGAGAACTATCATATCAGATAGGATATGATTAACACACATTCTGCGAACACATGATGAATACAAGGGATTCTATAGAGAACACTTAGCGATTGAAACACACTCACATCCTATAGAGTAAAAAAATCAAAATGATTGATACACTTAATACTTCGCATTATGAGAGTCAAATGACTCACATTCTACACAGGGCAAGAGAATGTGCAAGATGAATGGACACGGAAAATAAGTTATCAAGGATGGACACTCAACGAACTATGCATTATATGAGTAATGATGACTCGACTCATTTGACAGAATAGAAAATGCTTACGTTAGGCTATGAAAACGAGTTGACATTATTATACTATTCAGTATCATTTCAATACAAGATATTATCAAGACACATACCACCTGTCAACGGGTGAGGAGCAGCAACCGTCAGTACGGGTTAATGATGAGAAACTATCAAGGTACTTACGTTCTGTCAACAGGCAAGTAGCAGAGAGGGATGGGGATTATGAGCATGGGTCGACGACCAGAAACCATCAAGGCACTTACCCCCTGTCAACAGGCAAGCAGCAGGGAGGGATGGGGATCATGAGCATAAGTCAACAACTAGAAAACATCAAGGCATTTACGTTCTGTCAACAAGTGAGCAGCAGCGAGGAATGGGGATCATGAGCATGGGTCGACGACTAGAAACCATCAAGGCACTTGCCTCCTATCAACAGGCGAGCAGCAGGGAGATATGGGGATCATGAGCGTGGGTCAACGACTAGAAACCATCAAGGCACTTACATACTGTCAATAGGCGGGCAGCAGGGAGGGATGTGGGTCATGAGCGTTGGTCGACGACTAGAAACCATCAAGGCACTTACATACTGTCAACAGGCGAGTAATAGCGAGGGAGGGGATCATGAGCATGGGTCAATGACTAGAAACTATCAAGGCACTTACGTACTGTCAACATGCGAGCAGCAGTGAGGGACGGGGACCATGAGCGTGGATTGAGGACTAGAAACCATCAAGGCACTTACCCGCTGTCAACAAGCGAGCAGCAGCAAGGGATGGGAATCATGAGCATAGGTCGGGGACAAGAAACCATTGAGGAACTTACCCGCTGTCAACAGGGGAGCAGCAGTGAAGGATGAGAATCATGAGCGTAGGTCAAGGACTAGAAACCATCAAAGCACCTACCTGCTATCAACAGGTGAGCAGCAGTGAGGGATGGGGATAATGAGCATGGATCGACGACTAGAAACCATCAAGGCACTTACATACTGTCAACAGGCGAGCAGCAACAAGGCCCATCAGTGCTGTCCATGCTGTTCGAACTTCGTAAACCACAATCTTACCAGCTGTTATTGATGGACAACTACAATCAAGGAAAATATATCAGAATGTCTACAGTTTCAGCACGTCAATATTTACCATCCATGAGCACCATCACCAGGGAATTGTCAGACTGAATCAATTTTAGTCTTACTTTGAGATGTGGAAACCACTTAGCAATTTCACGCTGATAGTCTTCATAATCAATTTGAGGTGAGGCGGATTGCTGATGTGCAGGATCAACGATTTTTCTAGATGATGTTGGAACAAAAATGTAACTTGCAACTCTGCGACTCACGAAATGGCACATTTGATACAAAGCTCCATATTTGATTGCTGTGTCAACACCAAGCACAGTCGCAATTCGTCGTTGTCCAATGCGAGAGTGGTGCATTCCAGTAGAATGTTGCAGTTTGCATTCAGTTGGTTCATATCTAATATGGTTTCTAATATCAACTTTGACATGGGACAAGTCAATCTAAACCACTTACTCTGCAAGCGTACATGTGACTTAGGACGAACACAGTTTTCAGGCTTGTACAACTTATTCAAGACATCTGTGTTCATGAACAGTTCCTCGACACATTGGGCAATCCTCTTTGAGCGTTCTTCTCTTGATACCCCTTTTAGTTGCTTCTTGATTTCTCCATATGCAACTGGACGCAGAGCTTCGAACTTGGTGAACACCACGACCACGGGAACTGAAGATCGATCATTTAGTCCGAGCACGGCAAGTGACAATGAAGTTATAAGCTCACCGTGCCCAGTGTTGCACTCCAAGAAAAACTTCTCCTCCGATCGCTGGAATGTTCGACTTGGGTCGTCCATTGGAATACAATACCTGACAGTAATCAACAAGCACGGAACATCAGAAGGAAGTTACTTACCAGATAGCATGGATTCTATTTTCCAATTTCGTTGCGTGTGCGCGTTGCGAAACAAATCTTTTCATGTCCTCAAATTCTTCTTCGGAACCCGCTTCGAAACCACACGAATCGTGAAAGACGAAAACAGGATTACTTTTGAACACCATCTCATTTGTAATGTCGTGATTTCCACGCTGAGCGTCCGTTAGCGCATGTATGCCCAGAGGGCAAATGATGCACACACCTTGATCGAGGATTTCACGATGGCAGCATCGATCTACCCACAATTGATCGGCAATAGACACATGCATGGCATAAATCATCATTCGCACCTTGTTTCCTTTGGCATCGTAAATTTCTGGTTCGTCCGCGGTGTTGCAGACCTTCTGAAGAATGGTCGTTTTGCCTGCGTTTGCTCTCCCGATGATCAGAACTCGAAAGCGCCTAAACATCCCTCTTAGGTCCTGGGTATCGATGGTTGCCATTGGGAGATCTCGTGCGTCCTGAATTAGAGGTGATTTGGTTTATCGTGAAAGCTGTACTGTGGTACTACAGAATGATGAGGTCGTGACGAGATATGGCAGCGAACAAACACGAAGCAAGGGTTCCCATGGCTTATGACAACACACGGCGTCTATCTCTTTTCTATCTCCCTGCATCAGACGACTTGATTATACCCTCGCATAGACACGAAGTTGCAACTGTTCAATCGTTCGTACGATAGTAAAGCACAAGGATTATACAATAAACGATGTCGGATAATGAAAACGTTGATAAAGATATAAACTATAATGAACGATCAGAATATGATGGAGATGACAAAATTTCGCTCTTCCCTACTTGTCTAGCTAAAAAGCAGCGATACCGGACTTCTCTGGAGATGCAGGTGAACTTGATCTTCCAAGGTCTTCCAGATGATTGGTCCTTGAAACGTCTGAGAGCAAAACAAGAGCATTTCGGAATGTGGGACACCCTCTGGAATGGGTGAATCCCGTGATGCTCGACAGGGTCTGCACGTCTGGAGTCCCCCCCGGAAGATGGTGGTTCTGTGTATGAACTAAGGAGCAGAAGGTGCTGTGCTGTTGGCTGAACTCAAACGTCGACTACGCTCGTCGGTACTGAGGGAAAGGATGATGTAGCGGGCCGCGGGAGCTTGTGTATTCATAGATAGCTCGGGGCAGGTTTGGTACACATTCACGGATGAGTCCGACTGTCCATCATACTTGTATAAATTGGTGCATATATTGTCAAGTATCAAAGAAGACGTACCGGCCAACATACACGTAGATTCTGAGGGCTAGCGTATGTCTTACTGGATTACGACAAAATCCGCCCCAAGAACCCTTGAATACTCACACATGAGCGCAATGGACAACTTCTTGTAACCTCAAAGATTGCAGTGGCATCCTGTTCACCGTCTAAGTGGGCCCTCCTTCAAAATCTTCCTGTCCTGGTGCCTACTATGGTGAATCATGTTATTCAGGCTGGCTCCTTCTCGGTTCATAGCAAGCTTCCTGATGTCTTTCGATGGTCACCATTGAGATCATATAGTGTCAACGGTGGTGATGTAAGTGATGAAGTATATGACCTGCGCCTGGAACGTACAAAACAGCATGCTTTGGCAAGAATACAGTGAGTATGAGGACTCGCGGTGCCAGCCAAGACTCACTAGTTTGAACGATATACGTGATTCTATGCCTTGAATCCAGCTATTTCGAAATGTCGCCAGAATTGATATTCTCATGGTGACCTATGTCATATCCAACATGGTCAATAAACCGGGTGAAGCAACTGCTGTATCGGTAGGACATAATGAGTAGTAGACAGATCTTGCTTACTGATAACTTTGTTCATCTTTCATCGCATCCTTCGTCACGAAAGGTTGTGTTGGGTCTTGTAGTTCAAAAGATGATGACGAGTATATCATAGGAGGCTGCACTCTAGCGAAGATCGTTTCAATCCCGAGGTGAGGTGACGATGCAGATCGTCAGAAAAGCCCTGCATAGAGGATAACGTCGTGTCAACTCTCTTGCAATTTGGCCAAAACCCCAGAATCACCAGTGTAATCAAACATGGCCATGTAAAGTGTAGGCAATACCACCGTCAGTGCCTCAGAAGTATTTCAGCCATACAATGCCGATGTGACTCTTCCCTCCTGAAGACCGATTGGTCGAGGAAGCCTGGGTAATTTTTCCTTCCATCTCTTCAGGAATAGTGATTGTAGACAATTATCGTTCCTACGCGCCGACTATTCCAGAGTTCAAAAGTGATTATGAGTCGACCACTCCTGCATACATGCATGTGAATGATTGGATGTTTGGTGACCACCTGGCGGTGTGCACGAGCGAGTGGTAACCGATAATGAGTCCCATCCTAAAGATACAGCATATAACGTACACACGAGTCACGACCGTACAGTTCCCAAAACATCCACACCCTGCGTGCCATCCGACACATCATTTCTCCGTACATTAGTATCTTGCAGTTCCCGATTATGGTCATCTTCAAGGGGATCAACAGCCATCATCGCCTGCTCCTCATCCCTTGATGACCATTGGTAGGATGCAGGGTTGATGTCCCTCGTCAATCTTGCCCATCTGTTACCACTTGAGCGAACATTGTCTAACGCGGACTGGAAGAGTTCCATGCAAAAGTCCATGACTTCGAGCAGGTGAATTTTGGAAAGCCGGGTCAATTGATCAAAGCCACGTTTTTTCAGGACAAACCGGTTGTACAGAGTGCTGAAAACAATTAGAAGCATCAGAAGGATCATCATGCTGAGAAAATTTTATTCAGCCCATCAATGAAATAAATGTTTTCATCAACATGACGTACGTGATCACCAAGAACACAATTAATCCTGAGATAAGACCCCTTTCACCTGTGGGACAAGCAAACTACACAATAGGAAGCTGTCAATTAGGGAAGATGGAGGTGCACATAAGTCCGCACATGTGTTCGCCACTCAACCGTGTATTGGCAGGCTTCGTTGTCGTCTTCCGGAAATTGGGATATCACCACCGGTTTGCCTGGATGAAACTTCAATCACTGCATCCCTCATTAAGAAATATAACAGCCCACCAGCTCCATAGACCGATGGGTCACAAAGAAATATGATGAAAGAGCTCCCATATAAGTTGTCTTCCCCAGGGCAGGGTGAACCATTGGAAAGATGCAACATTAGCTCCGTGTCCCTCATTTCCAGGGTCGTATTAACAAGTCTGCATCCTGTCGGTCAACTGTTGAGATGGTGTTAGAACTGCATATTACGTACCCTACAGCAAAGTCGTGGTGGTCTTTCCGCACTAGACCAGCGATGTCAACATTGCTGGGAACTCCAGTGCTCCAGGGCTCGGTGGTCACACGTCGACAGACATTCAGGTAGAAAGAATGTCCACCTAGAGTCTTGAACTCATAATCTTGACTGTCAGAACAGATAGCTTAAACATATGCAATGTCACGATTACACCTAGGGCATACCTAGCCTTCAACGAATTCAGGTTGTAGTAGTTGCCTTCATGGTGCAAAGTGCATGGAGCTTCATCTGCAAGCACCATAAGACCAGATCCGAGGAACATGGATATAGCCCACAACAGAGCACTCAGCCCATTGGCGTAAAACATGGTGCAGAGGTGCCAGCAAGACTAGTCCAGCACCACCTTGTAGTTGCGGGGAGACGTGTGAATACTGTGGCAATGACCCCTCGCATGGGGGTGTCCTATTCAGTTCACCGCACTAGCCGATTTACGCCGCGTTTCGTTGACGAACTTCATCACAATCTCCTTCCTGCGAGAAAGTCACCCTTCGTCTCCATCGACGACGGTTATGGCCAGTACACTCCTGCGGCGGCAACTTGCGCTGCCGAGGCGCTCCCTTTTGCGCTCATTTTCCTCCTCAGTCTCCCGTCGTCAGCCAGAGGTCGTACAACCCGATACCAATGGAACAAACAATGTGTATCAGACTCATACGGTAGAAGACTTACAAGGCATGAGCGCGGCAGAAATTTTGAAAGAGACCGGGACAAGAGCGGACGCGAAGTTGCGGCACTTTACTGGTGAGCATTTCTTTTGAATGTTGTTTTGACCGAATCAAATAAACCCACTCGATCAGTGAACTTCGGGTAAGTGTCATTTATAATATTTGCATTGCGTCCAAAATTTGATTGAATTCTTAGCCCCCAACATCCTGCTGCTCACGGGGTGCTGCGAATGATTTTGGAATTGAACGGAGAGGAAATTCTGCGCGCTGATCCGGTATGCATTTCAGTACAAGTGCCCGAACAGGATTGCTGATTTTACTCCAGCATGTTGGTCTCCTCCACCGAGGAACTGAAAAGCTGATCGAGTACAAGACATATGTCCAAGCTCTTCCCTACTTCGATCGGCTCGACTATGTTTCCATGAGTGAGTAAGGTTTATGATAAGAAGCTTGCCCAGTGCTCAAGTGACCCCATTCTAGTGACCAACGAACTATGCTACTCGCTCGCAGTCGAAAAGCTCCTTAATATCGAGGTTCCCGAACGTGCGAAGTGGATTCGTACCATGTTTGGTGAAATTACGCGTATTCTTAGTCGTATGTCACAAACAGAACGCTCCACGAAGCTTGTGCTTAAAGTTGGTTTTAGACTTGATGGCTGTCTTATCCCATGCCATGGACGTTGGTGCTCTTACCCCCTTCTTGTGGGGCTTTGAAGAACGCGAAAAGCTCATGGAGTTCTATGAGCGTGTTTCTGGTGCTCGACTCCACGCCGCCTACGTCCGTCCCGGTGGTGTCGCCTTTGACATCCCGCACGGTCTCCTGGAGGATATACACATATGGGCAACGCAATTCTCTTCTCGTGTCGATGAAATCGAAGAAGTCGTGACCGGTAACAGAATATGGAAGCAGCGAACTGTCGGAATTGGTGTAGTAACTGCCAAGGAAGCCCTGGATTACGGCTTCACGGGTGTCATGCTACGAGGTAGTGGTATCCCTTGGGATTTAAGAAAAGTGCACCCTTATGACAAATATGATGAGGTATGACTTTCGTGTTTTACAGCCACGATTACTCACGTGTCACAGGTTGAATTCGATGTCCCGGTCGGAAAGAATGGTGATTGTTACGACCGGTACCTTTGCAGAGTCCAGGAGTTCCGCGAGTCACTGCGCATCATCCAACAGGTTCGTAGGTTCGGTCAATTAATCATTTTAGATTCAACCATTTTCATCTCCAGTGTTTGAACAAAATGCCGACAGGCGCCATCAAGGTAGATGACAACAAACTCGCTCCACCACCCCGTGCTTCGATGAAAGAAAGTATGGAGGCACTGATTCATCACTTCAAGGTAACTTCTTCTACACAACTACACCCGACTGCTGCTGATCATTTTCATAGCTTTTCAGTGAAGGCTACTCAGTACCACCAGGTGAGACTTACAACGCCATTGAGGCTCCTAAGGGAGAGATGGCTGTTTACCTGGTCTCGTGCGTAACATTTTAACGCTCTGTTTAAAAATCATCAATTGAGCGACATTCAGGGACGGTACCAATCGCCCATACCGATGCAAAATTCGTGCTCCCGGCTTTGCCCATCTCGCGGGTTCAGACTTCATGATGAGACGTATGTTATTCACACCTGATTTGAGACATTAACTGAGATATGATTTGTTTTCTAGATGTAAGATCAACAAATATAATCCTAGCATTGAACCACTAACTGTTCCTCCTTCTATAGCACATGCTTGCTGACGCTGTCGCCATCATCGGTACTATGGTATGTACCCCGTGGTTTTGTTATTCCCGTCGCTTATCGCTGTTGTCGAACAGGATCTTGTGTTTGGGTGCGTTTCTGATCTTTCGTTCTACACGATGTACGCTAACGTATATCCATTTAGTGAGGTGGACCGATAGACACTGCCTGCCAATGTATACCATGGTTCTTTTAATATACAGTGATATCATGCGCCTGAACTGATGGTTATCGAAACAATTTGCGTGACCCTCGGTTTTCAAAAACGCACTCAATGTGCACTCACAAACTTGTTTCGCAATCTCAAGATGGCCTTCACTTTTGCCGTTCGGTACTCAATGCAAGGTTTTGACACGGTCCACGTACTTGCTGTTTGCTTAGATAAAGAAAATACCGAGTGGTAGCGGTTGGAACGAGCTACCTCAGTCAACTTCTCGAAATCGCGTACATTTTCTAATCACACAGTACATTGATAAAAGCTAGACATGTCGGGGCCGTGACATTGAGGAAATTCAGACAGTGCGAGTACCCCCCAGCAAGGAAACGTCATTCATTCGGGTGAGACTAGCACTCCTATAGTACGTATCGATATCCGTACTATCTTTGGCCCAGAGTTGCAAATCGCAATCATCATCATCTTTCACTCAGAGTCATTTCCTTCGCACAATGATTCTCAAGGATAATTACTACATAGTTTGCTGTGTGTATTTTTATTTCCTGGAAAATGGACTGGAAGTGCTTGCGGCAGCGAAATACCTTGTCTTTCATGTGATACGTCACCAAACATGATCCAATCATTCAGCCGACACGTTGTGGATCAGACATTAGGAGTGTACCAGTGGCTAGTATGTAGTAATCTAATTGAATGTGTATTGCGGGTTGCCGGAGTAATATAAACTGCGACTATTAGGATGCCCAGACAGCAATGGCTGTGATAACCAGGAGCGGTTGTTAAGAGTGCAGCGGGTTCAACATGATATAGGTGGTTTGGATACGGAATGGGGAGAGATCCTTGCATTTGCGGAAAAATGGTGGCTGTGGGTAGAACATATTGTTGGCTGCCGTGGGGAGAGGAGTACTTGCTAAAGGTGTTGAGCTTTTATTCGAAGTTGGGTTGGCAACGGCAACAGGCATACCAGTGCGTCGTTTCGAACCATATAGCGCTGAAAATGAGAGTTATCTGCAAGAGCTTTGCGAGTGTCAGGATCTTCCAAGTGAGCCGTTTCAGATCCAGGCCTCGGGGTTTCGCAACGATGATTTCTGCATGACGAGAAGGAAGCGGCGGACCCAATTCTTGCCAGGGTAAACTTTCACCATCTCCAGTATTTGAGCAATGAGCACGGAGTTTTCGAGGATGTAGAGGGGTTGCTGAATCCGAGTTATGGTGGCACCAGTCCACTAGTACTTTTTCTTGGGATTCATTGAGGAACGAGCGTCGAGTACGGTGTTTGCCTGCCACGCGATCTCGCAGTCTGTGGGGATACCTGAAGGAAAATTGAGTTGTGACAAAATTGTTGAGGAAGTGCTTACATTGTGAGCTATGGCACCACTGCGAAAACTGCCATGAACACCAGTCAAGGTATCATGGATGGCAGCTTAGATGCGAACCTCTTTGGTGGGATCTTGGGGACCTTTCCGCTTCCCACCGACTCGAGTGCGCGCCATCCGTGCGGCGAGTAGTTGAAACTCTGCTGCGGCAGCTGACGGCAGCTGACAATGGAAGTGACAAAAGCCTTTGTCACAACCAAACAGAACGATAGGAATCTCGGCGATTTGCTGAAGATCTCCAGGAGAGGATTATAAGAAGAGGAAACCGTTTAGAGACCGAGAACTAGCCAAGTAGCGCGCTTCGGCGTTCTAGTCGTCTGTACACCTCTTAGTGCGAGCGCCTAATTTGGAAACATTTATCACCAACCTTGCTCAGGCTCGCCATATGTTATTCCGGTGGCCTAGGTTGCTTTGCTGGTGTCCTGTCGTTGAAAGGGTATACAGATAGGAAAGATGCTATGTAAGGCGCGCTCGGAATAACACTACCTTCGAAAATAACTATGTAACGCCTTCCTGAATGGGATAAGCCCATCCAAACTCAGATACTCGTCGAAAAAATCTAATGCAGCAGGAACTGCGTTCAGTCTCTCACATATTCGACGCATCACAACAGATATGGATCCTGGAGACATGGAACAAGATCTAAGAGTAAGATTGATAGGAGAAGATGGAGATGACGAACGACTGGACAGTGGGGATGATGAAGAGATTGAGAGTGATGATGCGTTTGATGAGAGTGATGAGGAAAAGTATGGTTTTTATTTTCCCAGTAATGACCATGACGAGGACGAAGGCTCCGTATCAACATCAGAGGATGAAGCTTCCCCAGAAGCTCTCGAAGAACTTCAAGACTTCCTATCAAAACTGGACTCCACAGACGATAAAAAACGCAAGTCTAACGATGTCTCAGATACACAATCCGCTTCGAAAAAACGCCGCTTGATGCAGGAGCGCACTGAGGCTGGGGATGAGGGAGAATTTGGCGTCTCTGTTCGTGGTGAGTCCCAACCCAACGTTCCTATGGGACTTTATGTTAAGCACGATGCACGCACGCAGGCTCTACAGCACTTAAACTAGACGACCTCCTTGCCCCGCTTGCATCTTCAAGCGCACTCACGACGCTCAAAAAATCGATCAAGGTTCTCACTTCTACATCGACCAAAACCAAAACTCTGTCGGCGCCGCTTCCTCAGCGAGCTCAAGAACGTCTCGATCGCGAAGCCGCTTATGAGCAAACCAAGGAGGAAGTGGATAAATGGAGTGCTACAATGAAGCGCATCAAACAGGCAATGATATATTCAGTTCATCGTATCTATTTCGTTACTAACTCGCGATTGTAGGCAGAACATTTGAGCTTTCCGTTGCAAGCACAGTCAGAAGGTCGCGTCTCCAACTTGGAGCTTGCAGCAAAATTCAAGGTTAGTCCCACTTCTACTTATTCGATTCACGTAATTTAACTACTACATCATTGTCAGCCTTCGAATGAACTCGAGTCGGCCGTCGATAATCTATTGAAATCGGCTCAACTTCGCGATCAGGACATCGCCGGAACTGAAGCTCTGAAGATGGCCCATCTATCGGTCGAAGAGGTCGCGGCGCGGCGCGCAGAACTGCGCATGATGCGCGAACTTGCTTTCCGTGCTGATAAGAAGGCGAAGCGAATAGCGAAAATCAAGAGCAAAGCGTACCGCCGCATTCGAAAGAAACAGAGAGAGCGGTTGGGTGGTGAAGAAGGAGATGCGGATATGGATGTTGAAGATGCAGAAACACGATTGAAAGCTGAGGTGGAGAGGGCAAGGGAGAGGGCAACTTTGAGACACAAGACCACTGGGAAGTGGGCAAAAGCCATGCAGGGACGCGAGGAGCTTGATGTGGATCAACGGCAGGCCATTGGAGAAATGCTGGAGCGCGGAGAGAAGCTTCGCCGTCGCATACAAGGCGAGATGAGCGGTGACGAGTCTGAGGAAAACGAGAGCGATGACGAAGAACAAGACGTAGAGACCATCAAGCAAGGTGCATTCGAAGAGCTAGCCATGCTCAATGCCTCCGACGTCCTATCTGCAGACATCAAAAGTAAGAGTGTCTTCAATATGAAGTTCATGCGCGATGCCGCAGAAAGGCAAACCCGAGAAGCGGACGCAGCTGCGGATGACTTCTTGAAAGAGATGGGAGGGGTGGAACAGGAAAGTGACGACGATGCTTGCGGTGACAGACCAGTGACAGAAGGCCCGTCAGTCCAGCGCGTGGGCGGGCGCGTGATATACCATCCTGGCACAATTCCTTATACTAAACCAGTCGACTCGCACGCATCGGAGACCTCTAGTGTCACCCTCCAATCTGCCGACCTGGTGCAAGACAGTCCCAAAAATTTGAACTTCATTTCTAGCCCAATAATCTCTTCTCCGACGCAGGAAAGCAATCCTTGGCTTGTCACATCATCGTCTTCAGGCCCATCCCGCAAGAGAAGCGAAGTCCTTGTGCAAAAGGGCTCTGACGCCCTTGCGAAGTCCACCAACAAACTTAAGAAGCGAATTGCCAAGGGAGGGGAAGAGAAAGAACGTATTCAGGATGATGCAGTGTTGGAGATCGATGCCGACAATGTTCTCACCGTTCTTGAGCCAGCCTCCGCGCCGGCTGTCATAAATACCAAGCATGAGCTAAAGGGAAAGAGAAAGGAGAAACCGAAGAATGACAGTGTCGCTGTGCGGATATCACCTGCTGATGCTGATGACTCTGATGTACATAGCGAGGTGGACGAACAAGAGCGTACTCTGGAGAGGAAGCGCCAAAGAGGCAAAGGCAAAGGAGTGACTGCATTCAAGCAACGAGAATTGGTCTCCCTTGCTTTTGCCGGCGATAACGTCGTTCAGGTATGAAAGTTGTTCTTCAGTTGGGTTCGCGCGGGTTACTGATATGTTCCAGGCATTCGAGGACCTGAAGCAGTCAGAGATCGAAGCAGACGCACCACGAGAAGTTGATACAACTCTTCCTGGTTGGGTAAGCTGAAACTGATCTTTCTTATTTACCGAGCTTAACGCACGTTATAGGGCTCTTGGGGAGGTACAGGCACCAAGAAGTTTCCACCAAGACCAAATTTGATCAAAAAAATCGCTGGCGTCGAACCTTCGTCTCGAGCCGATTACAAAAAAGCACATGTCATCATCTCTGAGAAGCGGGATAAAAAAGCAGCCAAATACCTCGTCAAGGAGTTGCCGTATCCATATACCAGTCATGCCCAGTACGCCCGCAGTATGGACATACCTGTAGGTGCAGAGTGGAATACTAGAGTGGGGTTCCAGAGAGGAACTCTCCCTCGTGTTGTGAAGAAGGCGAGTCACTTTGACCCTATTCTTATATCCGGCTGGGTTGCTTATCTCTTGTTCTTTTAGATGGGTACTGTTATTGAACCCCTAGTAAAAGCATCTTAACGGCGATCTGTCGTTGATCGATGCAGTTTCTCAGTTGACAAGTGACTCCAATGTGAATGTGTATCATGTAGTGCCTGTGAAACAGATGATTGAAGGAATATCGTTATTCGACTTCAAATTAGCTCAGCGCGTGTGCTAATCGATGCCTGAGTTTAGCTTATCCACCTCTTTTCAACCGCAGTACCACCAGCATTATAGATAGGAGCTCAGCATGTAATCTTTGCAATGTCCAGGTCTGGAGGCTATCTCTCAATTCCCTTGTCGAAAGTAATAGGTTCATAGAGCGTGATACCAATAGCTCTATGATACCGTATGGCACCACCTGCAAGTTGCGACAGTACTAGTAATGTCAGCTACGATCTTGAAGGTCCAGAACCTATCTCGCTTGATAACATCAATGCTGAGCGCTGAGTTCGCTCGGCTAGAAGGTAAAATGAGAAAGAACGATGCATGGAGAATTTGTCTTGTTGAATGGGACGGAAGTATTAGAAGGGACTGTGTGGAACCACGTGTCGACGAGCCGGCGGCAGTCCGGACGGAACCACACTGCCAGGACTACTACTAAGGACTTGGACTCTAATACGCGTACGTCTCACACCAGTGTAGTACGCTTGATCAAAGTGCCATCAAATTTTTTCCTTGATTCTGCCACTTACCGCACTGGCAGAATATGGTTCTGCCGGCAGAACTCCCTCAAAGTACTAGTTCTGTTTACTAGTAGTCATCGAACTTATTTATATCTTGACACTGGACCGTGCGCTGGCCAGTGATATATCATGTAAATGATGTACTAATTCACGATTCCGAATAGGGCGAGTGCCACTGGGATCACGCAAGACGTCAAGCAGCCTTTTGAAGCTCCAACTAGTTCGGCACTCAATTTCGCAACAAAAGACCTTTCTTTGACCCGTATTCAACAGGATATACAAGCTATCGACTCGCCTGATGGATGGTCTTTCAGAGACGGAGCCTCTCCTGCGACCAGCGCAGATCCAGCGGAAGGCGACCGACGATATCCGGGTGGAAGGGTATTTGTCTGTGCAAGACGACACTACACGTAGTAGGTGCTCGGGACTCACATACATTCGACATCATCTTACTCACATCTCCGGTTTCTTCTGTGATACAGACGCATTTGACAATGTGCCTGATGCAAAGAAGCAGATCGGTAGGCATTAATGTCGCTTGTGTCGCCGGGGTATGAAGTTGACCCAACGTGCTTCAGGACTCGCTAGTGCAGTAATGCTTATATTCAACAGGGTGATTGGAACTGGGTTCGTCATAATGAAAGCATCCTTCGTGAGGGAGGGCTAATGTTCATGTCCAGCGCTTTTGCAGCGCCTAGCGTTATCTTGCGGTCATCAGGGAGTGTAGGAATGACTTTCGTTATGTGGATAATCGGTACACTCGTCGCATGCGCAGGCACTGCTGTTTTTGTAGAGTTTGGAACGGTCAGGGACTCGGATTGTCAGCTGCTATCCCTTCTCATTTCGCCGTGCTCTAGGGACTGCCAAAGAGTGGTGGGGAGAAGACCTACATGGAATTCATCTATCGCCGACCGAGGTTCTTGGCTACTTGCTTCTACGCGATATACGGATTGCTCATAGTAAGTTCTTATCCGTCCCGCGAATGCATTGATCATTATCATCATCCGTAAGGGTTGGTTAGCGGTAAATAGCGTTGTTTTCGGGGAATGTGAATTTCAAATCTTTCTGTTAGACGACTTCTAACTGGTCCCCCTAGACACCTTAAATGCCCTCGCAATTCAGCCTACCACTGTTAACGTTCGAGTAGCCGGCTTTCTGTGCTCGACATTCTGTCTCATCATACACGGTGGATTCTTGGACTATGGGCTGAAACTACAGGATGCACTGGGTTTCTTCAAATTATTTGTATTATTCATTATCGCTGTTTCTGGGCTCTTCAGCCTCGTCGGTGTCCCTGGATTCGCTGTACGTGGTGAATACGATATTCCGCATAATTTCGAGTGGTCGTCTTTTTGGGAGGGAAGTGGCATTAGCCTGAATGCATTCATCACTGGAATGTATAATGTTATCTGGTAGGTTTCATCTGGTCGTGCACCCACGGGCCGGTTGCTAACTTCTTCACAGGGCTTACAGCGGATACTCTAATGCCAACTATGCTTTATCTGAAGTACAAGATCCTGTCCGTACCATCAGGCGCGCCGCACCCCTCGCCTTGATCCTTGTCGCGGTCGCGTTTTTGTCTGTGAACGTTGCGTACTTTGCTGTCGTATCTAAGCAAGACATATTGGAAGGTGGCACCATGGCGGCGTATGGCTCATTTATCACGAAAACATAAATTCACGCTGATGTAAACTCTTTCAGAGCCCTATTTTTCAGGAACATCTTCGGTCCTGCTACAGAACGGGTAAGTAATGGCAACTATGCTAGTTAGCGTATTTTCTTATGTAGCTTAAACCCAGATTTTGAGTGCTGTCATTGCACTGTCAGTACTAGGAAACCTTATGAGCATCCTGTTCTCGCAGGGCAGAGGTTATTTAACTTCACTTGTACACGAGGATATGCGCTTACCATGCCACAGTTGTCCAAGAGTTAGGTAGAGAGGGTGTTCTACCATTCTCATCTTTCTTCGCCAGCAACAAACCTTTCAGTGCACCCCTTGCTGGGCTTTTCACTCAATGGCTCGTTTCTATGATCATCATGATTGCTGCTCCTCCTGGAGATGCCTATCTCTTTGTCGTAAATTGTTCGTACCTCATGACTTGATCTTGGACCTATCTAACCACAATTTAGTCTCATTATACCCCGTGACGATGTTTAATCTGCTGATATCGGGTGGTCTTCTCCTTCTGTACACCCCCGCATTCAAATCCTACGAGTGGTCTCCTCCGTTCCGAGCGTGGAAGTCCGTCGTTATATTCTTTTTCTTATCCCATGTCGTTCTTGCTATTTTACCCATGATCCCGCCGTCTGCAGGATCCGAAACTTATGAACATCTCCCATATTGGGTACGTTTGCCGCTATCTTTTTGTATGCGTAACTGATGGTTTGACGTGCAGTCCCACGTCGTTATAGCGGTGTCAGTCGGTATGATTGGCGTTATATATTGGTTTGTTTGCTTCTACTGGTTACCCAAGAAGCGTGGATACCGTATTGTGCAGGAGACTGTCTTACAGGATGATGGGGTCCCGCGGAACGTTCTTCGGAAAATACCAAATAGATCAGATGACGAAGGACGTGCATAAATGTAGATGCCCTTTCAACTTTACAGTTATTTTCATATCGTTAGACCGGATTCCTTTTCTTTCCCGTCTTGCCGCTTCTAGATCTATTTCCTTGTGGAACTTAAGTTTCACAAACAACAGGGTCTCACCTTTTACGATACTGTTCGGGCGGATCAAGGGTGGAATACCCCTGAAGGACTCGGGAGTTCGTTACATCCGACCTTTGGCTCGCGACTATCGCACATTTCTTGATACATTGTAGAGTTTCGAAGAGGCCACAATCACAATAACTGTCTGATGTGCGCAAACCAGCTAGGGCATGTGGGTAGACACAATAACCTATCGCTGTTTGACAGCCACTGGTGGATGTGGCGGTACCCATTTGCAGGCAGCTCTGAGCGCCATTTAAGGATGTTTCGCCCGACCAAAAGTATGGTAATAAGCGGAACCCTTTTGTTTATCCAGCTCCACAAGTAATTAGAAGCGGTGATACGAAAAACGACGAAATCCGGATCATCGATATGAAAATAGTTGTAAGTACATCACGAGCTTCTAGATACTATCACATGGTTATATACGTACAAGCATAGGTATCTGGGTATGTGCTAGACAAGCTGTGGGGTATCAGGAAAACGTACAATTACTATTCCACCGTTTGCCAGCCCAAGAACCATGCAATTGCCGAACGATGCCTGAGATCTCACACCTGACATCGTTGGAAGCATCGTAAGGACCGTACCAGTCTTTGATTCTACTATCCACTTTCGCTCCAGAGACAATGGCCCGACGATAGAATGATTGCTGGGATCGTCGGCCGGCGTAGCAATTAAATGCACTCCTGTCGTTGCATCCCATGCGAAGACGGCACCCTCATGGTCTGCCGCCAAGATCCTGACATTATCTGCGGGTAGAGCAACAGAATGTACTGGATGCTCGAGGTTCAGTGGACCCAGCAAACATTGGCCTGTTATGGTATCCCAGACCCGCACAGTACGATCGAGCGACCCCGAAACAATGCGCTGGCCATCGTGCGAGAACGCAAGGTGCGAAACGAGGCCCTTGTGCTTCCGAGTCACACCCATGCTCCCAACTGACTCGATATCCCAGATGCGGATGGTAGCATCTTTCGCGCCTGTTACCAGGCGGAGACGCCCGTACTGCTGCCCAAATGCTACGCAACGCACAGGCATTTTGTGCCGGCGAACGAGGTGGATTAACTCTTCTCCTGTCTCCAGACTCCAGAGGCGTACGGTGGTATCTTTTGATGCGGATGCGATGAGTCGCCCGTCAGGAGAGACGGCAACAGAGAACACGGTGCTGCGATGACCGCGCAGCTTGATTGGCATGGATACCCCAGACCCAGCCTGAACATCCCATACACAGACGTGTTTGTCATCTGTACCCGATACTACCCGCGTGCTATCAGGAGTAAAGGCTACAGAGTATACGCTCCCAGAATGACCGTGAAGGGGTCCTAATACCATTCTCCCTGATGCTGCATCCCAGATTCGAATAGCACCATCACGTGAGCCCGAAGCATAACGCATACCATCGGGCGAGAATGCAAGACACAGGATCGTTTTCGTGTGTGTCGCTGGGGGGTCCAGAATAATTGATGCTGTCTGAACATTCCACATGATGATAGTGCAATTTTGTCCGCCCGAGATCAAACGGGCCCCATCAGGGGAGAATGCAAGAGCATATATCGCTCCCTGATCACATTCTAGTGGCTGACCTATCATTTGCCCAGAGAAGGTGTCCCAGAGGACTATTGAACCACTGAATAAACATGACGCAGCTAGCTGACCACCAGGCGCGAAGACCGTCATCGCCACATCACCCTTCGGCCCTTGGATCAGCAGCTCTCCCGATATAACGTCCCACACATGGCACCTACGGGCGACCGTTGAGATCAACTGGGACCCATCAGACGATAGTGAGAGTGATGTAACTTCTCCACTTGGTCTGGGAATGTCCATGAGCAAAGGCGACCATTCATCACGAAAGCCTCCAACTACGACTGGTATTGATATTTCATCCTTGAATAGATGATATAGGACAGAGTTGGTTGGAGAAAACGGCAATGCACTGCTGTATACGAGAAGTGGGTGCTGTTCAATGACGGCGGTGAAGGCTTGGCAAAAGCGCACTGCATCTGCTAGAAGGTCGCAAAGTTCTTGATGGCGACCTTGAATTGACTATAGGCTTGCTTTCAGCGACGAGATAAATAGGATGGAACTTTAACTCACTCGGCTCCAATCTTCTAGTCGCATGAGTAACTTGATTGTATGTCTAGCCTTCTTCAACAAACTCATTGTCTCAATCCAGTGAAGCAGATGCTTCACGAGAAAATCGTACACCGCAATAGAGAGCGATGCCTCGGTTCCCTCTAACTCGCAGACATGCTCGATCCAGAAGATGCAGGAGTAGGTAACATCCTCCGCTATCTTAACATCGACCCCACTTCTCGTGAGGGTCAAGTCGCACATATTTCGTTTCAAATTTGCGCGAAGGGAGTTGATGCACTGGAGGGCAAGTCTCTGATGGGATAGATATACATCAATGAACCATTCATCCCTTTTGCAGCGAGATCGATCTGTTAGAAAATCCTCGAACGAAGGATGAATAACATGGATCGGCTCGCTTGTCGATCCTCGGAAAACACAACTAAGATGCTGAATAGTGTGAAGACTTGGTCGCGTTCTTGAGACTGAAGCAACCTCATTAAGACGGTCGATGGTCAACGCCGTCAAAGGATTTTTGGCAGCTATCACAACGCCGAGAATGTCGCGGAAGTCGGCAGAAAACGCTGGATCTTCCCATCTCCCAGCGGATTCTAGGGCGGTGGTGTACATAAGATCCAGGGCTGACTCGGCGTTCGAGCAAACATCAGTACGAAGCAGGTCCGCTAACCTGTCTTCTGGATATTGACCATTTTCCACGTAGCGACAGGCTGTATACGCCCATATAAAGAGTCCGTGCGCTCGAACTGCCAGAGCATCAATTACGTCATGCCCAGGCCATTCCTGTGGGAGTGACAGATATTTGTTTTTAGAACGGATGTTTTGTAGACGATCGGATAGGTACAAGTGGATATCCTTATTATTTGCAGGAGAGTTGATGTCGATTGGAGTGCTACATATATTCTTCTGTGCTTCCAATGCTTGCTGAATATCCAGCTCTGTCCGGCTTGTGACAACGATGCGTAACGTCGACGGTAATTTTACGCTCTCCAGCGCTAGGATACTGAGAAAGTCTTCCCGGTTCCCGACGTGTCCGCACTCATCCAATGCATCGATAACAACGATCACAGGACCTTCTTGGCTCCAAACCGCCAATTCGGATTCGGACAGCGGTTGCACCAGTAATTTATGAAACTGCTGTCGTAGGGGTGATTGTCTGATGCTTGGAGTGCCTTTTATCACAGTCGAGATAGACGCTCCCAGTCGAGGGTCAAATTCGCTAAGCTGGAAGGCAAGAGTCCGTACAACGGCTGCTGGATCATTCCTTGCGGCCATGCGGCGGTCGAAAAATACAAATGCGCCGAGACGACCCAGATCTCGTGCAATGTTGGCAATCGTTGTAGCAACGGTGCTCTTTCCAGAGCCAGCAGGGCCATGGAGCCAAAGCACATTCTGATTGCTGGAAGGATCCATTGCCCAAGACAACACACTGAAGAGCAAGTCGCTGCGAGTTTGGGGCAAGCACGTCGGTCGGGATGGGTCATCCATATCTACTGGATGAAGCTTGGCAAGAGTTTGTGTTTGAACTAGATGCCGATGAGCGCTTGAAGCTCTGAGAATGTAACATGCATACAGACCTATCGACTGCACATCTTCGTACATGCGGTGAGCAATGAGAGCGATCTGGACCCCAACTCCGGTGTTGAGAGATGCCTTCAGCATCGTGAATGTTTGCGTAAAGCGTTGAATTTGCTCGCCCGCCCATTGTTGATTGAGCGCACGTCCTAGATTCTGAATGAGAATAAGAGACAGGTTTAAGATAAAACACACGCACCACAAAATCCGTGGCCAGAGTATTCCTGAATGAACAGCATACATTCTATGGTTTGGGACATGATTTTCTTGATAGTCTCTTCTTGAGATGCCAGTCTACTCGGAAAACTTTTTATATCATCAACAAAGGTATACACGTCCTCCATCATGTCCGTCAGCTCGCCGATGCTTTTGTCCCGGTCCAGTTGGTCTCTGGCAATCTATACCATTCATCAGAAACTCAGAAACTCAGAGTCTTATGTGTTGATGCTCACCGTGTAAAGTGATGATACAACCTGCCATGTCAAATTCACAAATGGATGTATCTGCATTTTTAAAATATTAGCTTGTCAGAGTGCGCCTAAAGCCACTGACCTGCGATGCTACGTCCACAATCTGGATAAACGTATCTAGCTGCGAAATGAGCACAGAAAACGATTTCCCCACTGATATAGGCTTTGATATAGGCTCTTCAGGTCTGTATAGACGGATTAAGATGTAGCCTCCTTGTGAGGCGTCATAGTGTAGTACGTCGTCCGAAGGGAAATTCAGCCGAATTTCCTGTGCTAATGATATATGCAGGGAACGTTGTGTTGACGTCACGACGCTGTCGATTTAAAAAAAGACCACTTACACACTGCGACAACAGGTTGTCTAAGTATTGTGGCCACATCTAAACCGACTTTGGCGAGAGAACGGGAGCCAGGTTTGAAAATTGAATTGTGTTTGCTCTTGATCTCAAGTTGTGTTTCCATATCTATGGGTCTAACGGCATACGTAGTACTTGTCAATCGTTTCTCTTCATGTATGAAGAACTGAACACTCACAACATGAAGTGTTTGTTCCATACAGCCCTGCCATCAAGTTCTCTAGCCACTTCATTGGTCTTCAGCGGTGGATGCCCTTCTACAAGGATTTTGACATAATATACAGATGATTTGGTGGAATCTTTCTTCGGGATCAAGGCTTCGATGACTGTATAGTATGATATTTGGAATCGTGGGGTTTACCAAGATGTACTGAAGACCCACCGTCTGCTTTGTAGTACGTCCTGCTGTCCATAAAGATGCCGTTGGTGAGAGTGAGAGTTTTAAAGACAGCCCAGTGGGTGGCCAACCCGTTTAGATTGAGTTTACATAAATAATAGCTGATGAAGTATATACGGGGTGTTTCAAGTTAGTGCTTATGGAATAGCTATAACGAAATTTGAAACGAGAACTATTTCTTCTCGTAATCTGCTGACTCCACACGTAAATGATGAATCGATCGATGGAGCTCAATGAAGTTACACCAGTTGAGACCCTATGCATAGAATAAGATCGGAGAAACCATGTAGCTGCGATAGAATTCGGAGGATGTATACTAATATATACTCTCGACTTATCCTGTAAGCCTACCAACCAAACCACAGATATATAATACATCGGCGGTGCAAGAGTAAGGAAGCATAGTGGCACATTCCGGATGTGTACATGGTTACGCAACTTGATCGTTGGTCCCGCCAATGAACATCTGGTCCAATTCTGGGTGTCTTGAACTACGCAGGTATTGGACGACGCGCTCTGACTGATGGGGCAAGGATTTCACAAATTTCAGTAGCCATCCGACAGGAGTGTTCATCGTAGGCCACATCGTGGGCCACAACGTGAGTATCAAGACTATTGTCCATCCAGGGATCATCGTCGCGCGCGTTACAACGTCATTTGTATTGAAAATGAAGATAGACAATGCGAGGCCGAAGAATGCCATCCTGACGAGATACCAAGGTCAGAACTCTGGGATTGATACGCCGGGTAATTAGGACATACGCCCATACAAGGAGTGCATACGGCAAGCTATGCATCAATGCCAAGTTTTCAATTCCAGGAATTCCGTTGGTCATCAGGGACATGTATAAAGCCTGCATGTGTGATCAAGGAGATTCGTTAAACTTAAAAAAAGATCGCATACCCCGTCCTCGGCAGTCTGATAGTCTTTGCTTTGGTCGACAAGTAACACAGCAACCACAAGCGAACCTGCAGAACAAAGAGATGACATGTATACTGCGATAACGGGCGATGTCTCTAAGGAGGGACCGATGATGCCAGGCACCGCAAGGAAACTGACATCGACAGCCAACATAACAGTGGACTCCAGCGATGCTAAGTCTTCGATTGCACTCGATGTATCAAGCACTTACATAGATCGTGAACCCCAGCCACTCGTTATCTAGTTGGTTGATGAAGTCTTTCCAGCGTGGGGCATTGATGATCTCGTCCACCCATACTCTCTGTACACGCTTATAGTGTTTACGTGGCCCATACCAAAGTATTAGGTTGAGGAGCCTGAAGATGAGTGTTTCGCGTTCGTGGCCCTCTTTGTAATAGATGGACCTGTCGGCGTCAACGCGCACGCCAGGTTGTCCGCAGAAGTTTGTGTATTTGACTTTGGCTGAGCGTTGTTAGTATTTTTCGTGAATCGAAGGATATATCCGTACTGAACAATCTCATGAACCGAGCTGTAAAGAGTAGATCAATATACTGTTGTCATCCATGAAAAAAAAAACTCGCCTACAACACACACAGAATAAGCATGCATTTTATCGATGCTGCCTGGTTCAGCATTTAGTTTGGGTCTAAAATACACGGAGCAAGTCTAACCCTCAACACGGTCCATTAGATCCAGCATCTTGGCTAGTTCATTGCCATCAAAAGGGGCCAGTGATGTATCCGAGGTGATGGTTTCTATCATGATCGTAAGATTCCGTTCTTCATTAAGTTGCAATCATGTAGCCTGCCTGCGTTTGCATGAACAATGATTTCCCTCAGCTCTTCAAATATTTGTCTCGAAAGGTATCGGTTGTGAGGATAAAGCTCGCAGTGATACCTAGAAGACTGTCAGCGTCGCCAACACGCTATTGCGTGCGAATCAGTGAAATTGATCGAAAATATCTGTTTACGGAGCGTACCGATCCCTTGGAGAGTACTGACCAGTATTGCGATTCCAATGAATACTCTAAAAGCAGGTGTTTAAGGGTCATCCAAATAGTAGTGAACCACCCACTTATATGACTGAGTCTCTTGGCTGCCTTGACGTTGAACAAAATCTCACCATGGGGTTCGCAAGTATATGAATGCGCCCAAAATATCACCCTCTTCCCGTGATCGACGAAATAGTAGCCACAAGAATTGATGATATTAGTATTACCTTTTTCGGTGTTAAGCTCGAGCACCAATTCTGTTCTTTCATCGATCCTGGCCTGTACGTCTGGCTGACTCTTTGCATAATCCTTGAGGGCTTTAGCCATCCCCAGGAGCTTCTTCGAATCCATCTTGCCTAGGCGCATGTCTGCATCCGTGAAAACTCTCTATAAAGTGTATAAGCATTTTGGGCAATCAATCTAGGGGCACGTGCTAACTGTCTCGTGGTGATAATAAACTCTGGGACCTTCCGGGTGCACAAAGTCGCGCCACCCATATTGCACCTCCCTAGATACATGTATTATGGGACACAGAAACTGTCGGTGAACGTGTACATACTCCACATACTTGTTGTCTTTCGGAGCGATGACGAAGCAGTTCGGTTCAGCCCATTTCCTTCCGTGGCAGTGTGGCTACGTCAACATCGCTCTAAGAATGAGTGACCGTCTTACATTTTGATGTTTCTATCATAGCGTTTGACGTCGGTCGGTATGATTGGTACTAATTTGATGGGCTTGGGTGGCGCAGCGGCATGCCCCGAGAAGACAAATTGCGGCTCGTCTGGTGTGTTCACGATTTGAGGTAGTCCACTATCAAAGCTGGCATTTGATGCTGGAATATCATCTATAGTCCCTATGCTGGAGTCGTCTCTGAAATTGGGGTGTGAAGGTGGTGTCGAGTACAATGGATGCTGCGGAGATGCAATGTCCACTTGTACTGCGAGCGTACTGCGTGGTCGGTCACCAGGCTGGTTGATATATGTCGGGAGTGTATGGCTCGTAGGTAAGCCGCTCGAACATATTGCAGGGCGCAACTCTTCTTGAAGTCTTCTAGTTGAGGAGGTATCATGGCCGAGGCGAATACACATGTGTCCTAGCCTGCGGAGCAGGGCATAGAAAATTCGCAACGTATAGCATGCTCGACGAAGTGAAGATTTTAACAAGAGTGCAAAGAATCTAGCAAGTTTGCGCAAGATGTCCGATGAGAAAGTGGCCATGAAGATGAAATCATAAAAGCAGTCCACCGCTTGAGAACTGAAGCTAAAGTGTGAAATGTCGAAACCACAGTAAGTACTGGTAGTTAGTCTAGTGGCAGTGGTGAATCTGTCAACGTTGTCAACCCTGCCAGCCAGCTGGCAGTTTCAAAAGTTCGAAGCGCTTATTAGTCATCAGAGAAGCCACAACTTGTTGCCAAGTGAGTTGACCTACCAGTTGCGCTGCATCGCGCCTCCTAGAATACGATGTCTGGGCAAGAAGAGCAGCTCACCGAGTTGCTTCTAACGCTCAAGGTCAGTGCTAACAACTACTACACCCATCAACTCATCACGCGACTTCCAGAAAACAACTCCAGAGCAAGCACGCGCTATCCTCGCATCCACGCCACAAATCGCGTATGCTCTCATTGGTCTGATGGTGAAAATGAATGCTGTAGACGTCCAAGTCCTGCAGGTATGCTGTACTCGCCCTTACCACATGGAAACCACCGGATTGATGAACCGGCGATTCCAGAAAACACTCACGGCCTATTCAGCATCGATCCAGCAACAGCAACAACAGAATGCAGGTCCGTCGACGGCGCCTGTCATACAGCCTGCTTCTGCAATCCCACCCCACCTCCAGCAGTACCGTACACCAACGCCACAGTCACAAACGCCGCCGCACGTGCCATCACATACACCTACCCCTCCTCATTATCCCAATGGACACGGGCAAGCTCCACAGCAAAATTTCGGTTATGGGGCGCCCTCTCAATATGGTATACAAGGAGGATATAGCGCGCCACAACAAACCCCCATAGGCGGTGGCATGATTCCAGATGCCCTGGCATCGATTCCCGAGGAACAAAAGGTGCGAAAAACCCAATTTTACAGTATTGCATATTTTGACGGGCCAAAAAAACAGGCCATGATAATGCGCGTCATAGCTATGACGCCAGACCAAATCAACATGCTGCCGCCGACAGAACGCGCGAGTATTATTCAGCTGGTAAAAATATTTCTTCGATCTCGTTTGAGCCTATCGTGCTGATTAAAATCAACCCTGTTCCCCCAACTTTCCTTGCAGCGTGCAACGCTAGGGCTGCCGTCATAAGGGTCTGCGCTAGCCACTCATATCTGAATACGACATAGATAACCCGCATCGGGATGATACACCAGGGCGTTCCTCGAGAACGTAAGTGATTTTCTTTTGACCCGCGGTGTATCGACCAAGGCAGGCGCGAGTTTAACCCATTGGAGATGGTGACCAGCAAATTAACCGAATTGATCTTGGCGAGCGACACTTGATAGAATTCTAATTTACGATTCAATTACTCCGTTGTCTGAATAATGGACTGATGATGCAAATGTGATTCGGAGGCTTACAAAAAATCTTTAGTAAATGTTTATCAGCATGTGCCCAAGTTGGCATTCCATGTGCAATATAAGACCCTGGATGACTACTAGCGTATCGACTGTCATGTGTTTGTGTTAGGTCAGACTGGTAGGGTCCAAGATGACTCATTACCGAGGAGATCGTAGTACTCGTGGCTCGCAATAATATGAATCTCGTACATGATATGTCAATCCTCAAGATACATTGCCTCTGTCTGAAAATTCTATCGAATGATTCAACTTGTACGACATCACTAAACCAATCACTCCGAGTCGGAACTGTCATGGTATTGACCCACGGTTCTCATGAAAACCTTACACCTTCTGGAGAATGGCCTTTACACCAGATGCACCCAAGCCCTCCAAATCGGAATAGCCTGGAAGAAAAATTAGATGAAATCAGCTTTCACGCAATACAAACCAAAAATATAACTGCATACCACCAATCAACTTCTTGTCTTTTGCAAGATCACGACATCAGCATCACCGACAAGCCAAATGATTCGTAACTCACTAGCAAAAACCCGAGGGAACGTGGCTGAAGAACCCGGGAGGCCGCCAAGGTAGCTGATAATAGCATGCTGCTCCCCGGTTTCACTAAGGCTATGCGGACTTGTCAAGATGGCGGGCGTCCCGATCAAGGGTTTCACCTACTCGATCGATTTACCATTGAGATCTGGATTTTCTCGCAGGAAGCGGAGAGCTTGCTGGCAGTAGTAACAAGGCGGCGAAGTCCGGATGAAGACAACGAGGCCGTTGTCTTTGAGGCCGTTCTGTGAAGGTATGACATCAGTGAAAGGTGGCATTGACCTGGAAGCAAGCAGCGTCAATTACTTCAACAAATTCTTGGATTTCCTTCGGATTCATTCTGGATTCCCTTGATGTAAGAACAGAACTAGAAAAGGAGGGAAGTCTAGATGATACAGCTCTGCAGATTTGAGAGAACATATCCATCCTCCGGCAATCCGCGTGTCCTCAGGTGACAGGCAGTAATAACAACTTCAAACCCCGGTAGTCAGAAAGTCGCCGCTTATCATATCCACACGCCTGGCTTCCCAATCTTAGGTCGGCCGATTTCTACTATTTGCTAGGACTTGTATTGATCGCCGTACGAACTTTTGTCGCAAATCCCCTTGGCATGCTGTATAGGTTGCTATGTGTGCAGGCCACTGTGCTATATTTTCAACCAACTACCGTGAGTTCGTGCAGTTATTTGACCGCTAGTGTGCTATATACAGCTCTGCCCCATTTTATGCACCCTCAGCCACTCAAACTCAATAATATCGAGAAAATAGTGCGAGCCAGATAAGTTGGAGGCCTAGGGCAAGCCATAGTATACATCACTCAAAATATGCGTGAGTTCATATATGCATACATAGCCTGCAGACACGAAGCACATGCACGAATGCGGACAACCATGCACCCTTAGTACGGGAGCAATTGCTAGCGCTCAACGCGGGATTGGCTACTCGACGGCCTACGGATAGACTCTGACAGGGTATCAACAGGAAGCTTGTGCAACTGTTGCCGAGCTATTCAGTTAACAGTGACATCAGTGGAATCGGGAGAACATTAAACCCCATAAGGCGCAGGTGGAAGACGGCACAACGTTTTTGCAATACCAGTACAGATGATATTCACAAATGTGCACACAGCATAGGAAACAAGCAGCGCCCACACACAGTGAAACGCTGAGTGATTTAAAATGTGCAGAGAAGCGGCTGACATAGCCGAATTCGGAGCATGCCCTAGGAAAAGTATGTAGGATCTGTTGGCCTTGGGTCCACACGTGGCTTTTGACCCGAGCGCCAACACACTGGTAAAGCACAGCAGAGATGATGGTTGTCGCCATAGTAGAGCCACACCAGATACTGATCCAACATCGAATATGACATAGCCACCAAAGGCGATAGGTTTGACCAGGTGCAAAACGATTTGTAACTTTCAAAGTGACAGGTGTGATATTGGAACTAATAAAGAGACAAGCAGTGATATCGTGAGGAACAAGGTCAGGAGGACAGAAGTGTTCGACAGGCGCCCGGGGAGTGCGGAACGGAAGCTTTACCACAGATGCGGCCTGTAGAATGGTGAGCCAGCTTGTAATAGACAATGCGACAGATTTGAGACTGACCTTCAAACGAGGCCAGTAGATATACCAAACACAACACCGCATGCAAGGAGGACTCGTTTAGATGGTAAAAAAGATGAAAGACAGACTAGAGGGAGGCGCGGAACGATGTGTAGATGGGAGTGAAAGCAAAGAATTCCAGCTGAACTAATAAGTTCGCACGCATGCAAAGCTCCCGCTAATTGTGGGAGACGGGGATCACATAGTAACCAACCTGATTTGCTTGCGTGCTTGTTCAAGGTTGGTCTTTAAATAACCTAGTGTGGGTATCACACTCTGCAAGAATGTCCATCGTAGTGAAAAGCGTGTGCAAGGCGTTGGAACGAATTGCACCGCTCCGGCTCGCTGAATCATGGGATAAAGTTTGTACCATTCACCAGCGACGTCATCCGATACGGTGATCTGAAACATCTGATTGGCAGGTAGGCCTCATCATAGGTAAATACCCCATCATGATGCATCAAAGCTCGGTATCACTTATCTAGTGTCACAGAATCTCCCGTTCCAAGGTCCGACGCAAAGCGCGTGGTGTTGACGATCGAGTAAGTGGAACACATCAACAAGGATTGCTTCGCAATCAACATGCAATCTGTAGTGACAAGGGTCCTCTAGTTTGACCACTGCTGTCCTCGAGGAGACATTAAAAGTGCCTACAGCACTAGTGATAACCTACCATCCACCCCTCTTTCAACCCATTACTTCTCTCACATTAGCAAACCCACTGCAAGCATCACTGCTCAAGCTCTCCGCCGCAGGGACGTCAGTCTTCTGCCCTCACTCAAGCCTCGATGCGACTTGGGGTGGTATCAACGACTGGCTTGCAGAAGGCGTCATGGGTCTCCAAAAGGCTACTGGAAAAGTCGACATCCTGGGAGAAGTCAAGGGAGAAGCAGGTGGTGCCGGCCGGATCGTGACGCTTGATGAACCGATTCCTATTGAGGAACTTGTCCAGAGAGTAAAGAAGCATCTTGTTTTGTCACAAGGTCTACCGTGCATCTCCCGTGCCTATCACGAATGTCTGATTATCATGAACGTACAGTTGACGTAGGACGGCCGCTTGTTCAAAAATCAATCAAATCGGTCGCAATTTGCGCTGGTGCCGGGGGATCGTTACTTTCAGGAGTTGACGCCGATGTGTATTTCACGGGAGAAATGCAACATGTATGGTTAGATTCCTCTTCCGTTCTTACGTTCCTAACGATGATTGCAGCACGAGGTCCTTGGAGCAGTCGCAAGGGGTCGGTACGTCATGCTATGTGAGTTGACTTACGCGTGACGGAAGTCTCGTCATTGAACGTATGATATCAAGGTGGACATACAAACACCGAGCGTGGGTACCTCCCTATTCTCGCAAAGAAGCTTTTGGATGCACTCTCCGAACTTGTGCGGGACGAGTCACCCGATGGATTATCGCCAGAAGAAAGAATTGAGATCGGGAAGTACCAGCTGGATATTCACATAAGCGAAGCAGACAGACACCCTCTTGATCGCATGTAAACAAACGCGGTGTACACGGGAAGGTTTGGGTATTTGATTATACAAGTACTATATATAATATTGGTCGAGCCTTCTTTGACGAGGCAGTATAGTCAGATCTGTCACCTGCCGGAAGCTCGAATTGGCTGTGTCAAATGCAGAGACAAGAACTAGACAGAATGCACACGGTATCCTTATCCTACAAGCTCCTGACTGTCTATGACACTCGACCCTGCGTTTACCTTCCCCTAAGTTTGCTATGTTTCTTAGAGTTCGGTTGCTAACCCACGGGTTTGACTAGCGGACCGAGGACGAGCCGTTCGAACTCACGACGGGCTCGCACGTTGAATCCAGACAATTCTGAGTGTTGACACCACTTGGACTCAATCAGGCGAATATCGAACTATTTTTGAATCGAGAGCAAGCTCATGACTGGGGTCAAATCTCGGTGCCTGGGTGGAGCAAGTGACCATACGATGTATAACCTGCCAGCGTCAAACTCCTTCACCGATTCCCCTTCGAGTCACATTACCCACACATAGAAGGGGACGTGCGAGGGTACCGGTGAAATCCAAGCGAAGTTATAAAGGAGGATAAAGTCTTGACAAATGTACCACGCAGTTGGAAAGGAGTACGGTTCCGGAAAGAAGATAGCCTAGTGATCGTCATTGTATTCAGTCAGCGACATCGGCGGACCAAGATTGACCCGCGAGCATTTTACCCGAAGAGGTGACAGGATGGTAAGCATTTGAATTGTATTGCGGGGTAAGATACGTTCGTAGAGAAAGGAAGGTGAAAGAAGTTGCTGGCGCGTGCGAACCACGACGCGGTGATATCGCATATTAGAAACAGAAGTCTCGAACAGGTGATGGAACGGCAAAGTCGGGAACACTTATCGAGGGCGTGAATACTCATCGCTCAGCAGACATATGGTTGAAATGTGGGAATGTCGTGGCACGATGCGGGGAAAGGTGGGAAATGTGCATAAATGGACGTATGGATATGATATTGATTCAGCGTCCAATCTCGACAGGATAAGGGCTTGGGGGAAGGAAGATTCAAGGCGAGATGTAAACGTTGGCATTAAGTTGTGGTTACTCACTGGATACAGGCCAAGACAACGTCTAGAAATAAAAGAATGTCAAGCACTGCCAGAAAGTTGGTTAGGCCCATTGGGAAGTCTAAGCCTCGACGTGTTCATGGAGTGGGAAACCATCGTGGTAATGTCCGACATACAAAAAAAGATTGAGTTACAGATTTGGAGCGTTTGACGTATGCTAAGACCTGAGACGGTTTTGAATGGGCTATGAAAGCAAGAGCATGGTCCTCCCGGGAACAGGCGGCAGTGCTTGTTAGATATAGGTTAGATGGCGTCATAATAATGTGAGAACACCGACGAGAGCTGTGTATCTTCAAGGCTGAAAAAAGACAAATGAGGATGTCACGGTTGAGTTGGAAAGTTTTACTTGTTTGATAGGACTGAGAAGAAATTCACTAGGATGGGCTGGAATGTCAGAGCAGGCCTGGAGGCCGTTATATGTATACCCTAAATAGTATTGATGCGGGAGATTTTGCTTGATTGAAGCAAACCTGCAGGAGCGTTTGCATTTGACACCAATTAGGTATATCCGTGACGGTCTGTCACTCTCGCTGTTATTGTGGCTGTCACAGTCGCGTCAAATCAAGTGCACGTGTTGTTGACGCGTCAGAAATAATTCACACGCCCTCTCCTTCTCTCCGACGTAGCAAGTTGGAACTGTTGAACACCCTCCAAGTCTGCACACACCATGCCGCCAACAGCCAACACAGACAAAAGAATAAGACACTTACCAAACCTCTTGGATACATCTGTTTCTTTCCAGATCCCCGCCGATTCATCATCCGCGGAGTTTCTGCTTGCAGATGACAGCAGTGATCTTGATTTTTTGCGCGGAGCCGGTGGTGCCAGTTTCGCCACCATTGCTCCTACTCCAGCCCGCGGAAAATTGAAGCTTGGTGATGCTACACCGAAAGCCGCCTCGCAACTGTTATCGCTATCAAGATCACCTAGTCCAAGTTCGTTAGCACCCCAGAAGATTGACTGCAGACCTGTACGGTCCAGATGTCAGAGCCCTGCCAAGGCGAACAAAATGATGCGCCCTCCATCTAGACGTAAGGAAATAGTACTAGACGGGCCCGCCGTTTCCGAGGAGCGCCTGGACTCCTTACGCGCAGGAGTGGGAACCCTCAATGATGATTATAATATCCCAATGCACGTGGAGCCACTAGCGGTTGCACGATCTTCTGTTTTTCCTATGCTAAATGTTACGGCAGCACCAAATTCAAAGTTAAAGCCGAGGACAACTATCAATTCTGTAAGCTAACTCCCATTCGCAATCAGTATGAGCTCATCATTCTGTGGTAGGCGATAGAAGGGGGCCGTAACACGAAGCTAGCAACGCACAGCAGGATCCCTATGTCTACCGCTGACAAACTTGGTCCAACTTCGATTGCCGAACCGACTGTGCAGTCGTCTTCTATGAGGATGTCTGAGTCAGAAAACGTGGCCATAGATGCCGAATTCCAAGTTCCATCCGCAGGTATGAGTGGTGATAATCACATGGTCTCAAGCGCCAGCCAAGGCGTGACCGGAAGGGTGGCTGAACGCCTCGTGTCTTACAGTCAAAAATTAATGTCATCGATTAGGTATGTCTGCTGATACGCATTTCACTGCATTTGCACCGGAACTGACCAGTTGTACCTCGCGCGTGCTCTTCTCTCCTTCTTTCTCTCCTTCTATATATTTGTGATCGCAATCGGGAATTATGGTTCGATCTGACATGATCTCCGGTCACCTTTCTTGGAAATGCCATCACTTGGATTCCCCAGCATCTATGATCCCAGGACCGAAAATTCCTTCATGGCAGGTACGGGTACTAGTGTTGCTAGAACGGAAGAATACATCGAAACTCAACCTTCACCTGCGGTCGACATTCTGCATGCCCCATGTTCACCGGACACTTCAAGTCGTAATGATTACTTATTGAGGCTTTCAGAAATTTCACCGCAGAAGTATCACCCACGAGCTAGCGCCTCCCCCGGCCATTTATCCACGGGAAAGCAGGAGCTATCACCCATGAGACCGGCGAGGAAGCGCCCGGCCACTGAGGAACATTCCGCTTCCCAACAGCCAAGTGGCAGCAAGAAGTTCAAGGTGAAACCGTTGGCATCAAGCGCCGAGGCCAAGGGTGGCCTGACTATCTCGGCAAGGTCATCTAGCCAAGTTCTTCGGCCATCTATTCAGAAGAACCATACACATGCCAGCGCAATGCTTATCAGTCGGAATTCGCGGTGTCCGACGTCAAATTTTCCAAGCGCGCGAACCAAGTATAAACCCAGACAGAACTTCCAACGCCAGGTGCGGTCTACGTCGATTGCATCATCGTCGCTGCGCAACCAGACGATCTGCAAGGAACAAGACAAAAATATTCAGGGACAGGAGGGAGTCTCTAGTCGCGCGGTCGTGTCACAATGCCGAACGTCGGGTAGTTCCCGGGTCCACTTTGATGCGGTTAGTAAGAAAGATGCGGCAGTTACGGGGCTCGAGCAGTTGGGTCCATCTAGACCTGGCCTTGCGTCACCCCTCGAGCAGTTAGGATCATCTAAACCTGGCCGTGTGTCACCTCTTGAGAAGACGGTACGTGATTAATTAACGGAATCCCTATCTTATGTGCGCTCATACAATATTATTTTTGCATGGCTGATTGTTGGCTGTGATATTCGGACGCACAGAGCATGTCGTTGCCACATGCCAACATCACAAAGCCTATTGCGTTTACGTTCCAACTGGACGCGCGCATTGAAGCCCGTAAAGTTGAGTTTGAGAAGCTTGCGGCTAGCGAGCAAGGTTATATGGAGAAGGGGCTCCGACAAAGGCATCCTGTGCCCGATTTCAAGGTACTACACGAGGCCCACCAAGCATCACTTGCATGGCGTAAGGAACACGTCGTCCCGATAGTACCCGCAGCACCGATAGCCCTTAGCACCGAAATTCGCGCCAGAGAGAGGGAGAAATTTGACCGAATGGTGCGAATAAAGGAAGAGGAGATTCAACGAGCAAAAGAGGAGCGCCGAAGACAACGAGATGCGGAAGAAGAAAGGGAGATCAAAGAACTTCGCAAGCGAGCCATTCCCAAGGCTAATGAGATTCCAGAGTGGTATGCTGAGATGCCGAAGAAAGGTGGTGTAGGAGGATCAGGATAGTGGAGGGCGTCATGCGATAGTTGTCAAGTGATGAGGATCGAGAACATTTGTAAAATGTACGCAATATTTTTCGTTATCGGTGCAGCATGCGTTTTTACATCATGCCGCTCAAGTCACATCCCCCTTGGCTATCATATCTATCGCTCATAGTACAATGCCGGTGGTACAATCAAAGTTATTCTGGGATGTTTGAACGGGGTTGAAGAGGAAGTCTGGGAAGACCTCGCGTTTAACGCATTATAGCCGGTGCAAAGTGCCTTTCAAGGCCTGAGAAGGCTTGATGGCATGATGACCGATCGCCCCGGAACCTTGTTTTGCCTTCTGTTTCGATAAGTGGTATGTTTACATGTGTCATTCCTCCTGGGTAACCTGCACTGCGGGTCTAAATTTCACCCGGCTGTGTAGAGAGGCAAGTTTGATGCTACATGCCACTAGTGGTAGTGCGGTGCCAAGTTTGTCTTTGGTTGTTTCAAGTGGTCTGATGGACAGATTGAGGAATGATATCTCCAAAAGTTGTGCTGGCATTTGGAATATGGAATATTACATGGGATCTATGATCTATTTGCTTGGAAACCAACATGAGGTGGTTGTCTGTGGGTGCCTTGAGCGAACTGACGCGCTAACCAAATCCACTGAATTAGACTTTGGTATATGCGGGCATGATAATACTTTCCGATTCATTCATAAGTGCGCATAGCCCCATTCAACCTAGCCACCCACGCGGTGGGGGAATAACTGATCTTGTAGGATTATTCGGTTTCTAGAAGTCCGATGCAATGAAAGTTTGGGGCCTACGGCATTGCCAACGAAAAATTCTTGGTTTTTGCACAGAATTCTGCTTGGTACGTGAAAAAAAAATTCCTGATTTGATGAAGTCATACCTGTGAAGTTCGATAATACAGGCTTCAAGGACTGACAGTTGAGTTCTGTCTTTACGATCGGTCAAATAATAACGAGATTGCCAATATAACGCTATGCAGGAACGGTCACATCATGTTCCTGTCTTCATGCCCCACGCGATCGGGATTGAGTATGTTGCCTGGTATAGCATTGGTGTTCCGGCTGTGAAACGTCTTAAACGTAGTTGAACAGGTCGTGGAATGCGGTGCCGTGGGGACACGTTGAAAACAAGGTGGGTTGGTTCCTCGATTAGCGGGAGATGTTTAAACGGGTGCCGGATCGTGTGAGCGTCGTGCGTATTCTCGAGGACATGGCTTTGTAGATTGAAATGTAAATTGTCAATCAAATTGTGCGTATGTACATGCCACAGACACTGCCAGATCTCGGGGCCATTGCTGTGTGACTTGAGCAAGCAACATGTCCAAGTTGAGTTAGATATAGATGGACTTCCAGTACTTAGTACGTTATCGTGTCAAAAAGACAGGTGGGACCCGAAAGCAAGGATCCGGTGCAACATGGCCTCGAAAGGTTATCGTGGTGGATGGGATGCCCTGGCTGTGAGCGCTCAAGGAAATTGATGTACGAAAATGCTTGATTGGGGCACTGGTTGATTTCTTCGAGGGGTCATGGGCTTGAACTTCTCCAAGGTTCCCTGATTTCCTTTTTTGTTCTACGCTGATTACAGATTTGGTTCATCAGTGACGCCACAACCCGCAAGTATACTCTGCCCATCGGATGCGTTTTGTCTATGTCTACCAGCCGATAACGGAAGTATGACCGGCTGCCACAATGAAAACGCATAAAAGGTGGAGCAAATTTCTTTCTTTTAAATCACTCAACCTACCAACCAACCTCTCCTCTACTACTACTACTACTACACAATGCACGCTTCTGGCTCTACTCTTGACATGTCTTCCAAGACTGCATCATCATTCGAACACGAGTCATCATCATCATCCAACTCGCATCACTGCACGCGCCACTCTCATACCACTCCCGTGTCAATGCGCATCTCATCAGATGATGACTCCTGCTTCAACTTCAATGCACCTCAGTGCTGCCACTGTGGCTGGCGCGGATCCCACTCCCCAAGCTGTCCATTCCGCTGAGCACACAATAATCACACTTTTTTGACTATATTTATTCTGTTTGCTCGTAAGTCATCTTTCTTATTGTTTCACATTGTCAAGTGACTCAAATGTCTCATCCTAGGCAATTGTTCTCATCATCCACCCATCATCCATCCATGTTGTCTTCGATACCATCTGTTGTATCAACATACATCTATACTCCGTGCATAAGCACTTTAGTCGTCGAGGTCTCACCGCAGTTGTAGGATCAGGGAGGGAGGAGGAGGTTGTGTATGCGGATTCCTCGGGGCGGCAGGATAATTTAGGCTCACAGTTTTGCCGTATTCCTTGTATGTATGACTTATTACTGCAACAACCATCATTATTTGCCGGACCGAAAACCGTGCTGAAACGTCAGTAACACGTCTCAAACGGATGGTACACATTCATTGTAACATGGCGTGCATATACTGATGGCCGAACAACAAGCTACATCGGAAATGAAGTCACTCCCTCGGTTCCACCTCCTCCAAGTCCCACGTGGATACCCATGATGCTTCGTTGCTTATACGGAGGAACACGTGTCGTTCGGGCTCTGATGGTTGTTCCGCTGACGGGTGTGGGGAAGAAGGGAAAGTGTCTTAGATTTGGACAAGATTTAGAGAAGAATACTGATCGCGGAATCTGATCCAAGGGACGGCTCTAAAAAACGTGTCTGTCCTGTCTGTTCTCTATCATCTTCGCCGAACTATCCGCAAGTATGACGATTTAGAAGCTTATCGTGAAGCGAGATGGAACAAGGGTTTGACGAACGTTGACGTTGAAGATGTGACGACGCCCTTACGCCCATCATACACTCGGCCGTCCGAGTCCGACTCGACCTTCTCCGTCGTACTTGTCGGCGTAATATCACAATTCCATGTGACCTCGAGAAATATTATCGTATACAGTTATTTCTGGTCCAAGCCCTCGAATTTCGGTTTGAATTCGAGGGTGATTTCTTTGGATTACCTTGGCTTCAAATGTTTAAGCGCCCTCTATCTTTCCCATCCCCGGCCAATCCGGCAGCCGACAATCCGACTCCATCCGTGTCTATCGCCAAATCCTGTGCTTGTACCCCCCACAAACGGTTTTCATATCATGTCTTCCGACTGGGACCCGCTAGCCTTGCACCCGCCTTCTCATTCGGAAGAACTCAAAGTGTCTTTCCCTCAAGAACATGTCATGCTTATGGCACTCAACCGTCCGAGGCACCTCAACGCCATGACACCTCGACTTACCACCAGCATAGCTACCATTTTAAATTGGTTTGATGAGGAACCCTCTCTGTGGTGAGTGCCGTCATCCACCTTATCGGTAATCTCATTCAACCTCGTACTCCAAGGGTAGTGATCGTAACGGGCGAAGGCCGTGCTTTCTGTGCAGGAGCCGACTTGAAGGCGTAAGTATAGGAGAATGCTCTGCTATCCTCTTGTTTCCTCATTCCCTCGACCCTTCATTTTTCACACTCAGCTGGCTTCACAATCAGTCAAGTGGCACGGCAAATGAACAAGAAAGTGTGGCTTCTTCCGTGCACGGATTTGCATCTATCTCGCGTCGGCATACTTCGTGCAAGCCTATGATCGCCGCAGTGAACGGGTCGGCTTACGGTGGCGGTGTCGAAATGATATTAAATTGCGATATGGTCATCGCAAGCGAAGACGCCGTGTTCGCACTTCCCGAAGTCAAGCGTGGTGTACTAGCGTCACAAGGAGGTGAGCAAATGCCGCATCAGTCATTCCATTTCCTATTTCCATTTCCAGCCTTGGCCTCGTCGATTATTTTGGAAAACCGAAGCGGGGGGCGGGCATGTTTATAAACTTTACTGATCGGTGATTCGTTTTACTTGCAGTTATTCCCAGGTTAGGGAGAGTTGCGGGACATCAGGTATCGCTTCGGCGTGAATAAACTCACAGGGTATCTCCGCTCACTGAGAAAATCTCGGGGCGTAGCTTGCTTCTGAGATGTTGCTCTTGGGAAATACCATCACTGCCATTCAAGCTAGAGACAGATTTCGTTTGTAAGTCAAGCCTACAATCGCCGCCAGTCACAGAGACAGCTTCTTGACACTCATGCGTATACTTCCGGACCGCAGTGTCAACCTCGTCGTCGAAAAGTCGGCCGTTGTACCTACTGCTCTGGACATCGCACGACAGATCACCATGAACTCCCCCGACTCCGTACAGAGTTCAAAGGAAGGTCTTGTACTTGCGCAGAAACACCATTTCGAAGAAGCTGTACAAACTCACTCAATGAGTCTCGTGAGTAAACGCCTGTACCACGGCGCGAATATCAGGGTACGTCACGTCACGTCATACTTGTCTTATGGAGTATACAATATTCATCCTTCTTCCTTTCTGACGTTAATCCAGGAGGGCCTGGCGGCTTTCTCGGAGGTATATTGCACAGGTTATGACATTTAAAATCAAATTGACGTGTTCTTTCCGTTCGCTCTTCCGCAGAGACGCAAACCTAGGTGGTCGAATCCCGCGAAACTATGACATGGTTGATTGTTGATCCAGGATATTTAAAAGGTTATAGTGTATACAAATGTGTTATCTCTGGTACATAAGCACCTGTGTGATCGCTTGATGACCCTCGAGACCTGAGTTCGAGAATTTTGCGATGCCAAAGATGGATGTGCCTGGTACCCCTGGATGACCCGAAGAAGTGGGAAAATTAGCACGTCCAGCGAGAACGACATTGAAGAAAAAGTTATTTCCGCTTATCAGGTTCTCAACTACAAACTGGTATGCCATCCGCGAACAAGAGCAGGAAACCCACCTCGGTTGTACCATAAGAATCCGTACCAGCACCCCAGCCAACCGTTCCAAACTCAAAATAGACTATTCTCAAGCCGAACGTGGGCAACATCGAGCGCACGCTTGATGCGGCCTTCTGACAACGTTATCGCAAGCTTGTTGCGTGCCACGTAGTAACCTTCCACCTGTGAAAGCCCGCAGTGTACCCCAAGGGATCGACCTTTTTGCCTTTCGAGTTGAATTGCAAACCAGGAGTCCATGATCTAGAACAAAGAACTTGAGAAGCACGCAGAACGTGAGATTCAGAATTCTGTTTCTAGCACCAAGGCGAGCGCTAGACACGTCGGCCCAGTGAAAACCGTGAATCGGTATTATAAAACTAGATAAAACTGCCAAATGGTAGGTCCGAGGATTATGATCAGCTTGCCAAATGATGACATCGGCCTATGTTTAGCTGAAATCGGTATAGAAGAGGAGCAAGTGGCGCATGATACAAGGAAGTCACGCTGGCGGCCCCAAAGCTTCCAATAGTCGCCCATGGGAGGCTTGATGGACTCAGCGCGTCAAGGTCAAGTATGTCCGAGTATCTCTTCAACCTTGTTAGCAATTCCAGTCAAACGGTCTTCAGCTGACTTGCCGATCCACAGCATATCATATTCACCTACATATATCAGTTGCTTTGCACCAATTTATCCAAGTTGAGTTTGAAAACATGTATTGTGAGGGAGAAATAGTCTTGATAAGTCCATTGGATTCGTGAGGTGCCATAGTCGCGGGGTGAGTAACGAGCTGTCACGCCGTGAAGTTGGCTGTAAATACATAAAGTCAGGGTAGTATGAAGTCCGTGAAACGGGGGAATTTATCATCTGAGCAGGACCCAAGTAGCGGAAGCAGTCGCCGCGGCAACGGCCGTAATAATACACAATCCCAGAGGTCGGGTCGGGTACCATTACGTATTAGATAATGGAGTGGATCAGGGTGGATCCTGGGGAGGAGAGTAGGAAGGGTCGTGATTGAAGAATACGCCAAAAAGACAAATCGTCAACTGTGCAAATAAGTACGCGGCGATATTACTGCTGGTTATTGCGGGGAAAATGCGCTCATTAATAATAATATTATACATGATACCATCTTGACTTGACGTACCATGTAATCGGAAACAAGGCATTCCGTATGAACGCAGACTCGGTTGTAAAGTGGACATGGCTGAACCAGGGAAACCTCTAGTCACTTGCAGATCCAGTCAGCAGGCCAGAGAGATGTCAACAAAAATTCACCGGCAACAAGGGAAAATGTGTCGTTGACAAGAAGTACTCAGTGAGAGACTAGATGGCATTTAGTAAGCGTCAAGTTGACATTCATATTGAGAACAATTTCTCTTTATCATGTCACGACTCCCGCGCTCACGGGTCTTGAGCAGAGCACGAGATCATCTTCTTGATGATAATTTAAGCACTATAAGGGTTGTAGAGGTTTGAGGAAGACGCCGATCATGAAAAGTAGAAGCTGCCACTGGTGTGGCAGTAGTTGATAAGCGAGAGAGTTTGCATGGTGGAGCCTGACTCCGCGCCCTACGCGCCAACTGACACCGAACATGGTTTAGGCTCAGAGCATCATCCACTTCCATTTCGGGCCACGGGACTCCTAAGATAACATAAATTACCTCAGCACATATTTTCATTTTAAGCCCGACGCCCCCCCTACTGCTAGCAACCATGTATACTTGTTATACCAATAAACTGGGGAAACGGCAGACATCACAATTAATATTATGAATATCATATTTGTCCATGTCCTATGCCTGTCGTTATGATCATGTCGGTGCTTTGCGTAAGGTCCAGTGTCTGTTCGTACGTGGTTGAGACGTGCGCCGCCATGCACTGAAAATTGTCATAGATATAGATTCACAATTATTTTCATAATCGATTCAAAAGTCGTCGCGATCTGCCGCTCAGAGCTTCTATTATTATTTGTTGCCGGGGAGTGAGCAGAGCCGGGGGTTTCCAAATGCATATCATATTCTGTAATGTCCACTGCTCAACGGGCCCCGGGGTGCGATACCAGGGCTGCTGGGAAGCATCCCCAAATCTGCATGTGATATTGAAGTTGAGCACATTCGTCAGGAAGACCACGGTCTCACCGGTAACATACATGCCCGATGGCCCAACTCGTTTCGTTTCTCTGCTGTGGCCAAGAGATTGGCAAATTCAGGTAGCGTGATGCGGGTGCAGATAGGACGCGTGCGCCACTGGCGTTTTGACAGATGTGTGAGACCGAAGACGTCTTCCAAGGGTGGGGTCACTGTTCGTTTCCAGTTCCACAATTGTACAAGCAGACAGAGGCGCTGGGTGGCGTAATATTTAATCCGGTCTATAGAAATGAAAATAGGTTTTCATGCGGCATGCGGATGCGATGCAGAAGTGACAAAACGTGCTTATCTGATATCTTTCAGAACAGGCACGACAGGAGTGCGCAGCTGCTGATGGATACTGACAGACATCCATGATTACACCGTGAAATAGCACCGCGATCCTTATTCAGAATCGAGATGAAATCAAAGACATCCGTGTTCGAGATTGCTTTGTAGATCGTTCATTTGCACTCGGCTTCTTGATTACCTTCCATGTCACAAGAGCTGATACACTCAGGTAAGCCTAGCAAAAGGGATCATGAAGGCCAAACGGTGAACATGGCTACAAAACCCACAGAATGCTACCATATATGAACGTTGCAACTGATGTAGATCAGAAAAACAGTGCTCAGCTTTTGATGTCGCAAGAATAATGCGCTAGTTTCCGAGAACTGGAGATTCCGGGCCCCTATGGCCCATATTGACCAGCCGGTGAGAAAGCCCCGCCCAATGCCAGATATGTCTAATGAACACAGTGACGACACTGGATATGGGCGTCGCAGCTGATGTGGATCTAGAAATATTGTGAGAGAATGCGACGACGAAAAATACCACCTACTAGCCTGACATCAACTTGTGAATTACATATTATCAAATACACTCACGAACCCCGTCATCAACGAGCGAGGCGCGTTTTTAATAATTGCAATCTGAACGTTGACTGTGTCGTTCGAGCCACGAATACAACCCAATCAAAATCCGCACCACAGTGAGTAACGGCAGTTTCGAATAAACTTTGCGCAGTAATTGCGATTCTGTTCGGCCAGGACCGAGACTATCGACGTTCCGGTGGCGAAGAGTAGATAAGGACGTGGCGATTCGTGACTGCCAAGTGAGCGCCGGCAAAGAAGCTACAAGTATTACATACGGTCGACTCACTTAGTGCGTACTCCGAACACGCAAAAAAACACTCACATAATTGAAACCCTTCAATTCAGCTCATCACACAAAAATACATCCGTCTTTCTGTAGCGGGTTCCAGGTTCAGCATCAGAGAGGGTTATGGCCTGTGGAGTGCCAGGGGTCGGGGTGTCCAGACTCATAGTGTCGAGATAGATAACAGCAAGCTCCAAGACTCTTCTCTTCAGAGTGAATTTTGGCTAGTGTATCAGGAATTCCGCGGTTTCATTGAGCCGACCTTCGTATGCAGTCGTGTGCGCTGCTAACGGGCCGAAAAGGATAGGGTATGCGGAACGGATCCGATGGGGCTCAGAAGCCATAGTTTTCATAAATGGCCTGGTCCGCATTAGGGGTTCACCTTGTTGGCGCAAAAAGTCGAAGAATTTAACTATCATTAACCAATGAGAATGATAGCATGGGAAAAGGAACTGAATTGTCATGAGCAACAGCATCATGAAGTTTCGGTATCTATGCTAGAAACAGTGGGGAAGCTGGCATCCACCACGAACACCACCGTTCAGCTTAATTCAAAGATCAATGCATACTCTGAACGGATAAAAAACACCCAGCTTTCTTAGACTAGCCATACCGCTGGCAGGCCGAAACAGAAGGGCCACGGAACGGATCCAACAAGGCTCAGAAGCCTTCTCGTGAATGGACTAGGTACTCACTTCGTTGGTTGCAAATGTTGAACGATTTCACTTTCACTGACCAATTTGAGCGAACGGACATCGTCACAGGGATCAGAAAGATTTAAATAGTTGCTCAAGTCTCTGGAAAAGTGACTATACTGCGGATTTCCTGGAACAGCGAGAAAGTTGAGACTGCGAGCAGCACGGCTAACTGAATACGAAAATTAACACATATTTCAAACGGTTCAAAAACACACACGATTTATGAAGTCTGTCCGCTGAGCATGCAATGCACTCAAAAACAGATTGGAAGTCCACGCGCTAAGCGACCCAGGCCCTCGTCGATCACATGTGCAACGCTGGCGAACCGAAAAAGATAGGACCCACGCCTTGGATCCGAAGGGGCTTAGAAGCATCGTTCTGAAAAACGGAGGCAACAGTTCGACAATTTCACGTTCACTAACCGATGTGAGCGCTTACAGATTGTCACATGGGTTAGACCGAACAGTCGCATAATTCTCGCTGGAAAAATTGTCAGCGGTGACCGCACTAGGGATCCGCGCCAGAAAAGCGAGAAGGCAGTCATTTGCTAGTCGGTCGACTGAGTACAAACGTTAACACATATTCTGAACAGACAAAAATACCCACATGAGTTGTGAAACCCATCTAATAAACATGCAACTCGTCGCCAAACAAAATAGGAAGTCCACGATTTAATCGACCCAGGCCCCTGTGGGCCAGCCATGTGCACCGCTGGCGAGCCGAAAAAGATAGAACTCACAGCGTGGATCCGAGGGTGCTCAGAAGCATCGTTCTCAAAAATGGACTGGTCCGCATTAGTTGCTCGCCTCGTTGGCACAAAAAGTCGAGCAATTTCACTTTCACTGACAGATGTGAGCAAGCGCAGATCGTGGCATGGGAAAGGAAAATAATTGACAGACTATCGAATGAGGCTTGGTGGGTATCTAAGGTACCTGTTCCGCATGGCGTTCTTACCGAGGACGCACGTAGAATGGGGGTAGTATTTCCTGGATATCAAAAATGAGTAAGATGCGCCCTACAAGAACAGTCAAATTACCTTAAATCATATCAAAGATTCTGCCATCTCTTCGCTTACAAACGGTGTTAAGGGGAGATCAGAAGTGATATTCCTAGTCATTCGAATCAAGCTAGGTCACACAATGTGAATGACTACACGAGGCCGTCTGCGCTAGCGTGTAGAGTTATCTCTTTAATAAGCCTTTTTTGAATTTGGAAATGCATCATCCAAGAGGGGTGTAGTAAGACGCGTTCATAATCACGAGCCTGTTATCACGGTAAATTTTAAAATTAAAGGAGAACGTGGTCGTACCTAACCGAAATGCGCACACAACCGAATTAATATCCTGTGATCGATCAGCCTTGGTAGGAGGTTAAAGCGAAGAGACGAACAAATATGGCTTGGCTCCATGACCCCTTCACATTCATAACGATCTGCTGCGTAAATTACTCATGATGGAACCAAAAAAGCTTGCTGCGGCCCCGGGTCGAGTAAGTAGCCGCAAAATTCCCCGCCTACAGCTGCATTCATGCCGAACTGAGCAGTCCAATAACACCGGCGAGCTCCAGACAGGTACGAACAAGTTCGAAGACCGTTTCAACGTGGCCACCACATGCAGAAGCTGGGAAGGGTCGCCAGTGGCGCCTGTCACGGCGACTTAGAAGAAAATGGTATCGCTGTGGTGACGTCCCAGGTATTTTCGTCTTCGGAAAGTTATGTTCAGCATGGCATGGCAAGTGGCAACCTCAGGGACGAATGTGTATAACTGGTCGCAAAACTTAGGTGGTACAGAACGCGTACACAATGAGACAAATAGATGCAGCAGTGGCCAGGATTTGCTTCAGGAAATTTCTGCAGAAAGTTGAACAATAAGTCTTATAAATGAAGGAGTAGTTAAACTTGACGAATCTGCAGATCACCATGACCATGTTGAATTTGAGGTCAAGAATAAAACAACTGTGTATGCAAAAGCGTTCAGAGAGACGCAAGTAATTTCCTGTCAAGAGGTTGTTCTAGAGCAGACGCTTGTTTGTCGGACTGCAGGATTGCGAGTTGCTCTAAAGTCCAACCGTGACTACTACTATCATATGTGCCATGTTCTGACCCCTCGAAAATTCTAAATGCAGTGATAGGTGGGGGTCACTTTCCTTCTGACACGTTTGACGAAGGATACTAATATATTGCTACCAGCAAGATCAGAAACTGCAGGCGTGTGTAGGCAAGGGTCTTTATCGCCATAACCCTTCAAGATGGTGAGCCTATCAAGCATTCTGGACAAGGCATGTAAACAGGATCTAACAAATTTCGCAGGTTGTTCTAGCAGCATCAATATGCACTAAAGGCGGTAAAGGTAAGTCCACCTACCAGCTCTCAAAACTAATCTCCTGACACACTTCCAGCGGTGCTCTCGCGCCAATTCCACCCAATGACGCGCACCCATATCGAATCCCTACTTGCATCCTTCCCAAAGCTCATCCCGACAAACTCTCAACACACTTCCGTAGAAACCGCTCAAGTCCGCTACGTCTACCAGCCCTTGGAAGATCTTTACATCCTTCTCATTACGAATAAAGCTTCCAATATCCTTCAGGACATCGATACCCTCCACCTCTTTGCGCGCGTCGTGTCTGATATGTGCCGCACTGCAGATGAGCGTGAAATTCAGAAACAGAGTTTTGAACTGCTTGGAGCTTTTGATGAGATCGTGAGCATGGGTTACCGAGAACAGGTCAATCTCATGCAGGTAAGGAGTATTTTAGAGATGGAGAGTCACGAGGAAAAGATACAAGATATCATCGCAAGGGTCAGTGCACACCAGTCAAACTACCCGACCTCTCCCACTCATTTAACGACAGAACAAAGAAGCAGAGGCAAAAGAAGAGCTTAAGCGCCGTGCACGCCAACTAGAGCTCCAGCGCCGGGAGCAGCAGAAGCGTGCTGCAGTATCCGGCAGTGGGGGCAGCTCATATCTCGGTGGAGGCATGTCTGGATACTCTCCTGTTCCTCAACGCTTCGACGCTCCAGAAGTGCCGGCTGCGCGTACTGCATCACCTGCACCTGCGTCCAGTGCGCGCGCCACTCCGTTCAAGAGCAGTGGCATGAAACTCGGCAACAAAAAGACCAGGCAAGCTGAGCTTCTAGATGCTCTCGGCGGCGAGCTAGTCTCCGAGGAGCTCTCAGCACCATCCACGCCTCCTATCCCTGATCCATCCCCAGCACCAACTAACACAAGAGGCAGCCTGCCCTCTATCACAGCTGAAAGGTAAGTCCTTGCCCTCCTCAATTTCAAACCTCGCCAACCCTTGTCTATAGCGTACATATTGTAATCAAGGAAAAAATCGATGTATCCCTTATGCGCGAAGGCGGTGTACAATCAATGGAGGTCAAGGGTGACATGAACCTCCAAGTCTCCGATCCTGCTTTAGCGCATATCAAACTCGCGCTCCCGTCCCCCACTACCGACTTTGGGTCTGATCTTCAATTCAAGCAACACCCGAATGTCGCCAAGTTCGCCCCCGGCCAGAACCGTATCGTCGCGCTCAAAGATCCCTCTCGTGCTTTCCCCGTGGGCCAAGCCCTTGGCGTACTCAAGTGGCGCTATGCAGGGCGCGATGAGTCCTTAGTACCATTGTCCAGTAAGCTCTCCATTCGTATATATCATTTTCACGCTCACTGACTCAACCCCCCACCCCTAAAGTCAACTGCTGGCCCTCTCCCTCAAATGACGGTACCTGTGAGGTCAACATCGAGTACGAGCTTGAAAATGAAAACGTCACCCTGCATGACGTCGTCATCTCCATCCCCCTCCCGTAAGTTCTTCTTCATTCGCACTCTAATTCTTCGCCCACTCACTGACATACCTCTAGCACTGGCTCCTACCCCAGCATCACCACCACGCAATGCGACTACAGCATCAATCCCGCTACTCATTCGCTCGACTGGTCCATCCCACTCGTTTCCACCGTAGAGCGCAGCGGCACGCTCGAGTTCACTGTCGGCGGCGACGACGCGAGCATATTCTTCCCTGTGCGCGTGTCATTCGTAGGTCGGGGTAGTATCGCTGGCATTGGGGTGGATGCTGTTTCGAGAATAGATGGTGGTGAGGACCCCGTTTTTTCTGTGGATGCTGTCGTCACTACGGGTGATTATCTTGTTGTTTGAGTGTCTTGTTGTGTACTGGGAAATGCATGATCATATACCATGAATTAGCAAGACAGACCTTTACTGCATATGATATCTTACATTTCTGCAGATCTAGAAGGTCAAGCTATGAACTACAATGAATGACCACTGCAGACTTCTCTCTATTGAGGCTAGACTTAGCGCTTACTTATGAACTCGACTTGTTTTACTCGATCGAACTATCATGAGTGATCGCTGCAATGGTTGTCAGGGTTATTCCAGGGAATCAGTTTAAGGCACACGTATAGATCTATCAAGAATCAGGCTGAGCGGACGAATACCAAAGGAGCTCACCCTCTCAGATCCAGCCTTTCCAATCTTTGTAGTTATATGTCGTGATTGTGAAGGAGACGTCGGCCTTCTTATTGCAACATTTTGGATACTCAACGTTCAACACTGTATGAAAGGTTCTCGCATCATGTAGGATTGCTGTACACTCCCGCGACCTGCGACACTTCGGATCAACCAGCGAGGACTGTGTTGATAGTAATACAATTTAAATGGGGGTGTAGACAGTCTAACCACCATGTGTTCGATGAAAGCGAGCAACAACTACAGTAACGAGATATAGGGGGAACAAGTTCGAATTAGTTTACAAGCAGAAACACACCCGCCACTTCCATGGGCTGCGTCCACCAAAGAAGGATCGGATGCGACTCATCGTGCATGTTACTGCTGGCCTGGAATAGTGCAGTCGAGTGCTCGCCGATTTACTTGAAATGAACTGAGCAGTGAGCTAGCATGATAACAACAGAACTGCACAGAGAATCCTGATAACGATGATGCACAGTCGACAGCTACAATACACAATTCGCAACCGTAACAACTTACAAGGTGATTTACTGCGGTTATGATCCTAGAGGCATGGTTTGGATAGTGGTGTTTCGTTCCCTCTCTATCAGTGATCGCTCTCATACGCTCTCACAACCAAGATAATTCTGCATTATCCGCCTGAGCTCTGTTTCCGGAATCCTCGTCTTGAAATCGATGGTGCACGGCCGGTATGTAAACGGCCGGTGGGCTTTCTCTGTGTTCATAAATCCCATGTCATCCAGCGGCTGTGTAGGATCCAGAGTGAGCTGGAAGGCCCAAAGAATCAGGACCGCGCTTATGAACACCGTTCTGTGCCAATCGAAGTGAACCCGAAAGATCATGTCTGTAGAATGACAGGCTTACCTGTTCGCGACATGTTGACCGGGGCACACACTGCAAAGATTTTCAATGCAACGAACGAGTAATAGGAAGATGGTGCTTACCGTCGACCAAAGCCGTAGAGAAAATTGGTTAGATCGTCTCTCAGGAGACCTTGGTCGTCAATCCATCGTTGAGGCTTGAAGACTTCGGGCTCGGGAAAGACTTCTGGATCTCGACAGATGGACCTAAAGCAGCGACTGTTAGGCCTTTCTGGTTAAACTCATAGCTCGAAGCTTACCAATGGTTACCGAATACCGTGGTCCCAGCTGGAATACAGTGGTTTTCCTGATGCCAGATCATCAGTCGCACACGTAAGCTGTTCAAATATCACTTACCCAAATTACGTCTTTGGTTGTTCGGTGGGGAAATCCTGCAGTGACTGTCAGAAACTGTAAGTATAAAATCACAAAGATTATCCTAACCATTAGGAGCAACCGGTCTCCATCTCACAGCCTCAGAGATGAAGGCATGCAGGCGCGTAAGGGATTGTTGGTCGGCGAATGTCGGCGCTTGAGTGCAGAAATCGTTGAGTTTACTGAACTGCAATAGGAAACAGAGCTACCTTGTTGCCTCCCGATGACCGTATCGAGCTCGGCTTGAACTTTAACTTGCTCATCGGGGAAACATGCGGCTGCCATGAGCACCGTGCATATTACTGAGGTAGTCTGACCCCTAGTTTCAGCCACATACTAATCTTTGGACAACAAAACACCTCACTGTGTTGGTTCCAGCTCTAAACAAGGAACCACCAAGAAAAGCCGTCTCGTCCTCTGTCAAGCCATGGTGATCGCCATTTTCTAGCATATATCTCGTGAACGAAGGGCCGATGTCCACATCACTTTGCTGTGAATGACTTCGGCATTTCATGTGAAAATCGTCAACGCGAAGCATACCATTTGCTCTTTCACTCGGTTCAACTGACCTATGTTAAGCCGCTTGCTCCTCTCAAACCCCTGTTTTAATTCTCGGCCATACCAGGGAATGTGTTTAAGCCACGGGATCGAGTCCACAAGGTAGAAAGCATCAGGGCGCAGGGCTCTGTCGATCAACTTCCTAAGCTGGCGCATCTCAATGACTTGGGGATCAGCTGCAGACGTGGGCGCATTGCTACCGTAGGTAACTTTCGTAATTACTGTCGCACCATAACTTCAAAATGCCTATAAGCAGTGTACAATCGTAACCACAAGCGCATACCTCATCACATGGTTCTGAAAGTTGTATGGATCATCAAGGATGTCGAAAATCAGATTCTTCACGTTCGACATCTGCAGGGGCTGATAAGCCCCAGCTGCTGTAGGCTGGAAATGCGTATGAAGGGCTCTGCAAAAGTTAAAAGGTAAATTGGTAGACATTGCGAATTGCTAACCTACGCATCCGACGGAATCTGTCTCCAAATGGCGTGTAGGCAATGCTCAGTCCGCCACCAAATAATTCTCCAGCAGCGATCATGCGAGGACGGTCAGCGAGAGTTCCGCCCTGATTCTCCATAATATCCATGGCGGCCTGCAACAGAATGGTGAACTTGGATATGTTGACCCTGCGTCGAGAGACTGACTTTGTAACGACCAATAACCACGACTTTTCCGAGCCCTGACCGAAGAGTGATCAGAGGGCCGTACTCGTTAATCCAACCTGCTATGGTAAGAAATGACCTAATCAGCGAAAATACTGTGAGTACTAACAGACAACGTGATCCATGCGAAAATTTACTTGTGAGACGGCAGGAAGTGCCCCCAAGGCCTTAAAGTGAAAGGGGAAGGTGGGAGAGGAGGGCCATTCTTCGATTGAGGAAGAACAAATACTCCTATTACGCCAAGACAAGTCACAGCACCGGCAATGAGCCGCGCGTTGTCCGAAATGAACAGGTCAGGTAGTTGCAACATGGCTGATGGAAGGAGCGCAAAGAAGGATTGGAGGAGGTAACTCATGGTAAGTAGCTTCTCAACTCGAGGGTTAGTAAGGCGATATAACTATGCTGATAGGCCAACTTTAAATCCAATTGACCAGCATACTTCAAAATCCATATTCTGATCCATCACTGCCACGTCTCCACGGACCGTTAGTCCTTGCAGTGTCATCAAGCAAATTCTGCTGGCAAAGAATTACCACCTCCGCAATTTGGCTCGAAGATAACCTTTCTCTGGCTTAGGAAGGTAAACAGTTGACACTGCTGCCATACCAGAACAATGTGCAACACCGAAAAACGATGTCAGAAATGCGCAGGTCGGGCAGCCGTAATATAGCTAATGGGAAGAGCTCGAAGGATTGGGTGTAACTTGTCGTATGTCACTGCTGGCCTGCAGTAGTTCGCTGGCCCAGTAATACTTGGCAATTGAAAGAAGCCAACGGAGAACACGAATAAGACCTTTTGGCGAGCATACTAGTCCAAGTTTTTCGTTGTCTCGTCAGTTTCATGTCCTGCTGAATTCTGTGACTCGTAGGGTAATTAGAGGCATTTTTGGACTGTAATTCTTCCGGAAGAACCGGCAAAAATGGCGGCATGACCTATTCTGGATTTAGATACAGCAGGTAGTGGGTGTTTTGTTGTCCCTTCCAGCAGCACAGCTGAGATCATGACTAGGGAATGAGTTGGAAAGTCCACATGTGACTCGCATAAAGACCACGTCTTTGCATGATCGGGTTAAATGCAAATGGGAGAGGTGTCATGACAGGTGAGATCATGGTCGATGGAGGCGATAGAGTGACCTTGAATTCATTGCTGTAAAAACGTCGCAGACGGGCCCTACGAGAAGAAGTGTGGCACAACTGAAGCCTTCACGATGATTTTTCGTCGCGCACTGGTGCAGAAAGTAGTTCCATAAATGGGACGGGCAGCTGAAGAACTCGAAAACTGCATGTAACCTCGACTCTCCGCACGGAGCGACCCAGGATAAACATTGAGATCTTGAAAATGGCACATCAACGGACAAGACATGAGGTTCCAAAACACGGTGATACCCGAGAATTTGTTTGGTTCCTTGGTTGATGTGTCGGTAAAGGACAATGTATCACTACCACAGTATGGGTTGCAGCCAGGATGGAGATCCTGCTGCGTTACGGTCTCGTCGTAGTGTAATCTATGCAGGATAGATGGATGCTATAGGTTAGGACGAACCGGAAGAGCGAACCAATATATAGCTCACAGTCTGTATCCGCGAATTTCAGGTCCCAGTCCTGAAGCTTTGAACTGGCCTGACTCCCTGTACCTGGTGGACTACGATTCTGTAATAACTCGGTACACTCGAACTGTTACAGGTTTTGGTGTGCTGAATGCGTTATGAATGGGAAAGAATAATAGATACAAGTAACAAAATAGATATATTTCAGAAATAGCTGCCGCCAGTTAGAGGAACCATTTGTGACATAGGACACATCGAAGTTCATGCGAAGCGGAATTTGAAAAATGCAACGAGTGTTTCTGCGATGATCAAATATTGATCATCACATGCATCACACCTGGCTGTATCACTTCCGAGGTGGCCCCATGTTTACTGATGTGTTTCAACATCTCAAGATCTCAAGCTTATTTATGTTTCAGCTGGATTCCAGCAGAATTTCGTTCAATTACCCTTAAGACGAGACATAATTGAATTATGCTTGTCAAATGACTTCGGTGCTGCGGTTTGTCTTGAGTAATTTCTCCGACTTACCTTCAAGCCTTAAGCCAACTTGAAGTACTCCAACGCTACCGTACGGACCGTCGAGACGTGGCAGTAATGACATGGATTTCAGAATTTGAAGTACGTTGACCAACTGTTACGTCGAGGATTTGAAAAAATCAGTTATAACTTTACGCTGAGTTCTCTCTGACCATTCCTTGCGCCCTTTTCATCAGCCATGTTACATTTGTCTGACTTGTCCCTTCCTGACAACGCGCCGCTCATTGTCGGCGCTGTGACTTGTCTTGGTGTGATGGGAGTAATTGCTCAGGCTTACCTTCCTCGATTGACGAATGGCCTTCATCTCCCACCTTCCCCTTCCACTTGGAGGCTTCGGGGACATTTTCTGCCGCGTCGCAAGTAAAGTGTCGCATTCAACACACATAGTCTTCAACGCTCATGGTCTGGCGCTGATTAGGTCATTTCTTACCATAGCGGGTTGGGTTGACGAGCATGGTCCTCTGATTACTCTTCGGTCGGGACTCAGAAAATTCGTGGTTATTGGCCGTTACAAAGTCAGTCCCTCGACCCCAAGTTGTCATGTGGAAGCTCATTGAATTTATTCTGTTGCAGGCCGCCATGGATATCATGGAGAATCAGGGCGCAGCGCTAGCTGACCGTCCTCGCATGATTGCTGCTGGAGAGATATTTAGCGGCGGACAGGGTCTCACCTCTACACCCTTTGGGGAAAAGTTCCGTCAGAAGCGTAGGTTCGCAGACTGCAACACTTCTTTTAAGTTAATTTTCAACGTGTCGCAGGGCACTTCATACGCACCTCCAGCCTAAAGCAGCCGAGGCTTATCAGCCCCTGCTGATGTCACACGCGAAGAACCTGGTCCTCGAGATTCTCGATGATCCACACAACTTCCAGAACCATGTGATAACGTATGCGTTTTCTGGCATGACCGCGCATTGCTTACAGGTATTATCAAAAGTTTTTCTTCGACGACAATGATGAAAGTCGCATATGGTACTACTACGCCCACTTCTGCGACCGATCCCCTAGTCAAGGAGATGTACCAACTCATGAAGGTGGTCAGTAAACTCCTGCGCCCCGATGCCTACTACCTGGTGGACTCGATCCCATGGCTCAAACATATTCCTTGGTATGGCCGAGAATTGAAACGGGGGTTTGAGAGGAGCAAGCGGCTCCACACTGGTCAGCTGAATCGAGTAAAAGAGCAAATGGTATGCCTCGCCTCACCAATCTTCGCATAAAGTGTTCAAGCTATTCTGCAGCAAAGCGATGTGGACATTGGTCCTTCGTTCACGAGATTTATGTTAGAAAATAGCGACCACTATGGTTTGACGGAGGTCGAGACAGCTTTCCTCAGTGCCGCCTTCTTTGGAGCTGGCTCTGATACGGTGAGGTGTTTTCGTTGTGTCCGAAGATAAGTACGTGGCTGAAAACAAGGTTCAGACTACTTTGGCCTTGTGCAACGTGCTCCTGGCAGCCGCATGTTTCCCCGAGGAGCAAGGTAAAGTTCAAGCCGAGCTCGACGCGGTCATCGGAAGGCACCGAGGTAATTCGATTCCCTATCGCAATTCTGTAGAATTCAATGATCTTTGCACTCAAGCGCCGACTTTTGCCGACCAACAATCCCTTACTCGTCTGCGTGCCTTCATCTCTGAGGCTTCGAGATGGAGACCTGTTGCTCCCAATGGTGAGTATCGTCTTTGTGGCTTGTACCCGCGGTTTCGACGACTATACTGCAGGAGTTCCTCACCGAACAACCAAAGATGTGATTTGGGCAAGTGATCTTAGAACAACTTACTTGTGCGACTGATGATCTGGCATCAGGAAAACTACTACATTCCAGCCGGCACTACAGTATTCGGCAACACTTGGTAAGTATCGAACTTCTGAATTCAAGCATGAAGACCTGACTGTTACTGCTTTAGGGCCATCTGTCGAGATCCAGAAGTCTTTCCTGAGCCCAACGCATTTAAGCCTCAACGCTGGATTGACGACCAAGGTCATCTGAGAGATGATTTAAATAATTTTCTTTTTGGGTTTGGTCGGCGGTAAGCACAGCCTTTGGGCTATCAGTTCTTTGAATGGCATTAATATTCCTTGCAGTATTTGCCCTGGTCAACATGTCGCAAACAGGTTAAGTTATATTTCTACATACATGACAATTCTTCCAAGCTCACTTCAATTGGTACAGATCGGTATTCATAGGAGTGGTCCTGATTCTTTGGGCCTTCCGGCTCACCCTCGATCCTACACAGCCGTTGGATGACACGGGGTTCCTGAATTCGGAGAAAACATACCGGCCGTGCTCTATCAAATTCGAGTTGAGGATTCCCGAAGCAGAGCTCAGGCCCAAGATGAAGAGTCATCCTGAGGTCGCGTCAGTGGATTGAGACTGATCATCGCTAGAGAGAGAATGAAGAACCTGTTCGGAATGAATCAGTTACCAGTATCGGAACCATGCCACTCAGACATGACTCGCAACAAATCACATAATTTGTTTCGATGTAATAACTATCGATTATGCTTTGTCGTTGACAATAGAGTTTCACCGTGTAGTTCATTCCATCAGATCGGCGAACACTCGACTGGAGGACACCCTGCTCAAGATGTTCGACAAATCTATCAAACAGGAAGGTACTGACGACGATGCGGAATGTCAATGAAGTCCCAGCCCAGTGTGCGGCTGAAGCTGTAATTATGTGAGTTGCAAGGTGAAATGTCTCTTAAGCATGAGACTGAATTTATGCATCACGAAGGTCTTTTTTAAATTATGAGCCACCCAGGCTTACGAACTCTCCAGTCATAGGCGGCTGATGCATACTGCAGCGAGCACTCAATAGCACACATCAGCCACCCGAATCTAATACCAAGGTAACAGTTGGATCGTAATCACTGCGCTCGTGCTGAAGAGTATCTCCGTAAGGTTGTCATCAGCATAGACGTTGAATAATAATCAGATGAAAGTCAATCGCGCTTGATAGGCCTAGCAACAGAAAGCACGTTAACACTCAAGTACGCAACGCGCAAATAAGACGCAAAATGAATTGAAAGGCTCAAATAACATGAAGCTTGAGATAAATAACTACTCGAAATTAAGTATCTCGATGCTCTTGTCAAGTCTGCCCACGAAATCGAAGGATAGCACCATCACCTTGTTTCCTTCTGCTATTAAATCGACTCCAAGGAACTCCTCTTCAGTGATAGTCTCGATATACGGAAGTCCAGACCCAAGTGGCTCGAGGAACATATCCGCACCTGAATCCAATAAGTTGCCCTCGATGAGTCGTTGATTCCATCTAATGCCATTCCCAGCCTTGAAGTCCGCTACTCGATGAGGGTTGAAATCGCGGATACACAGTGCCCGCGGCAAAGGAGGCCTTATCTGGGAGCCGACAAAAGATACAGCCCGTAAACCAAAGACGACATTTTTGCAAGTATCGAGCAAGTCTCCTCTGAAGGATCGGGTATATTTTAACCCCCATTCAGACCAAGGCAAATTAGGGGAACTGTCGCTTGCTTTTCCATATTGGCGCGTGTAGGTCGACTGGAGTTCCAACAGGGTGTTGCGCTCGACATACAATGCGACACAACTTGAAAAGACGCTATGGTCCCCAAGAATCTTCATGTTGATATTGATGATATGATCATGCATGCGGGAATGGGACGAGATGGAGTCCTTGATACGGATTTCTTCATATCTACAGGATGTCCGCAAGGCAGGGAGCGAGAATTTGGCAGTAAGATGAAGAGCATCGGGGAAATCAACGAGGGAATATAACAGTAGTTCCTCGCTGTTGACGACGAGAATTGTTTCGTTTGTTAGAAAACTGAAATGCAGAATTTCATGAGCCGGCTTGAGGCACTACAAGTCCAGGTAAGTCACGAGTCACAACACTGAATCAGGAGGTTCACTGACCAGAGAAACGTCCTTCGACTTCCAGTTCCAAATTTGCAAACTTTCGACTAGGTCACCATGTGCGTTGAAAACCTTTCTGGACAAAATGCCACAATAATGCCCGAAGATGGAGAATGACACAGTGCTGGAGGGGTCCAATGATTCGAAGTCGACCTCTTCGTCGATGGTTTTCACCACAGCGGATCCAGCTTCAGGATGGACTTCATCAGGCTCTGAAAGCGACCTGAAAATAAGATCACAGGTGTGACTTTCCCTTTATTTACGTTAATACAATCTGACTGAGTGAAGATGCGACTTGAGGGAACTACTGACCCTGGGGATGCTTTGACAAGGCAAATCAAAAGGTCTTGTATGGGTGAAAAATCGCAGAGTGGGAATTCGCCATCGAAGTGGTAGTCCCATTCACGTAAGCTTGTGCTATGATCAGGGTCTGTCACTTGCGGCTGCAAAAACCTTAGTCGAGTTTCATCCTACACATCGAGTGCCAGAATACCGCCAGACCACATGAACACGTCATCGGTGATATACGTATACGGTATAGAGACGGGATTACTTTTGAAATATTTGGCTTTCTGCCATGCAAATTCGCTTTGTCGAAGTGATTCGCGAAGCGATGCGACGGTGTGATCTGGTCCAGGTGAAGGGACTGGAATTGAGTTGAAATACTTGAGGTCAATCGGATACAACAACTCCGAGGAAGAGTCAATCATGTGTCGAATATTGTGGCATACCTGGAGAGAGACCGAGTTAATAATTCGGAAATAGAAAACTTTGTCCTTACTCGACGTGCTCGCGCCAGTTCGTAGCCATCCAGATGGTTGAATATGTATACGAGGGTTTCGACGGGCAGATCTAACAGTTCTAGGGTGGCATGACGAACTTGGTTCATGGCTGATGGGCACCGCTAGTGACTCGGAGGTGAGATTCATTTGCAAGATTTAGAAGATATCAGCACGAACCTTGCTAGCCTGCAACTTTCAGAGAGAAAAATGATGATAATAATGTAGGTGGGCAATGATGCGACGACAACTGCGAAAGGTTTAATGTGGCAGCCACAAAATTCGAGCGAGGCTCCATTTTATGCACTGCGACATGGCCATCGATGGTCAATGTGTCGGGTAACTGTCATTGTCGATCGGTTTCGTACAATCGGAAGTGGTCAAAACTACAGGTGCTAATAATACGTGAGCAAGATAGTACATGTGTGTGAGGACAATAGGAACTGACTGGTTCCAAGTGAAATTCATAATTGAGCTCCAGGAAGCCTTATCACGTAGTGATACAGAATATACAACTGTTCAAAGTAAGCGATCAACGTTGGTTGCTCAAGCGCGTGTAGTGCAACGCAACTGCAATTCCTTGGTCTCAGCTATGACCACGCATTGTGCATCTACGTCTTCCAATTCCTGGAGTCCTTTGCAATTTCTAAAGGGTACAACAGCCAAAAAAGATCGGCCAGTCCAATTATTGTTGGTGCACAAACCAGGCATACCTTGTTATGGTCTCAGCCGTGGAATGGCCGCATGCTTAAGATCCTTGTGTCTGAGTCAGTGGCATTCTGGATCGTGTTTCATGGCCACGTGGAACAGCACAAGACTGAAAGACTCCAGGTTGCATTCAAATTCTGCGGAGCCACCTTCCATCACGGCCATAGGAGGAAGCATCAGGAAATTGAGTTCCGCAATCAAGCCATCATTTATAGGATGACAAAAGGACTACGCCACTATTCATCAAATCTACGCGAAGGAAACTCAATCATACCGTGATTGGTTGATTCAAACGATGACAAGGACGAATAGCCAATGATAACCTCCATCTGCATAAAGGAATCTAGATGGTCAGAAAACTGCACGACATGATCGTGTTTGACAGTGGAGTCCATTGGAATGATGAACGAACGAGGGTTGTGCCGGCAAATCAACATGTGCTTGGGTTTGTCTATGTTGCCAGGGCCAACCGCGCGGTCGTGTGATAGGTGACGGTCATGACTTCAAGTCAATAGTAGGTCCTAGTTTCAATCAAAGGTTGCTTGGCCAGTAATATTACATAATAGTATGACATGACGTGGTCATTGGTCAAGCACATGTTTGTATCCAACGGTCGAGACTACTAGCTTACTATTTCACACATACATCAAGCCTTCAAGCTCAAGCTTCAAGCTTCAAAGCTTCAAGGTCTGCCCTAGTATGACTCTCAGGTAAGCGAGTTAAACCCTTGTCAACTAAACTCCGCTTGGATCAGTAAGTTTACAGTCCAAACAGTGCGGGCGCCGGGGAGGGCCAATGACTCCAATAACCATCGAAGCCAGCCAAAAGCATAGTAAACACATGAAAATACACCTTCGAATTGTTCCACGATAGTTGGACACAAGCAACTTGAACACATTCTCCAGTCATCATATCAAGATCCAAGCCGTCGACATGTGGCCCAAGGCGCCCACTGAAACAGAATCTAGATAGGAAGTGGTAGAGACAGTCTTGAGCTTCAGAAGAAGTGTGTCCCTGCGGTTGTGAAGTCCAACCTCAAGTTTCAGTTTGAAGCTCAATTATGACGCATGTACCGTCTTGCTCACGCATTATTAGCACCTGTAGTTTTGGCCACTTCCGATTGTACGAAACCGATCGACAATGACGGTTCCCCGACACATCGACCATCATCAATGGCCATGTCGCAGTGTATAAAACGGAGCCTCGCTCGAATTTTGTGGCTGCCACAATAAATTCATCAGACTTGTCGTCGCATCATTGCCTACCTACATCCTTAACCGTCATTTTTTCTCTGAAAGTTGCAGGCTAGCAAGGTTCGTGCTGATGCCTTCTAAATCTTGCAAATGAATCTTACCTCCGAGTCACTAGCGGTGCCCATCAGCCATGAACCAAGTTCGTCATGCCACCCTAGAACTGTTAGATCTGCCCGTCGAAATCCTCATATACATATTCAGCCATCTGGATGGCTACGAACTAGCGCGAGCACGTCGAGTAAGGACAAAGTTTTCTATTTCCGAATTATTAACTCGGTCTTTCTCCAGGTATGCCACAATATTCGACACATGATCGACTCTTCCTCGGAGTTTTTGTATTCGATTGACCTCAAGTATTTCAACTCAATTTCAGTCCCTTCACCTGGCCCAGATCGCACCGTCGCATCGCTTCGCAAATCGCTTCGACAAAGCGAATTTGCATGGCAGAAAGCCGAATATTTCAAAAGTAATCCCATCTCTATACCGCATATTCCCCGTGACTTCATGTGGTCTTGCGGTATTCTGGCATTCAAAGTGCAAAATGAAAATCGACTAAGGTTTTTGCAGCCGCAAGTGACAGACCCCGATCATTCCAATAGCACGAGCTTGCGTGAATGGGACTGCCAACTCGATAGCGAATTCCAACTCTGCGGTGTCTCACCCATACAAGACCTTTTGATTTGCCTTGTCAAAGCATTCCCAGGGTCAGTAGTTCCTTCAAGTTACATCTTAAGGACACAGTCAGATTGTATTAACGTAAATAAAGGGAAAGTCACGCCTATGATCTTATTTTCAGATCTCTTTCAGAGCCTGATAAAGTCCATCCTGAAGCTGGATCCGCTGTGGTAAAAACCCTCGAAGAGGAGGTCGACTGCCGATTACTCGACCCCCCCGATATGTCATTCTCCATTTTCGGGCATTATTGTGGCTTTTTGTTCATCGATGTTATCAAAGCAGACGGTGAATCAGCCGACATTTTGCAAATTTGGAACTGGAAGTCAAAGGACGTTTCTCTGGTCAGTGAATCCCCTGACTCATTGTTGTGACTCGTGACTTACCTGGACTTGTAGTCCCTCAAGTTGGCTCATAGAATTCTAGATTTCAAATTCCTAACAAACGAAACAATTCTCGTCGTCAACAGTGAGGAACTACTGTTGTATTCCCTCGTTGATTTCCCCGATGCTCTCCATCTTACTGCCAAATTCTCGCTCCCTACCTTGTGCGCACCCTTTGAATGTCAAACAATCTGTATCAACTCCGACTCGTCCCATTCCCGCATGCATAATGATATCATCACTATCAACATGACGATTTTTGCGGAGAGCCTCACTTGTGTCACACTGTATGTCGAGCGCAACACCCTGTTGGGACTCCAGTCCGCCTATACGCGCCGATATGGAAAAGCAAGCGACAGTTCCCCTAGTGTGCCTTGGTCTAAATGGGGACTAAAATATACTCGATCCTTCAAGGGAGACTCGCGCGATTCTTGCAAACATGTCATCGATGGTTTACGGGCTGTATCTTTGCACGGCTCCCAGACAATGGATCCTGAGCCACGACCACTGTGTATCCGCGATTTCAACCCTCATCGAGTAGCGGACTTCAAGGCTGGGAATGGCATTAGATGGAATCAACGACTTGTCGAGGGCAAAACATTCAGTTCAGGTGCGGATCTGTTCCTCGAGCCACTTGGAATTGGACTTCCGTATATCGAGACTATCACCGAAGAGAAGTTCCTTGGACTCAATTTAATGGTGGAAGGAAACAAGGTGATGTTGCGAACCTTCGATTTCGTGGGCAGACTTAGGAGCTCGGAGCAATGGATTGGACTGGATTTTGTCGCGAATGAAGTTGTGAACCAGAGCATCGAGATACTTAATTTCGAGTAGTTATTTATCTCAAGCTTCATGTTATCTGAGCGTTTCAAGTCTTATTTGCGCGTTGCGTACTTGAGTGTTAACGTGCTTTCTATTGCTAGGTCGAGCGCGATTGACTTTCATTTGATTATGATTTAACATCTCGACATCTATGACATGTGTTAGTTGTTATTGTGCCAATGTCTACGCTGATGACAACCTTACAGAGATACTCTTAAGCACGAGCGCAGTGATTACGATCCAACTGTTACCTTGGTATTAGATTCGGGTGGCTGATGTGTGCTATTGAGTGCTCGCTGCAGTATGCATCAGCCGCCTATGACTGGAGAGTTCGTAAGCCTGGGTGGCTCATAATTTAAAAAGACCTTCGTGATGCATAAATTCAGTCTCGTGCTTAAGAGACATTTCACCTTGCAACTCACATAATTACAGCTTCAGCCGCACACTGGGCTGGGACTTCATTGTCATTCTGCATTATCGTCAGTACCTTCCTGTTTGATAGATTTGTCGAACATTTTGAGCAGGGTGTCCCCAGTCGAGTGTTCACCGATCTGCATGGAATGAACTACACGGTGAAACTCGATCGTTAACGACAAAGCATCTTCACGTTTTATCGTCAAGGGGTATTTTAAATTTAATGCCCGGAACGACACACGCCAAAGCGTACAATCACTGTCTACTGACTGCAATGTCACTCCGGCATACTGACGTGCCAAATAATTTCTTGGAAAACAATGTATACATTGTTCAACCCTACACAGAACCTCAATCGACTCAGCAACGAAATATTATGCCATCAAGCACGGTATCAAGGCAGGAATATGACATAGTATTGTGATCATCAGCTCTGGCTGCGGCTATAAGAATTCGCAGGTGTGCTATGAATATTACAAAGGTGAGCCATGGTGTTGAATCAAACAAGCGATCCATACTCACAGTTTCATACTCACAACCATAAATGCCAGGGCAGCAATCCGTGTCGGATTTGCAACTGGCGTGTCGGCCAAGACATGCACTGACACTGACAGACATAGATGCTGTCAAAGTAATGATAACGGCGAGGGTGCAGAAACGCATTTTCTGTACAGGATGATACGGGATCTGATAAATCTGAGGTGAGTGGACACGGTAAGAAGCAGGCTTGCTTTTTATACCCTACGCATGCGGACATTGGCAGACTGTAGATCGGATTGGGAAAATGGTGATGCCTGACGCGGACGAATGGCACGACGCCATGACAAGAGTCTATGTATGACCCCAGAGTCAGGATAAATTAAACATAACATATGCATCCTAGCCGGCACGGTATTCCGAGCTGTGATAGTACTTTGTGGTCATTTTTGTGGGGACATACCCGCTGGATGTTGAAGAGTGATTACGAGGTGTAGGTTTTGCTTTGACGGGGTGGTTTGAGTACGTACACAAAAATTCTGCGCAGTTGGAATGTACGTTCAAAGCGATGATAGGTGTACATGCAGCGGGTCTGGGATCTCTGTGAGAAATGGCGGACAAACCAAGGTCACGTCGAGGCGCGGAATTGAAAATTGCACAAGCAGTGTTGGTCCCTCAATTACATAAAGTGAATGGCGAAACAGACACGTATAATGACCTACAGTGGTTCGGGGTTAAATGGGGTTTTGCCGACTACGGGAGCACTCTCCTTTGGAATTGAGATATCCGAAGTCAACTGCTGATCTCCCGGTATCCAGTTTTGTGTTTCCCCATGCATGACGAAACCCTAAATTTCTATCAGTGTCCACTGCAAGATTCTTGAGCCTAGCCTAGTAGCTCCAGGAATCGTCGTGAGAGTACATGACCTAGATGGAGCACGGCCGGTCCGAATTCATGAACCCCGTGTCGAGTCATCCAGTGGTTGTGTAGGATCGATGGGTGAGCCGGAAGGCCCAAAGAATCAGGACCGTACCTATGAAATGCATGCCGCCATTACTCTAACTAGTACGTCACGTACTAAGACTTGTCGTACTCAATCGCTTGAACGAGCCCTGCAAGCAATCGCGTTTAATCCCGTAGTAAGTGCACAGAGTGATATGACTGGTCCGATGTGTATCTACCCAGGAATATTTACTTTCGGACAAATGTCTCGATCGAAGATGAAAAGCAATCTCACCAGACTAATTTTGATAGACTCTCGAACGGTACCGAGTATTCATTTATACGTATCATAACTGCATACATACAATAGTGTCCCATACAAGTCCGAGACAAGAATTATTGTTTTACTTTACGTGCATGTAAGGTATGCAGACGAGTAGCAACAAAGTCCCATGAGGAACGAAACGAAACAAAGGGAACATCATACTCGAAAGAAATTAGGAGACCCGGTATTGGGTGTCAGACTCAAGTGTCCAAGCAACACCAACCGACCGGTATCACTTCGTCCCCAACCGCACCCCCTTAGCAGACTTGAACCACCCCTCCTTCTCCTTGTCCCCGTCATCCTTCCAGCTCCCGCCTATCTCAGGCGGAGACATACTCCCATACTTCGAACCCATACGCATCAACCCCATCTCATCCGTCACACCATCCACCATCCCACGCTCTCGCTCCCTTACCCTCGGCGATCCCGACCCACCAAGCGACTTCCAATAACCATCACCTACTACTGTCAAATGTCCCATAAACGCTACCGGCATCGGCGGCGCCATAACCAATCCCGCCGCCTTCGGCTTCCTCCTTGCATCAGTATCAGGCATAGGCGTAGCTGTCCCAGGCTCCATCATCTTCTGCAACGCAAGCAAACATAAAAACGCGTCGTTGCCTGCATTATGCAGTGCACATGGGGGATCGATCCCTAGGGAGTGTAAAAGCCCGCCGAGGGAGAGCGTAGAGCCTTGGGCGCGGTGTTTGCCTGTTTTGGGGTCGTGCATTACTCCTCGCTCGCCGGCGTTGAAGAGCGCGCGTTCAAAGGAAGCAGTATCGACTATGAGAACGTTGTGTGGGATTTCTAGGGGTGCGTTAGTTAGAGCGCATGAGTGGGGTGGCGACATACTGATCTTGGCCTCTTCAAGACGCTGGATGTCAGAGCTGACGCCGTGTCCTATGAGGACGAGGCTATTAGCGGTGGTTTCTGTGTCCGGGCTTGCTAGACTGCTGTAGATGACGTCAGACACAGGAGCTGTAGACACGGGAATGTTCTACCTAATCACAGACTGTACGATCTGAGGTAGCTTTGTTCTTGGTATGACTTGGCTGTCGCCCCACTACGAGGTACTCTATAAGGAGGGAATGGAGTGCCAAAGAAAGACGTACAGCATACTACTCCATATGTCAGTTTATCAGAGAAGGGTGATCGGAATAGGCGTACCTGCCAGGGGTACGTAGGACAATGCTTGTTGACGATCTTGTCCACGTAGTCACCGATGATATAGTGACCCTTCCTGTGTATATGCACATCAGCCAGGTCGTTACGTCCGCCAATCCACAACACACCGATAATTCGACTCGGGCATCGGAGGCCACGCGCCGACGCTGTAAATTAGATCCATCAGCTACCCGTACGCCACAGAAAGGAACAAAACACATACGCCTCAAGATGCCCACACCGAACAGCCGCATAACCCCATTCTAGAAACGTTGCCGGGTTCCGTTCGCTCCACTCAAAATCGATGGCTAAAAATGTCTTGTCGCGCTTGCCCCATAGTTCTCGGATGGCCTTCGGCTCGCCAGCCCGTATCCGAGTTTTAAACGCTGCGAGCGCTACTGCTGGTAGTGTCGTGTATAGTTTCTTGTAGGTCGCCCAGTCTGCAACGTTCCGTAGATGTCGCTGAGACGTCTCGAAGTGCGTAACTTTGAGCATGTTGTCGGGCGTTGGAAGTGTTTCGCCGAAACTGAGGGTTCCATCATTTGTGGGTCAGTAGGTCAGAGGTGAATGGGACGCACCGAGTCTTGATCATCTTGATGAACGCGCCGACGGTCGTTAGTCGGGTGACAATGTGCGCACGGCCAGTCGATGAGTCTGTAACAGCAATTACAGGCCATGAAAATCCCAGAAACTGCTCAAACGTCTCGAAGAATTGTCCCCATGTCCGGTCGTACCTGTGCAGCTCGATAAACGCGTCCTATGCACGTATTAAAGGGGCAGACACACCACGGGATGTTGTGCAACTGGAAGTAACCTATGTAAGCAGAGTACACCTATTGGATTATGAGCAACTTGTTAGATGAAAGCGCTGGGATGACGCACAGACTGAAGATCGTATTCCCAACCTTCTGGATTGACGAGGCGAAAATCTGCCATGGAATTTGAAATCAGACGACGGCTCGGTCAGTGCACAAACAGGTCAGTAACGCTATGAGCAACGATCTCCAAGGCAGCGATACGGAACAAAACTCGGTTTAATACTGAGTGTCTAGACGCCAGGAAGTCGTGTTTACGGCATAATTTTACATACTTCCATTTGGCCATGAACAGCGTTTTTGGGGCATGGAGGGGGGTGTAACGGCACATGCCGGAATAGTCTGTGTTTATATGTAGTTTCTATTACTCAAATATCACGTAGACGAACTTAAAAATTATGGAGAAGAGGATACGTCGTTTCATTCATGTACAACAAGAAGCAAGGGGAACCTGCAGAAGTCCTGAAAAAAAAGAAGTTAGCAACGGTAAATAACAAAGAACAAAGACGGGGATCAGAGACTTGAATGGGATCCCGCAAGGGATCAACGTCCATAGTGCAAGCACGTCGCGTCGAAAAAATTTCTATCCTAATAAACATATCGAAAACGTGAAAACTCACCATGAGTGTCGACGCATTGATGTTCACATGAAAAGGGTCCAAAGAGTTCCTGCAGAACGAGTCAGCATTGTAGCACAACACATAATGTGAAAATCAGATTAATGAATCGCGTTCTTCTCAGAACCTGCTAGCAGGCATCGAAGTGAGCTGAGTTTACGAAGATGTTTCATCGTAAAAGGACCAGCATAAGACATTGACGAGCACTTACCTTGTGGTTGCGACGAAGATTACGGTCAACACAACCGTGACATATGCAGAAAAGAAAGCTTCGGAAACACCCGAAGTATCACTATCACGCTTGAACCTACCCTAAACTCAGCCACTCATTGAAACTATACAGGTCTTATTGAATTTGCCCACGGTCTGACACTCTGAGCGCATCCGGAGGACGCAACCGCAAGCAAGATACACAACCTCGCCATCTGAAGATGCAGATCTTCGTCAAGACCCTCACAGGGAAGACTATCACCCTCGAGGTGGAGTCTTCTGACACCATCGACAACGTCAAGGCAAAAATTCAGGATAAGGAGGGGTATGCGTTATAATATATCTGGTACTACAGAGATTGATAGTGTGATCAGTATTCCCCCCGACCAACAGCGTCTCATCTTCGCTGGAAAGCAGCTCGAAGATGGTCGCACACTCAGCGACTATAACATCCAGAAGGAGTCTACTCTCCACCTTGTCCTTCGGTGCGTCACGCGTTTATTCTAACATTGAACACTATGCTCACCTATCCATAGTCTCCGTGGCGGAATTATCGAGCCTTCATTAAAGGTTCTCGCAGCCAAATACAACTGCGACAAGCAAATCTGCCGAAAATGCTACGCACGTCTGCCCCCTCGCGCAACTAACTGCCGTAAGCGCGGATGTGGACACTCGTCACAACTCCGCCCGTGCGTCTTTGATTCCTTTATATTAACTCACGTGAAACTAATTTGACATCACCGTGAACAGCAAGAAGAAGTTGAAGTAGTCGACTCGCTTTGGGCATGCTTTGGGGACGATTATGGGACATCCATGTGTATTTCTTTTTCGCTCGCATGTGCAATATGCAACACATGATCATTCCATGTCGTTTTGTGGAGCTTTCTGTGTGATTTCTCCGCATTTTGTGCGCAGTGGTGATAATCATTACCTTGGTTCTTTGTCGTAAGAACGACCCCGTATCGTGACAGGTCCCCATCTTCCATCAGATATTTGTCAGTAGGCGAACTTCGGTCTACCCAAGGTGTCAAAGTGTTCCCTAACGACGTTTCGGGGTGCACAATGAACCTATTACCACAAACAGCAACTTTCGTGGTGCCCATTAAACGCAGTTACACCAGATCGAGTTCAAGAAGTGTGCTTAAGCGTCGTTAAAACGCTTTCATATGACTGGTATGTATATGCGAAAGAGCGTGTCAAATGATTTGGACCAACCCAACATCACCTCACGCCCTAACAAACTCGGTAAACCATGCATTCGTATTGTCCCAATGACCTGTCTGTTGTCCATAAAAAACCGACAAAATATGTCCAAGTGCAACTGAAACTACAAAATAAGGTAGTGTTCCTAACGACCAAAAACTGAAGCCAGGGTATGAGAACATGTCAAATCCCAAAGCCAAAAATGAAATTAAATGTAAATTTCAGGCATGCTGAGAGGAATTTTTGGTTTAAGGAGGTCAAATTAGAACATGATAGCTGCGCCAGCTGCTGCAGAGAGTAGGACAACGGCAGCGGGGCCCATGCCGATCTTCATGAGCGATATAGCACCACTGCTGCTGATAGCCGAAGGTGAAGCAGATGCGGACGAGCTGGTCTGTGCTGTGGTAGCAGGAGCGATGGTTGTAGTAGCCGCAGTCGACCCCGTGGACAGACCCGTGCTCCTAGAAGAGGTTTCAGATTGTCGTCTGTGATAGGTAAGCATTTACTCACGAGCTCGTCGACGTGGTGGATGTCGACGATGGCAGTGTGGCACTCGACTGTGCGGAAACAGCAAAGTCACCACTTTGTGCGTAGACAGTGTTGATGTTGCTGTTGCTAGTAGCTTCGAGGGTGTAACCGTCACTACGCGTCGCGAGTTCAGCCACTCTTATTGCTTCATTCAGCAGAAATAGATAGGGTGCTTACCCAATGGGGACCTGGGGCAGCGTAAGAGTTAAGATACCCGCCGAGCTTTGCACGTTGTTTCCGATGGCGAATGTGTTGTGGAAGATGGTGTTCACCATGTAAAGACTGAACGAACTCGGGTCGGAAGTGGTTGCCTCCCAAGTGACATTGACCAAGCCGCCAACCGAAACAGCCGTCGGTGTGTTGAGTGTCAGTGCAGACACGAGAGGGATAGCGAAGGTGGCAAGAGCACTAAGGGGATAAGTTAATACCACATCGGAAACCTGCTCATCCGATAGTGAAAAAGAGACTTACGCGATTCTAGCGAACATGTTGAAGTCGTGAAGGGAGTAGAAATAAACTAGAAGATGTAGAAGATGTCGAGGACGACGGCGAGGAACGGGAAGCAGAGAAGTGAGAGAGTTGAAGAAAAGTTCAAGCAAGCACAACAGCTTTTATGCCAGAACTAAACCATACGGCGTCTTCCCACGCGGCTTACCAGTCTGGTTCAAAAGCATCCGATGCCGACGATTCACAAACACGCTGGATTCTCATCATTGCCTCATCATTCCCGCGTTTTTCATTCGGTAGGTATGCCCAACTATGGATTCTAGTCAGTAATAGTAGACATTATCCATTACAAGTCGTCAACCCCCCAGCAATAATGCTCACGGGGAAAAAATCCCTTGGTGAAATTATGAGTTTAACCGGATGGCGGCGTACAATTTCCCGATTTCCAGTCAGGCTGCAATCGTAACAGCCTTTCGCCTGTGTTCAAGAATAGATCACGGCCATGTATTCCCTTTCCATCCGCTAATAGATCTACGTGTGAAACGTGGTGAACACCAACGTCAAAAAATGTCAACGAATGTGCGGCATCATCTTGTCGAGGGACAATAAGGCAGGCACAACTCACCTCGTCAAACGGTCGCGTATCGCTAAAGCAACTCCCCCAGACCTCATTCACCGCACGCTCTGCCGCTGCCTCGTCTGGGCACATGGGATTCGCGCGGACGGAAAGTATAGCACGCCGTCTCACGCAAGCCTATTCCAAGTTAGTAAACATTTGGACTGGTAAAGAGATGGATATAGGACTGCACAGCATGAGGCACAATCATCGATATACCTGATGTTGTTTTGAAAATGACACGAATCCCCTTCCCAGCTCACGCATATATCGGCAGTCACCACTTAGACTGTTAGCACGGATCTTCAGTAAACGGGCGCCGCGGCATACGTCAATAAAGCTTAATATGGCATACTGATCACTCACTTCGCTGCATGCATGATGTCTCAAGTTTTTCCAGTCAACATTGAACTTGCAGTGATCATACATATGTACCAGCTCGTGTGTGAGGGTATCTTCCATGTGCTTCTTGTCTCCGAAATGGCCCTGACAAAGGATAATCGCTCCAGCAGGATGGAAGCCTCCGGAACGCGTGAGATCGCATGGGGCACACACGATGTTCGAGGACGGTATCAGGCACCCGGACAACTTAAGATGCTTTAACATGAAAACAACTGAAGGGCCTATGGAAGCAACGCGTGCGCGGCGTTGGAATGAGTACGGATCAGACCACGCAGAAACAACGAGACGAACTGTAATTCAGGAGTTCGGTCTTCCATTGCTCGCAGCGGCGATGCTGCGCTTCAACCCTGTCATGTTCTCGTTCATCTGCGGTAAGCCCCATACCTGATACTTGGGCAGCTTTGTGCAGCCATCTTTGAAATGATCGCGACTCTGATGGATTAACAGGTGGTTCAGAGGAGGCCGGATCCATGAGTGCGAATGTACTAGTGCAAAGCGCAAGTTTATAATACTATTCATGATGAATTCCCACGGACGTGCATGCACTCGCGGCACAACACAAATTGGGATAGAACGGCAACGTTACACAGACAGTAAATCAAACGGCAGAAAGCAACAACCAAGAACTCGTAAGTACTAGGGTCCAACACATTATCCTCCGGAAAGCCCACTAGAAAGACAGTACAGTAATGTAATTAATGAGAAGTGCACTTGAACAACTCTCGCACGTCTGGCAGATTATGGAGCTCTGTCAGGTATCTCGTCGCCAGCGCTTGAAACAACAGCTCGTGATGCTCGTCGTGGTATGGGGTGTGCACATGGGCCATCTCGTGTGCCATGACATAATACCTACGGGAGATTAGTAAATGCTGAAGGACAGAATTTTGTGTACTTGCCAGTCAATGTAGGCCTTTCCAGCAGGGGCATCTTTGTCTAGGTAGTAGGCATAAGCCTTGATAACGAAAGAAGCAATGATGAAGATCACGTACGGTTCTGTATATAGTGTTCCAGACCGAAAAATATCTGATCATTGCGGTTGAAACCCATCAGATTCGAGTCTTCGCCGTGATAGAATACGTGACATCGTGTCTGATTGATTGAAAAGACTGTTGCGAGGTTACTAATAATATTCCCAAAGGCTTCGCGTTCCTTTGAGGGAACACCCAAGACTGTCCCCTCTGAAACAACGTCAGTCTAGTAGTTCGAGATGAGAAGCATTCAACTCACTTCGCTTCCAGACTTTGACTTGCCCGACGTGTTGGCCCTCTTCATTGATTTAATTATGAGCTGCCAGATTCCAAGTTGGACACGTACCACATTCTTCGAGATCTGTTTTTGCAACCTTCTTCTCATCGCAGTATGCGACATTTTTCTGCTTCTTCCCTCCACCGACCTGCTCCCGATTGCTGATGTGCGAGTCGTTGTCGCCACCCTCTTCCTTCATGATATTCTTCACCTTCTCAATGGAGTTTTCTGCATATCAGTTATCAGTGTCTACCTTCGCCACGAAAATGGACTTAGCGCACCTATCTCACTGAGCTTGATCTGACCCAACCTGGGGTCTTTGCGAAACCGATGCAAAAACTTCGTGAATTTGCTGACGGACTCCGGCTTCTCACAGGTTGATTCGCTTTCCGAGGATGTATCTTGGGGGGAAGCTTGAACAGGTCCGGGTGGCGCCCCATTGCAAGGATTTTCTCCTGCTTTCATTGAGCATCTCTCCTGGCATGAAAGGTAGTGTAAACTTACCATGCTCAGCCTTTTCAAGGTTCTCGCGATACTCCGAGAGAATTCTATCAACTAAACATGCAATCAGCGCTGCTTCCTAGATGACAGCGACAGCCTCACCATCGTAACCACGGCGCTTGAGGACGTTAATGTCTGTGTCCAAGATAGTCATAAGAGACAGGACATCATTCTTTTTATAGGTAGAGAATAGCAGGCGACACAGAGCTGCTGCCACACTACAATGAATGAGCACGCATCTCGATTGACACGTAACACCACGTACTCATAACTGTCAGCTTTTGGCTCCTTGATCCACAGCACATGCAGGCCATCCTTGGATTGTGTCTCAGCAGAGAGTTCGGTAGGGTGCGCTTTTTGTCCCTGAAGTCCATTAGTCGCATTCGGGAAGTCTAATCTCTTCGTGACGTCAAGCTTTCGACAAGCTCGCACGAAAAATTGATTGTCGTCATGCCACCGTAACAGGCGCATTCCATCTCTAAAGCGTGGTTCGTCGAACTCGTGGAGGAAAATAGGTATCTTGTCAATGATGGAATTTAAAAGGTCGCGGGCACTGCGTGCGTCCAGCAACTCCTTGCCTGGTTCCACAGTGTATTTGATGCAAGAACTCAGCGACTTGACTTTCATTTCAGAGTAAAACTCTGCTTGCGGTCTGTCATATTGTACCAGAAAGAACGCAAGCACTTACTTTCTAACAACTCCTCCTGGGGAGCGATGAAAATGCAGTCGCCAAAGGTGCGACGACTTTCCATGTCGTCTGCGACCAATACTTCTTCGACCTTGCAAAGTTCAAATTCGTCTGCTTCATGAACGTATCCATCCCGGCCAACACCACCTTTCCCTTGTCGATATCCTAAGAAAATTGGGGCAGTGCGCATTTCTTCGTGGATCTTTCGAGGAAGAGACTTGTGACCAACCGCAATCAGACGCAGCTCAGTCAAGTATCTACAACAAGTGAGTATCATGAGTCAAGGTTCCGGCACCGATACGCACCTCTCATGGTCGTCCCCAGCTAGTTCAAGGAATCTTTTTGGAGATTTCAGGAGAACTCTGAGAACATCGATGCATTCAGGGCGTTCCTTAACACCACAGGCTTTTAAGAAAGCATTGGCACTAGGCCCGAAGTCGACAAACTTGAACAGCCGCTGGTAGAAGTGCTCCTCGGGGTATGATTCTGACTTCAGGAAGCACTCGCGAGGCGCCACTGGCTCATAAGATTTACTGGATTGTGGCTGCTCGGAAAATACCTCAACGGGAACAATTTTCAGGTCTGCGATTTTTTCGAATTCTCCTGCTGAGAAAACTGCACGTCTTGTCAGTACACACAGAAAACGCCCGGTTATGAGACTGCTTGCCTCCTTTTTCAGCGAGAAACTTAAACCAGCTCCTTGCAGTTTGCGGGTCTTTTGGCGGAGTCGATTGAAGAACCTGGAATAGCTTTTCAGCGGTAGGGCGATCTCGAATCTTCAGCTTTGCAATGTTCTTCTTGCTGAACTGATCGGGCAAATGGCCAAAGCCCAACACTTTCCAGTTTGGATCCGAGAACACCTTGTCAATTGTGGCATCAGCTATGGATTTCCAGCGTTTGCGCACGAACAGACCTCGTCATGAGGGATTTGACAATTTTTTCCCTCTCTGACACCAGGGATGAAGGGGAACTTGGAGAACTTTGATGGATCGAACTGCCTCTCAAGAAATGATTCATACAATGGTCCGCAAAGAGATGCGAATGCAGCACGCCTAGCGTCATGATCGTCCTTGGAAGACGCGATAGGGATGAGTTGATCTATCGTAGGGTAATCGTGTAACCCATGTCTAAGGAGGAATAATGCTTTGATGATTGGTCAGTGGGGGATGTGACGTCAAACCAGTTCACGACACCTTCATGGCTGCTTTGATCCCAGTAGCTGCAATTGATTACATGTAGTTTGAGTGCCCGGTTAGTTTCTGAGGATGCGAAAAGCTCATTGATTTGACGTCTTTCACCATCACTACAAGGAAAGATCTTCATCCCCATGACGCGAGCCGCATGTTCCGGAGGAGATGCAAGAAGATACCTCGCCAGGTCCATGGCATTCCATCTATCACCGTCCATTGCCCTGTGTGGAATGTTAGCAAACACGGTAAGGTCATATTCCTGGTGACTAACTTAGATATGAATGTTTCGATGTCGCACCGTTCCTGCACCCCCAGATATTGTAGTGCCAGCACTGTGCGATAATCCACGAGGAGGTCTTGTCTAACGACGGGAAGGTCGCGAAAAACGTCGGCGTCAGGAAAATACGCCTCATGGGGTCGCATCATGCAAGGTTTGTTCGAGATGGTCGCGGGTATGCAATTCATATCCTTTAATATCTCCCGAACTTCGGAACGACTATTGTCATCTAGTGAATGCCAAAGGGTACCGAAGACGCTGAGGACGTGTTGCGCGAAACTGGGCGTATGGTTGATGTCATGTGCCAGATCTGGCGTACTGTCCTTGAGGTGTCGAAGCCAGTGTATGATTGTCATCTCTTGCCATCCAAAAGCCTCCGGAATCCAGTGAGTCACGTTTTGGGTAAGTGCTGGGGGTATGGTGTCGTTTGGCAAAGGGTCATCGGAACGGCGGACACTCAGCATTAGCGGATTGATAAATTTGCTGATGGAGCTGAGTCTGACTTGCTTCCCCCCGGAATTTGTTTTGCCTACTTTAAGCAGTTCGTCCCGACACCTTTTCTGCTGTTCATCCAAAGGACCCTGGCTTGCAAGTGAAGTGCACCACCAACGCAGGCAAGCAGCCATCTCCGACTCACTCAGCCACCGCGAATTCAGTTCTTTCACGACATCTCCGATTGTGTACGGTCTGATCCGGAGAGAATCAGGAAGCGTCATGGATGCCGATATGTGACGCAGGTCCGTTGGGAATGTTGGAGTGCTCATGAACTGAGCGAATTGAGAATTGTAGAGACGGATGTCCTTCGTGTATCGAATCCCTTGATCAGATATGAACGGGAATTTATCTGACTCCGAACAAGCGTAGAATGCATCCTTGATAATTTGGGATACCTTCGGATCGGGGGTGGAAGGATGGAAAACGAAGGACCTCATCGCATACAGAGGTAGTTGTTCCGCATCTTGTTTCGACAACGTCGGCCACGCATCCTTTACTTTATTCATCTCAGAATCATAAGCAATCCTCGCCAAAAAGCCTCCAACGTAAAGGAGCTCTTTATTCCATTCTGCACGGCGTGGCGTCAATGGACAGATTACAGTCTAGTGTCAATCCACCACTTACTGGAGACGTGACCATTGCTACAAGGTAAATCATCAGATATATCCTCACATAGGGTCGCGCGATGCTCACGCAAGATCAATAGAGCCTCTTTCCACAGTTGGAATAAAACGGCCAGACATGTGGCAAGCCATGCCTGTCGTTTGAGCCGTACTTTGCCCCTGTCATGCACATGAGATAATATGAGATGACCCAACACTATGAAGCACATACGATGAAGATTCGAGGGGAGTGTGCTCTGTCAGAGGAACATTAGAGTGGGAGCCGCTTTGAAAGAACGCCTTAACATACGCTTCCAGTTGGGGACAAAATCCTTGAGGACCACGAAAGACGTTTCCAAACCCTGCTTCTTCTTGCGACTGCTTATCGTGCTCGTCCTTACTGAACTGTGGATGATGAAAATAGGACCACGTCGAAATTTATAAGGTATCTACTTACGAAAACCATTTCAAATGGGAAATCTTTGGGAAGCTTTTTCTTCGTTGCGGATTCCAAACCCTTCTCCAGAGTCGGTTTCGCTGAAACAGTAACTTTTGCAGAGTAGATGGAACATTTCGCTGAGAATTGGATGCTAGATTTGGAACTCGAGGCTTCAGAAGCAGCTGCAGCTGCTTTTGGAGCTGCTATTATTCCATTCGATTTCGACGTTTTATCCATTGAAAAAAAACTCTTAGATTTTGCTGGATTTCCACCTTCTTCCGGTTCCGCACGTGCGGCGAACGTTTTTGAACCTCCAATGAGCGTATCTCCAACGAATATAACATTGACCTCCTGGGCTGCCAAAAACATTAGAATCTTTGCAGACTAGGCGCAAGAAATACTGACACATCAGTTCAACAGAGTCAATGGTCATAGTTCCATCCTGGCTTTTTCTATTCATATCAGGCGAAATGGCTATTGACCGACTGGTCTTACTCCGAGTTTTTGTCAAACTAGACAACTCAGTGTCGTCCAGAAAGATCCCAACACGTTCAACATGGGTCAGGAATGTCACGGAGGTTACTAGAAATCGCGTGAGTTCAAAGATCCTTGGAATAGTCGACTCCTGCTTCAACTCCATCTCGATCACAGTCCACTTGTCGCAGTCACATTTTTCTTTCTTCACAAAGAGCTAAATGCACGTCAGAAGCAATGGACTGAGACGGGAGACTAAGCAACAACGTGCCTGGTCTCTGTCATAATAGATGGATACCATTTGTCCTGCAGCATTCAATGAGCGACATATAGGCTTCATTGGAGGATCGCGTACCTTTCGATTTGACAACGGGCTTGTCTGTGACACTGAACACACTAAAAAAACCTGTACCGGGAAATTGCCCTTAGGTCTGAGGATGAACGAAGAATGCATGGATCATACCGACTCCAAATGCACCAATCTTGCGTTCATCCGGGTTGCCTTCGGCTAGGTAAAAGGTTCAGCACCCAGCAAGCTGTTCAAAAGCGTTACATACCAATTTTCGTCAGACGCTTCCAGTCAGTGGATTCAAACTGGGCACCGTCATTCTTGACAACCCATTTGAAGACCTTCAAGTTGTTGGACGAAAACGTCAGTGCTCCGTAGCCAGTAATTTGGCTAATAGCACACCTTAGCTGAATTGAGACCTGGCGTCGTCCCATTACTTGCACATCCGCGTGGACTCTCAAATACAATATTGAAGTTTTCGGCCCCAGCATCGTCCGCATTCTGCAACAGTTCTCGGAACACTTCATGGCAATCAGTCGTTCTTTCTGACCTGACGTAGTTCCAAACGTACCTGTGAACTCCTCTGGGTAACGGGCGAGGACTTTATCGACAAGGTCCCGTTGGTTGACTTCCACTGCCGTGACCTTCAAATCGAAAGGTGAGCCCCGAAAGAGTACAATTCTTAGGCGCTAATAGAACTAGCTCACCTCGGGCTCGCACATTACAGGACACACTCGAGATGTTCGTCAAAATGCGATAGTAGTCAGTATGGGAGGGTATGAGACTCTAAAGCGACAGGATAAATATAACGTTGGGTGGACCGTAACAGCAGCTGGCCTCACGCTCAACACGCGTAGCTATGCCACACAATGGGACCCACAACTTAATACGATCTACGAGCGCTTATTCTTGTATTATTCTTGTATTATATTAAATTGCTGTGCGTTACGGCCCATGACAGGCAATGTCGCAAGATGTGGTATGCATGCCAATGTGTTAGCCGGCGAGCGTGACTCGTTTGAAGCTCACCGAATCTCGAATTGTTAAGAATAAGTACAAGCTTGCTCGGGGAGGTCTTCCACTCAGTGATATGCCTTATCATCTGGCATGATGGTACGAGAGTGCACGGGGCACTGCCACAATTAGTCATAGTATCGCCTCAAGCTGTGTTACAAAGTTTTTGACAGCATGCCGGAGACCGCCACCACTAGCACTACTAGCTCTTGAATGGGTCGCGTGCCTAGTGTCGCACTGATTTCTCCGAGTTCTTCCAATTCTCGAATACGAAGAACGTCGGGTCTAGTTATGATCAGCACCGCTAAACATGTGGGACTCCTAATCCAGCAGTACAGCCACTCTTCCTCGCAACACACGCACCTAGTTTTTGATGCACAGTCTCAACCCTAGCTCAACCTGAAATGCTTCATCCACACAAACTCAGAAGGTGCAAGTGTGTGGTGTTGAAATCCCATGCATCAGACTGCTGTACTCGAAGCCTGAGGAGAGGGTTCAAGTTGTCACGTTGACCAGGAAGATTCAATATCGATATTCAATCCTGCTGCAACTCGGGCCTCCCTCAGACAGCCCTTCATAGACGAAGGAAGAGTCGTTCCTTTCAATAAAGGAGTGTCGATCGAGGCCTTGAACTCGAAATCCTAGGTCCAACTGGCAACCAGTGAGTGAGGGTGGATTACAAACTCATCCCGTTCCCGTTAGCTCAACATGAGAGCAAATTGCGTGGTGAAGTGGTCGAAGTACACTTCACTTTTTTTACCATCAGCATCAGAAGGCCTAAACATCACATTTTCAATGCTGCTCTTCGTGAGACGATCGTATTACGGCCACCTTCCAGCATGCCTTCCGGTCTGCTGAAACGATGCCACCTGGGCGCTGGGCCTTCCTTTCAAAGGAAAGAAACGAGCTTACTTATCTTCAGTGACCAATGGTAAACACTATTTTCGACTCGAAACAACGTGTAACGATTGATCACAACCATTTATCGGAAACCGTCATGTGTTGTACTAACAATGTAGCATGACATTGTATTCAGATGTCAAAGTTGGCATAGTTTTTCCTGATTATGACTGCAGCTCGCCACTCTTGAAAGTTTTGTTATAATATTAGTAGCATACCGCTAATGTGCAATGAATGATCTACATGAATTACATGTCTTCCCCAAAAAATGTGTCGATAGTACAAAACACTTGTGGAACAAGGTTGCTACCGGCAAAGCTAATGCATAACACAACTCATAAATACACCTAATGTCTCTGGAGTCCCATGCGTGGTAACCAAGCCGAATATCCGCTATGAAATGTTTGTTGCGCAATTGAGATACTCGCGGACCTCTTCCACGTCGTGCAAACGTGGCAGGAATTGAGCGCTTAGTGCCGAAACCAACAACTCGTGAGTTTCGTCGTGGAAAGGCGTTTTGTTGTGGGCTATCTCGTGCAAGACGATATAGTACCTGTTGGGGTAAGGCTGTATGAGCACGTCATGGTCGGCAATTCTCTACATCTACGTACCAGTGAATGTATGCCTGACCGGGCGTCATGTGCGAGTCTGTGACCATAACATGTAAGGGTTTTTGATAAACAGCATGATGAAGGTTTACTTACGTTGGGTGAAGTGTGCAAGGTTTAAGAAAATCAGCCGGTTGCGGTTGAATCCCATCAAGTCACGATCCTCTGGATGCCAGAAGATATTAAATATGCCGTGTTCATTATTACTCAGGTCCAAAATTCTGTTGAGTCCATGGACTATGTTTGCAAACTCTGTTAATTCGCCTGGAATTGCCTCTTGTGCAGTGACTACAACTATTAGTAACGCTGACGCCAAAAAACGAGGGACTTACTTTGTCGCCAGACAGGTATGAAACCGGCGGCACCACCCACATCATCTGGAGTTCGTTCATATCAAGACATCACTATCAACAACGACCCACGTACCGACGAGTTCCAGAGCGGTGCTCTTCAGCTCAGTACAGTATTGAACGTCTTTCTGCTTCCTGCCTGCACCCCTGTGTTCTCTATTTCGGATCTCTTTTTGTTCTTCTGGGGTAGCTTGTCCTTTGGCACACTGTTCCATCAACTCTTTGATCGCATCGTCTGCATGAAACAAGTTTGCGAATGTATTTGAGGTATAATACGAGACATACCAATTTCGCCGACGTTAACTCTATTGGCGTTCTTGGATCCCGACTGCCACCTGAAGAAGTCAAGGAATCTGGACCGGAGGTGGATACTGCCACCAATATGCTGCCCTCCGCCGGACTCCTCTGAATGCTTATTGCGTGCTGCCTTTTCGCGCTCTGAAGAGTGATTGGTTAATAAGCCCGAGTAGTCGACTCGAAGTTTATTGAATACCTTCTTCCTTCTTCTTGTCCTCAAGTTTAGCGGCTTCGTGAGCTTGCTCAATCCTATCCACTGCTACAAGTGAGACAAAGACATTGCAAGAAAGTCGTGAAGATTACCATCGTAGCCTCGTTTCCTCAAGACCTCCTTGTCCGTCTCCAATATGGTCATCAAACTCAGAACATCGTGCTTCTTGTGAGTCTTGAAAAGCAGACGGCAAAGTGCGACAGCAACGCTAATGAATCCCATCAGTGATAAATGTGTGTGGAGGAACATGAATCCACTCACTCATACATGTCAAGATGTTCCGTTTTCTTGAGCCATAGCACAACACGACCGTTCTCTTCTGTAGTAATCTCAGCGGACACATAGAATTCATTGCTTTCTCTCTGACGTTCAGCAGAGATACAGTAATTAGATTCAAGTTTCTTGTCCACTTTGAGATCTTTGCATCCTTTCACGAGAAAGCGTGATGTATGATCCCACTTCCGATGTACCGAGCCTTGCTTGAGACGTTGCTCATCAAACTCATGCATAAAGATGGGTAACTTCTCCAAAATCGCCTGTCGAACTTCCTCGCAGCGAGTCCACCTAAGTTGCTCGTTAATTGGTTTCACGTTGTATTTGATATGGGCGCTCAAATAACCAGATCCCACAGATTCGTAGAGCTCTGCGACTTGGTTAGCTGGGTCCACTTTCAAAGAAAAACTAGCTTAGCTTACTTTCCAGAAGCTCGTCCTGTGGAGCCAACCAGACAAACTCTCCAAAGATCCGTCGGTTTTCCATGTCGTCAGCAAGCAGAATCTTAGATGCTGTAACGAGTTGGAATTCGTCCCTGACGACGGGAGTGGTGTTATCTGAATGTAAGGACCTTGAGGTACGATAGCCGACGAATATCGGCGCATTCTTCATCCTTTTCTTATCCTCTTCGGAGAGCCCCTCATACCCAACTGCAATTCCACGAAGTTCGACAAGATATCTGCATTGACGATGAGTATAATGATGATTCTGCAGGATGTTTACGTACTTTTCAGGGTCTCCTTCGGCACCAGCTTTTCTAAGGAAGTCCTTAGGATCCTTTATTAGAATGTGGACGATGTCGGAACAATCTGGCTTGGCTTTGACGCCGCAAGCTTTCAGAAACCGATTTGCACCTTCCTCAAAGTCGACGAAGGTAAACAGTCGTCGGTAAAGGTGGTCTTCTCCGTATTGACTACCACCGATGAAGCACTCCCGAGGTGGCACCAGGCGAGGCTCGACGGAATCTAAGACGGGAACGATAGGAATCTCGGCGATTTGCTGAAGATCTCCAGGAGAGAGGACTATAAGAAGAGGAAACCGTTTAGAGACAGAAGTTAGCCAAGTAGCGCGTCTAACCTTGCTTTGTTGCAAGAAAGGCGAACCATTTCTTTGCTGTGTTGATATCCTTGGGCGGACTGGTCCTGAAAACATCGATCACTTGTCTTGCAGATGGCGCTTCCCGCATCCTCAGTCGGCCAACGATCTTCCTGTCGACAGAAGGGTGGACTTTCTGGAACCCCATCAACGCCCAGGTTGAATCAGAATAAACCTTGATGCGAGTTTCCAGTATCAGTTCCATGAAGTAGCAAAAGGTCTTACCTCCTCGTAAGCGCCAACACATTCATGACCATCTCGGATAGCTGGTATAAACGGCATATCGTCGTATTTCGAAGGATCATATTCTGTATCATAGAGTTCATCGAACTTGCTTGCAAGGTACCCAAAGGCAGCACGTTGAACTTTAGGGTCGGGGTCTCCAGCAATCTCAATGAGCTTCTCCAAAGGCGGGTGTCGAAGGAATCCCATATCGGTCAGAAGTTGCTCTGTAGTAGAGTCAGGTGAAAGCGAGAGAAAATATTGGGGAAGGAAACAAGGTACCATCTTCAGAATCTTTATCAATCCTGCGTGACCAATCGAGAATTGGTAGGCCCAACGGACGTATCTCCGCATGTGGAAGGTACAAGTCAGTGATGCAGTATCTCTTGCCTTTATCGCAAGGGAAAACAGCGTGTTTCCTGATTTCCTCCAGCCTCTCCATGGCGTCTGGGTCAGAGTTAAGATACCTGATCATCTCCATCGCTGACCACGTGCTCAATTTGTCCGCCCTGGAAACCGATTAACAATATTGAATCAAGGTCTTGAAATTTAACGCACTTGGCAAACAACTCTTCAAAGTCAAGATGACGCTTGACCCCAAGCTCACCAAGTACAGTGAGAATCTGTGGATCAAACAGGTTGACAGAGACAACAGGCAAATCATGGAAGACGTCTGCTTCCGGAAAATACGCTCCACCAGGGGGCCGGAATCCCAGATTTGTTGCGATCCATGGGACGTCCTGCATGAGATCCTTTGCCTGAGTTTTTATCTCACTAGACATCATGGGCCAGATGTTCCCCAGAACCCCCAAGACACGGTTGGAATATGTAGAGTTTTTGCGAATATCATGGGCTGCGTCTATCTGAGGGCTTATCAAATGAGTCAGCCAGTCCACAAGTGTCATTGGCTGCCACAAAAGAGATGGGGAAATGTGTCGTCGATCGAGAGGCCTGGTAAACGAGAAAGGGATGGTGTCTGGGGGAAGAGCATCGTCCGACTGAAGCCAAGGGAGCCAAATATTGGAATCGACAAACTTGGTGATATTGCGGAATTCTATGACGCGCGTTGAATTCCCAATTCGCGACTTGGCATTATCGGTCAGATTGGGCAGAAATGTGAGGGTTCTTTCCCTCTCTTCGTCGTCTTCAAGCGAACTTATGAAGTTGACCCACCACCGCAGACAACCGATCATTTCTTCTTCTTGTAAGGTCCTTCGCTGTAGTTCTTTCACCACGTCCGAAAACGTGTACATCCGGACACCATACCTCTCAGGGAGAGTGTCAACCAAATTAGGTGGGTCGCCAGGTGACGTCGGAAGTTGTGTAGGCACCATTTTCATGAAGGAGGTAAAGTCAGAGTGAATCTCCCGAACGTCCTTGGTGTGACAGATGCCCGAATTTGTCAAGATGGGGAAATGAACGTTGGAGGAATAGTCGAAACAGTCATAAAATGCATCTTGCAAGATTTTCGACACTTTGGCATCCGGAGTGGACGGTTGGAACGTGAAGTAGCGCATAGCATATGAGGCCTTTTCTCTTGAAGCTGCCGCCCGAGCGTCAGCAGTCGGGACAGCAACACTGTTGACTATAGGCCAAGCTTCCCAGACCTTGCGAATCTCCTGTTCATATACGAGCCTCGCAAGGAACCCACCTACATACAGGAGTTCCTGATTCCATTCTGTGTGAATTGTCAATACGCCTCAATGGGAACCGACCGAGAGGCTGGCACGAACTTGCAATGTGGCCGTTTCTAAGTAATCGTGAGATAACTTTACGTGTAAAAAATGTGCACCCACGTTAGATCAATGGATCCTCGTTCAACAGTGGGAATAAACCGGCCAGACATGTGCCCACCAATACCAGTCGTTTGCGCTGTACTTTGGCCCTGCGACTCATCAGCACGTTTCATATTGACTGCAATGTAGAGCCTACGATGAAGATCCGGGACATGTATTCCCTAAAACATTATGACAACATGACGATGTGTACAGAAACAAACAAAAAACAAGTAACATACCCATCTAGTTGTGGAAATAGACCTTGCGGTCCTCTGAATATGCTTCCCATGTCCGGATCCCTCTTCTCCTCTGCCGTTCTTGCATCCTGCTCCTCTTTGGAGAACTGTAGTTATGATGAGTACAAAGTACAGAACAAAGTTGCTGGAAGGCTCACGTAGACCATCTCAAAATCAAAGTGGGAAGGAGGATCCTTCTTCGTCATTGCTCGTAAGCCCTTATGAAGGTCCTTGCTAGGAGTAGTCGTAACTTGAGCCGAATATACCGCGTATTTGGCACGATGGGTCACCCAGGGCGGGTGGTCATAAGTCGACGCTCGAGATACAGCTTTAGTTACTTTGACGACTTTTGAGACTTCGCGCTTTGAGCCATCCCAAAAACCTTTGCGTTTCACAGGATCCTTTGATAGATTTTCATTGCCAGGGCGATGCGTAGATATCATCTTCGTTCCGGCGGCGCGTGCCCATTCTGCGAGTTCAACAGAAATTTCTTGGGCTGTCAGGGCAAATCAGTATGCTTCACGTGTCGAGGATACGACGTGCAACCCACTAACTACTGAAAGTCCCTTGATATGCATCGTGTCCTCCTTGCTCCTCGGTATCATATCTTTGGGAACACGGATGGAGCTGGGTACTTGTCTGGACTTGGCAATCTTCATGAAGATTTTGTCATTGAAAGAAACATGGGCATTTTCCACACATGACATGAATGTCATGGTAGCTGCCAGGAACCGGGCCAAGTCGAATGGCTTCGGGACGGGAACTTGCATATCTTCCTTCAGCTGCATCTCGATGGAAGTCCACTCGCTCTGGGAACAAGTATCGTCCAACGTATATAGCTGGAGAGATATGTGAGTATCGCGAGCTTTTACCGAGCTTATGGAGCTTCAGAGCATACCTGATCGCCTTGAAAGAATATCGACAGGCTTTTACCTATCAGGTGTTCCGATTGGCATGGTGGATCTAGTCAAGGAAAGAGCTTGGCGCTTACCTCCAGAGAAGACCTGCGGGCTATCGGTGATACCGAAGACGCTGTAGAACCCTATAGAGAATAACATCATGAGAAGGCCAATTGACGGCGATACATAACTCTACGAACCAACTCCAAATGCCCCGATCTTCTGTTCGTCCGGGTTGCCATCCGCTGGGTAAAAGTCAGCGCAAATCATTTGGGAATTGAACCATCATACCAATCTTCGTCAGTCGTCCCCAGTCCTTATCTTCGAAATAGTCACCATTGTTGCGAACAACCCATTTGTACAACTGTTGGGATGGCGAGCATTGGTAATTCCGAGGGCAGCACCACCCCGAGCTCACCTTCGTTGTGAGCAAGTCCGGGAAATCGGACGTGCCATTGATTCCATTTGTCTTGCCGTTTGCTCCCGCAGAATGTGTAGCGTATTCCTTCGTCTGAAACTCTATTAGGACCTTCTTGGCTCTAGCGTCGTCTGCATTCTGTAATAGTTCTCGGAACACTGAGCACGTTTAGTCAACCGCGCTACCCAACATAGTGGTTTGACGAACCTGTAAACTCTTCGGGATATCGAGCGAGCACTTTATCGACTAGCGCACGCTGGTTTACTTCTACTCTCTTCGGTGTTCTAGTCGTCTGTAGTACACCTCTTAGTGCGAGCGCCTAATTTGGAAACATTTATCACCAACCTTGCTCAGGCTCGCCATATATTACGCCGGTGGCCTAGGTTGCTTTGCTGGTCGTTGAAAGGGTATACGGATAGGAAAGATGCTGTGATATTTAAAGCTGTTGTATTTGCTGTGGATGTGAAAGCAGGCGGGTCTCTACAGCTGGCATGTCAAGAATAACGTTTGATTAAAGGATTCCGGAAGCCACAGCCGCATTGACATGCAGCAGGACTTAGACGCCCAACAACGATTCCTTCAGAACTTGTAGCAACCGCGTAAATGGAAGTCGGGCTGCCGACTCCTTTCAAGTTGTATCCAGCAAAAATGAGAAGCAGCATTGTCACAACCCCAAGTTGTCAAGCTGGTAACAGGCAGACTAGACGTTCCTTCAATTTCTTCTATCATGCCTCTACTGCGCATGCAGAGCCTCATCAGTTCCGAATCCGATGATTAACAGCTATCAACAAAATTTTGGCATTGATTCTTTGTTGCGATCACAGGATGTTTTTTGTCCAAGTCTAGAGAGCCTCAGGCCTCAAGCTTAAGACCTCATTGACATGATTCGCTGGAGTAACAATTCTATGCGCTGGAATGGGATCTAAGGGAGAGAGTATTTTCCCAAGAAATAGAGCTCATCGGAGTCATACCTTGGCTGTAATCTAGGCTCCAGCTTTCGAAACTGCGGCAGGTCCCTCAAAGTGTTGTTTCTCCATTGCCCGGTCATCCTGGAGATTCCGACTCGAATCATGGGATCGCGTACTATGACTGGCAACGTCGGGCCCAGTCAGACTTCACTGCCAATACACTTACACTCGATGTATTACAGTATGGGTCGTTTGACGCCGATATTGAGAGTACTCTGCCTGTTCAAACGCCCTGGGTGAGAATCGAATCTGGTGAGCGACCTCTGGAAACAATAGATCGCGACCTTATCCTTATTCCTGCATTTCAGTCATGAGATACAACCATAAAATTTGAATGTAGGTCTAAACAGTCCAATCGCCCATATCGCCCATAATGACTCGGATTAGTGAATTCACAGACGAAGTTCTCGTTCTAGTTACACGATCCAGCCTGGAATTAAGAAGTTCTCCGAGGGAATGTCTTGTTCTTGCATGCTCGTTTCAAGCCGAACTTTAGGCTCGTGTGCAATACTCTACCCTCTCGACTGGGAAGCTTTCGCCCACCCGGAACCTATACTTTGATAATGCTGAACAGGTGGGCACATTCTGATGTTGATGAACATGGTGTGCGTCGTCTCGTTTAATGTTTGAGATCCTTCACCCCATATGTACGTTACCTTTTTTATCTACCACATCTTGGTGATTCCATGATTCTGTTGCAGTCCACAGTGATCTTCAATATCACTATCGCCTTCCTCGATGACCCTAACGTCAATCCTGTCATCCGAATATCTAGTTATGTACCCACTATCAACAGCGTCGGTGCGATCATTCTAGGCTTGATCCTCATGCGTCAGAATCGCACGCATAAACAAGAGGATGCCGTAAGCTAACTCATGCTGGTGGAGCATCAATCTGGTTTAGGTTGTTTCTAATATTTATGACCTGAATACATTCCTCCTGTGGGGGTACGTCTACTCAACCAACTTTACTTGCTCAACTACTTAATGTTGTCCCTGTACCAGCATTATCTTCTCTGTTCTTGCTTTTGCCTTGGTATTCCAATACTCGGATCGTCTAACATGTGTCCTGGTCGGCTGTGCAGTCACGGTTGACCTGGTAACGTGATATCGGCGGTGTGGGATACACGCTCTATCTGGAGGCTGTATCCATGCAGACAAGGAATCAGAAGGAACTTTCAGTATTGGGCGATGCACAACCGCCTCTTTGGCAAAATTCTGCGCCACCTTCTTTGGAAGAAAGTGCATTGATGCCAACTGGACAATGATTCTGAAGCGGCCGGTACAGACTCGGATTAACTGAATCACCCTGGAATACAGAATGTTTGGGCCTCTATTCTCGTTACATCGCAGTTTCCCAACAACCAGTCCTCAATACTCAATCTTCTCTCAGAGTTGTTGATGTGTATACGTCCTGGAATGTTATAAAGTCCTGGGTGTACTCATCTATTATATGGCTTCACGGTCTAGCTGTCAATCCTTCGTACCATAAAATCCGACAGAAAACCATCGACCTCATAGACGACCATAGGCATCAAGTGGTGGCCTGCCAAAGGTAGGCTGGCAGGGCAGTAACGATCAGCAATTCAATTCAATCAAATTCCAACACCATCACTTACAGTCGGTGCAGGTTTATTTTGAAGGATTGCCTCAATTTTGTCTAGGATCTCAGGCGTTAGCTTGGGAATAACGTCCAGTGCCTTCAAGTTATCGACCACCTGCTCAGGCTTGGAGGCGCCGAGGATGACGGTGCTCGTGTTCGGATTCTTTGCAATCCATGCTAACGCCAAGTGTGTGACGCTACATCCTAACTCCGTCTCAGCGAGCTTGGAGAGCGCTTGGACTTTGCTGATCTTGGAGAGACCCTCCTCCTCGTTGAGGCTCTTCATAGTGTCCTTGAAGAAATCGGAGTGGGCAGCGAACCGCGAATCTGCCGGGACTCCATTGTTGTACTGGAGATCGCGAATCATCAGCGGTCTGATCTGCAGGCTATCTTTGGAACGTCGTTTACCTTCCCGGTGAGGAGGCCGCTAGCCAATGCAGACCAAACAGTGGTCCCGATGGAATATTTCTTGTAGATAGGTGCGTATTCCTTTTCAGGGCGTTCACGGTGGAACATGCTAGATACCTATCAGGAAACTGGATCGCGCGCAATATCTTTGTCGACTCACTGGTGCTGGCACTGCTCAGCAATGGGAGGGATCAGGTTGAGCTTCTCAGCGACGTCTGGACAGCTTATTAAATTTGGGACATTCAAGAAGCAGATGAAACGCACGGTGAGCCTCCTCAATGTCCCTTGCAGACCATTCTGACGTGGCCCAGTAGAATGCCTGCAAATATCTTGAGCAGGACTAAAAAGACTTGAGACTTGAGACTCACCCAGCCCTTCTCAATGACATAGTTGAAAGCGCGGACAGTCTCCTCCATGGGTGCTGCAAACGATGATGTCTTCAATATCGATGGTTTTGTTCATAACTTAACACATACTTGTATAATCAGGTCGGTGGGCGAAGAGGACATCAACATAGTCGAGGCCAAGGCGGTTCAGTGACTCCTGGGTACCCTCAATAATGCTAGGCCGTCGATAAGTTCACGTGACCTGATTCAAGTTTTATTGACACGCACTGTTTTCTGGAGAGACCAGTGTCATTCGGACCAGTACGGGTACCAAAGAACAATTTTGTGGTGATGACCAAATCGGAGCGACGGTAGCCAAGTTCTTTGATGACGCGACCCCTGTGCAGAGACCAGGTTAGACTCATCCGACGAGGATTCCTTTAGCACGCACATTTCAACTTCGGAGTGACCCTTTGCGTAGCCCTCAGCGGTGTCAAACATGTTAATACCATGCTCGAAGGCAACTTTGACGATTTCCTGATTGTGAAATCGAGTTGAGGCTCCCCATTCACTCAAGATCTAGGCTCCCTTACCTTGACAGGGTCACCAACAACGGTTCCTCCCAGCGTCAGCCCTACGACATATTCTCAGCACCATAGTAATACTGGCCTGATTAACAGGCTACTCACATCCACCAAGTGAGAACACCGGGACTCGTAGGCCGCTGGGGCCCAGACGGCGGAAGGGCATGTTCTTGGGATCGAATTCTGTTTTGACAGACATGGTTGATACGATGATGGTGTGCGGCAAGGTGACTATTGCATGGGACTTTACAATGGCTTCAACTCATGTTATATATGTATGTGAACAGAGCACATTTCTAAGCGACACTGTCTCCGGTTCGTGTCAAAACGCAATGCCACTATCGATAGGGGTGTTATTCACAGATGCAGCAATTGCATAAATGAGTACGCATACAGTCCAAATTATTTAACATCGTTCATCGTTCATAGTTACAATTGATTCAGAATGCTAGCAGAGACCCGGCGCAACACCAAATAATTTGTAGTACGTCTGTGTGGCGAGTACATCAACGAGTTGTTTCGGAGTGTGTCGGCTCGGCCTCGTTTGTCAGCCAGCCGACATGCTCCCTGCCAGTGGGAGGCGTCTTGGATGGGAACGTATTTGGGTTCAAGTCCTCCGTTTTTTTTCTTTGTATCCATTTGTGTCCTATTAGAGTATGCTACCCTATGCAGGACTTTGCTATCTAGTCTATGGGGCCCCGTGCCCCTGCTGCACCTCAGAGCCCGCGAATGCCCTGGTGTGAGGCGTACCTCCACCAGTCCGAAGTCCTCCGTTAATGTCCATATGGACGCGCAAGCGCAAGCTAGAAAAAAACGGACCATTAGCTGTTCGTACAAATTTTCTCTCAGGACACCTCACTAGTTTCCGTTGTATAAATATAGAAATTCTAGATAGCACCTAAGGATTTTCCGATAAACGCCAAGGCACAACACGCATGAGACCTTATTATTTTATGTAAGTACGAAGCGAAGGTTTCCGACCTGAGTATATTCCAATTGTTGGTAGATGTGAGTTCTTACTCATGCATCATGCTTACCTTCATGTGGTATCGCAACGCCTTACTCTCGGATCCAGAGCACAAGATATCTGTCCAACAACGGGGTTCCGTATTCCCCAGGTACCTTATGGCTAGACGGACTCAAATGTTTGATCTTCACATAGGTCAATTACGGCACTTATATAACACATCGACACTACGTATTGACACTGGGAATTTATTTTCTGACCATGAGGCGGATTCTGTCAATCTCTTCTCACAGACGGCCGTTGGAATCCAGGGCCGGGCGACCAAATGTTGGCTACAAGCATGAGGTTTCAGTTTCGTAACGTTACTCATCAAAGACAAGCATTTACCGGGGCAGCCGGCTGGTTCTCCAGAATTGCTTCAATCCTGTCCATTATCTCAGGGGTGAGTTTGGGAATGACGTCGAGAGCCTTCAAGTTATCGACGACTTGTTCAGGTTTCGAGGCCCCGAGGATGACAGTGCTTGTGTTCGGGTTCTTTGCGACCCACGCAAGTGCCAGGTGCGTGACGCTGCAACCAAGCTCTATCAGGTGCGTGTCAGTTCAAGCAATCGTGTATGACAACAAAGGGAGGAAATACCTTGTTCTGCGAGTACGCTCAACTCGTTGACCTTGCGGATCTTCGTGAGACCCTCCTCCTTTTGCAAGCTGTCCACTGTGCCCTTGAAAAAGTTGGAGTGCGTGGAGAAACGGGTCCCATCTGGGATACCGGCGTTGTACTGCATCCAACATGAGAAAATGATTGTTGGCTTATCGGAAGTAGCACACCTTTCCAGTAAGAAGACCGCTAGCAAGAGCGGAGAAGACGGTGGTGCCCAGCTGGTATTTCTTGTACAAAGGACTGCGGTAAATTTGTCTCAGCCACTGATCATAACGAATATGATAGTAACCCACCGGTACTCCTTCTCAGGGCGCTCACGATGGAACATGCTGATCAAGGACTCAGAAATCTACAGTCACAAAAATGAGGGACACCTACTTGTGTTGGCATTGTTCAGCAATAGGTCCATGGAGTCCAAGCTTCGTCGCGATGTCTACAATCACTCGTCAGCAATATTCACAACTCCCTAACACAAAAGAGCTCACGCTGCGCTTCCTCAATCTCGTATGCAGACCATTCTGACGTTGCCCAGTAGAATGCCTAGAACACCGTGAGTACTTCACTGTTATTTTCCTAGTCAGACGACATACCAAACCCTTTTCAATCACCCAGTTGAATGCGCGTACCACCTCTTCCATGGGGACTAAACAATTGAGTTGAGCTGATTTTGTCCCTTCGGTATACATGAATAAACCATACCTGAGACATCTGGGCGGTGCGCAAAGATAACATCGACGTAGTCAAGACCAAGACGCTCGAGACACTCCTTGGTTCCTTCAATGATACTGCAACTAGGTCAGCACTCTCTAAAGTGCAATTGCTAACAACTCACTGTTTCCTCGAGAGACCACCATCATTGGGACCAGTGCGCAGACCCCAGAATAATTTGGTAGTGATGACAAGATCTGTCCGTCGGAGGCCGAGCTCCTTAATTACACGACCCCTTCCCATAAAGTCAACTTCGGCGCTCGCTAAAGTGTCCATGAACCTCACATTTCCACCTCGGACTTGCCTTTCGCATAAGCCTCCGCGGTATCGAACATGTTGATACCATTGTCGAATGCGACTTTGATTATATCCTTTTGGTGGGGGTCAGATCCTCTGATATTATGTGAAGATTGAGGAGTTTAATTAATGCTCACCTTCACTGGGTCACCGATCACAGTTCCACCAAGTGTAAGCCCTAGGTAAGTTCCCATTTAGAACCGCCAAACACGAAATAATAAACAAAACACACATCCACCAAGCGAGAAGACAGGGACTCGGAGACCACTAGGGCCGAGCCTGCGGAAAGGCATGTTCTTAGGGTCGAATTCGACCTTGACATCAGATCCAGACGCCATTGTTTGCGCGAAAGACGTTGAGAATGAAAGGAGTCGAGCAAGGGGAATAAACCTTGAGTGCGTAAATGGTATTTAAGGAATTCAGACATTGCTGTTGCGGGCCGCCGTCATCACCGACTTGACGTCCGGCAAATCATATCAACCATCTATATCATTCAAAGTCCACCATGTTGTCGTCGAGACATGCCAAAGTCAAGTGTCAGATGACCTCCAAGCATTTGAGCGTGGCATCAATCTCAAGCCCGGGAGAGTGAGTGGCAATTGGTGAGTACATGCACTTAGGCCGCCTCTAGGTGGGTATAGTTAGATGGCATGCGGTATTCGTAAGAATATCGGAGAAATGCAAGGTTTCTTGATGGGCGACTGACAGACTCGCAGCGGCTTGTCAGCATCATGCTCTAGCCCCTCCTTTGCTTTTTTGGGCATGTGGATGCGTGTACTTAGTAGCGCACGACAAGGCCTGCAGTGCAAGTGGTTACGGGTGGTGTGGTTTACTTGCATGATTCAGGTTACTTACTACAATGTTTGCAGCAAGCCTGTATGATAGGCTTGTATTACCACGGACAAGTCGAATGGCGAAGCCAGGCTGGTCGAAATTTGGGCGAAGCACGGAGTTTTAATTTTAGCAGGTGCCGGTGGTGCCGCTTTAGGTAATGATTGTTTTTGTGCAGCGTCGACCCCTCATTCACATCGTACAAAGTACTGTATGCCCCTCCAACATCATAGTACATCGAGCAACTGTACTTAATATTGAATAGGGTGATAAAATGATACCAATTGATGCATTCTACCCGCCCATTCCCCAATACCAGCCACTCGTTGAATCGTTGATTTGGACTGTCGACCCTTCGAGCCTTGACCAAGATATATAAAAAACACACTCCTTGCAGATATCTTTGGGATGTTGTGTTCCTTGTGAAATAAAGGGTAAAGACTGATAGTGAAAGCACCGCTGAGTGAATGTAGAATATCGCTAAGTGTGCGATTGATAACATGAGAAACTATGTAGGATGTCGACGGAACATGGGTACAATAATTTTGAACAAACTGCTCACCATCCGTAGTCCCATGTTAAGTTTCCGTTTAAACAAAGCTAACGTATCCGACTCTAGTTGAGGGGAAATATAATCTACAATTGAAAGACGCTCCCCGTTACCGGTTGGCTATTCTTCCCGCTCATATTATCAGACTGAACGATCTCCTCCTCGGTGATGTGCACAGCCACCCGTTGCATGCTGAAGTGATGGTCCCGCGTACTTCGCCCTCGAAAAAGGTTGGTGAGGATTCCACCTACATCAGAGGACTGTTCAGTCGAGGAGCTGCCACCGATGTGGAAGTGTACTTGGAGAATGATGAGGCAGAATGTAATTCCCTGGAAATTTTCATGAACAACTCGAACTCGTGTACAAACCGATTCATTGCACTTACTACAATCGGAGGGATAACGCCCAGCATGATGTATTCGCCATTAGATCCGATCAAGAATGATATTAGGAGTGCAAGCACACTCGTTGCGTATAAAGCGCCGCTCTCAATGACGACGATGAAAACTGGTAAAAGATTGGAAAGGCCTCCTGGCATAGAACTGCGAGTGTGATAAATTCGCCATGCAATTGAAACTGTATTATTTTGGTCATCAGTAGCCAGCAGAGCACGTGAAATAGACGTACCGGTACAGATAACGCTGACAAACATGGTCAATGTGTAGAATGTAGTGATACACCCTGAAGTAGCGGTGGAAACATTGGACAGCGCATATTCCCGAGAGAGGGACCAGACGACATAGTACCCGGTAGCTGCAAAACGACAAGATAAGACATTGATTGAATAATACCCTTCGAAACCCTTACCCGCATTGACGATCAGCACGATACAACCAGGGATGGCAACAAAGCGGCTTCTATGGTTAAGCACATGACATCGCCAAACCTACTCTACTCAAAGGGATATCAAACATTCAAGTGGGTAAACTTACAACTACACCATCAGCAAGAGTGGTTTGCGTAATGTAAAGTGCCTTTGATGCGAGTTCCAACGGCGAAGCAGGGTTTGAATAGTAGGCATTTGCACCAATCGTATCCACCTTGAATACGAAGGCTTCTAGCGCTCGAACAAAATCGATTATAAGATGCTGAAGGCAACTGTGTTGAGCGATTCTCCCAAGAGGTTTTATCAGTACACTCACAGCTGTTGCAATACAGAGTAACAAGGTTGCCACAGGGACAAGAAGTTGTCGTTGAATGCCAGTTTTCTTGAATAAGACGAATAGCGTCAACCAGTATAAAGTAAAGAAAACGCCTGTTAAATGTTTGAGATGACATCATGACTTCGAGTTCAACTATTCCAATGGTCGGCAACGCACCGTAAAACAAAGTCTCGAGGAACAAAGCTAAAAATGAAGCTTTGTCCAGAGGTATGCCCATTATGAATACAGTAATGTGACTGGACCAATCGGGTCAGATTTAGACAGGAGATACGACCAAGGCAAGTTTTTTCGAGCACGAATAAGCGCAGGTAGTCGCCTTCTAGATAAATCGCAGTGCGGAGTTGTGCTGCAAAAAAGACTCATAATAGGTGTCTGGGCTGCAAAGTCAATCCAAAGAATTCTATTTAGCATATACCGTAAGACCGAGCATCGAAATTACTCACTGCTGTAACTGTCTAACCATTTTCAGCGTGGTCTAGTTCAGCCCTTTTTGATGTTCGTTACCCGATAACATGACGCCACGGACTCTGAGGAGTATTAATATTGCCACAGTTGACAACCAGCTGATGATGATCGATGATCTGCAGCATCATTATGGGGCGTAAGAGGCTGACATCTAGGAGCTGTTAAATTACACCTAAACCTCAGGATTCATGTTCCTAACCTTAAGGCCCAGCTAGCCATATCTAAACCGCCTTGTAGCAATGCTAGCAATGATTAAATTGTTCCATTTTTGAGCGATGCTCGGATCCCAAACGAGTCGGGCAATGACTCATCTATCTCTGTTTGAATCGGTGCATGATGCCGTGAAGGCTAAAGTACGTCCTCGTACAATATTTGAGTATGAGGCCTCGAATGTACAGAGACTGGTAGTCTCAATTGTTAGACATATCAGTCTGACATATGTTATGTAGCATGCACACCTATGTATCACAGGCGCACCATAAATATTCTGTCGCTATAGCGGACGTACCTCGAGAGACTATAGAAAAGTGATAAACCCATTCAGAGACGCAATTCTTAACTTCCTTTGGGAAGATTGATCGACTCCGCGGTCTTGCACAACGAATTCGCAATGCAATTGGTGGGTTTAGTTAGAGAATGACGTGTATTTGAGAGATGATCAGACTAGTACCAGAGGAAGCACGGACTTTGAAGAAAGGTGGCGCCCGGCTGTCGTCATAGGGTCGGAGTGGCGTGGCAGGCGAAAAACGGAACATTACTCACTGTGCATGTCCATACTTACCTGTTCCAGCAAGTGTTTAAAGCTTGATCTCGTCTCGAAAGGAACAAAGCATCCGAAGTCAAGGCTCACATGTCACTGCTTGCAGGAAGACATCTGCAATAGACTCCGGAAAGATACGCTGCATTTGCTTATCTCCCCTGACAAGATTGATATCAACAGTTATCATATACCTCTAAAATTGCTTCAGAATAATAACGTACGCTGAATATCACTCTCATGGCGTGAAATCTGCACTTCTGGATTACACATCAAGGAATTCGAGGAATATGGATCCCTCGCGGGCCCCACGTCAAGACACTCTCAGGCTGGAGTGTACATGAGAGTGTTGCCTGTCAAGTGGCATTTTCATGATCAACCGATCATCCTGTGTCTACAGGAGGTTCTCGTAACCTGCTTGTTGCACCAGGGTAAGAAAAAAAACCATCCCTTTTCTGAGATGGTATGCGGCAGTATGACCATCATTTGCATACCGCGACCGCGGCGTATTTCCAGCAAGGAGATAAACTTTCCTTTTCGCTTGCTCGACGCTGAGCTTGCGAAAGTCCGTGCTAAACATTCAGGCGGAGCGTACTGCAGTGGTGAAGGATGATATGGAGCAAATGGTATCTGCGCGGGAACAAAAGTTGACTACTTCGACCGGCACAACCGGCACCTGCAAATTCTTAAACTCCGTTCTTCGCCCCGATGGCAGCTTGGCCGATATAACTTAGCCCCTGATCAGCATGAGGTTAGTCCGTGAATTGTTTATTTGGTTATCTACGCTAGTACTCGAGCTCATGTGAGCGTAGATGGCCAAATAAAAATCATTCATTCAATGCATCCGTTGGGAATCGCAGATAGTTGGGCGCCATCGATGCGTGTATCTTTCTAATCGCGATATTCTTGTGAATCCTACTTAGCTTTACATAGTATTTTCTACTTCCACAATAACGGTATCTTCTACAATGTTCTATGATCTTCGTCTGCGTCACATTGACATCCGCCGTCTACCCTATCTATTTCTTCAGTAACGAGCGCCCAGTCATTTCTAATGGAATTAATTCATCAATAAGGCATCAGACCCAACTGCATACAAGTCTTACCTTCTGGCTGAGTCAAGCCCATAATTGCCAAAATAGTGGGTGCAACATCAGCAAGTGCACCCCCCTCTCCTTCGCCGTCTTCCTCGTCGCTCGCAAACTCAAGACCCTGGGCTGTCATGATGAAAGGCACCTGGTTGGTAGTGTGTGCAGTATGAGGGGCACCAGTCTCCAAGTTGATCATTTGCTCCGCATTTCCGTGGTCTGCAGTAATGAGCAAAACGTATCCAGCCTCAACGCATGCATCGTAGACCGTTCCGACCGCCTTGTCAGTAGCAGTGATAGCCTCTATCGCAGCCTCATACACACCCGTGTGGCCGACCATGTCGGGCGGGGCAAAATTGCACATGACGAACTCGTGCTTCTTGCTCTTCACCACCTCAGCGACCTTGTCTGCGACACCTTGGGCGCTCATCTCTGGCTGCTTGTCGTATGTAGCGACCTTGGGAGATGCGATCATATGGCGTTCCTCTGCAGGGAACTGTTGCTCGAGCCCGCCGTTGAAGAAGAATGTAACATGAGCATATTTCTCTGTTTCTGCAATATGCGCCTGGGAGACGCCTTGTTTAGAAAGCCACTCAGCCAAAACGTTGGTCATGGCTTGGGGAGGGAAGGCTACTGGGAATGGGAACTCAGCGTTGTAACGGGACATGGTGGTGATATGCTACACTATGCAATTAGTTTGAAATAAATGTTCGGCAGATATACGGACTTACCAGGTCTTTAGGGATATCTATTTCGATGGGCTTGTCCGGAAGTCCGATGACGGTCGCGATCTCTCGCATACGATCTGAGCGATAGTTGAAGAAAAAGAGGGTGTCTCCCTCCTTAATACGTCCCTCGTCTCCGTTTACGATGATGGGCTTCAAGAACTCATCGGTCTCATCTTTGTTGTATTTTTCCTCTATTTTTTCGAGAATATTTTCACCTTCTTCGCCTTCGCCGTGAACGAGACCATCAATAGCGATCTTGATGCGCTCCCAACGCTTGTCGCGGTCCATCGCGTAGTATCTGCCAACAACCGTGGCAAGCGTACCATACTCAATCTCTTTCATAAAGTCCAACAGTTCTTGTGCGTAACCCTTAGCCGAACGAGGTGCAGTGTCACGGCCATCGCCGAAAAAGTGGACGTAAGTGTGAGGAACGCCAGATTCCTTTGCAGTCTCCAAAAGTGCCTTGAGATGCCTAATGTGGGAATGCACACCACCATCTGAAACCTATGGAGCGAATTTAACGTGACGCAATGCAGGGCCGTCATCGTAATATACTGACCAGACCAAGGAGGTGAAGACGGCCATTTCCGTCCTTCGCACGCTTCATGCTCGCAAGGATCGTCTCATTTTTGTGAAATTGCCGTTTGGCAATGGACACATCGATCTTGACGATATCTTGCCACACGATGCGGCCTGCTCCGATGTTGAGGTGGCTGAGATATGGATATAGATCAATCTTGGTTAGATGGGATAAATCGGAAACGCATATTGTACACACCCAACTTCAGAGTTTCCCATGAGCCCATCGTTCAAACCGACCGCATTTCCATGCGCAAAAAGGGTGCGATAGGAATGTTTTTGGGCAATGGTATCCATGTTAGTGGTGTCTGCTGCATCGATAGCATCACCTTTCATGCCCTTCTCTGGAGCGATTCCCCACCCATCGTGAACGCTGTAGTTATGATCGTCAATGAACCAAGGCCTTTACATTCAGATGCCACTGCGCTACCTACATCAGACAGACCTTGTTCTTGACCTCGGGCATGGTGATCACAGTATAAAGTTAGGATGATGGGAAGTCTAGCTGCTTGCGATGCCTTAAGTGGTGCACGTAGTGCTGTGTTTGCAGGGCACAGAACAGGGACTACTGACAAAGCAGTACTGGTGCCTTGGCGATAAAGCGATCTTTGCGCTGAGTCTTGTCCGAAACGATAATCTTTCGGCCCTCGGGTTATCGCCAGGTCCATAATATTATATTTCAAACTCAGCGGCTCGAGCCAAAGTGGTCTCATTTCACAACTTCTCTCCTTCATGAACAAAAAAACCTGGTTCATTAACTATCTGTTACGGAACCCTACTACTACTTGATATTCAAGTTATTGCGCGACGTTTACAATGATAAAAGTACACATTTATTGAAGACCCAATGTGGACCGCCTGACTAGTAGTATATGGAGGACCTGCCCCTCGATGCGTAGTATGACCCCTAGTACTTGGATTGACCCCTACTAGTATAGTACAGTTATTCCCCATGCTGACAGTTGGCACACCTCACATAATGACCACTTCCACTGTGAGGCCGTCTGGCGAAATCTCTGCTTTGTTGTGATGCCCATGGATAGTTTGACCGACTACTGTCTTGTGCCATATTTGCATCGTACAACTGGGTGAACCATTCATAGTCTTGCGCTGTGAGCGTATGGGTCGCGTTTGATGACATTGCAGTGTCTAGTGCACGTGCCATGTCAGTCCATTGACACGTGACTTCTGCCATATTATGCGACCACTCTGCAGGATCCTCGTAAATCACACTGCTACCTACACAAAGTCGCCAATTTAGTTGGTCTCTATAATATTGCCAAGTTTTGCCTTACATGATGGTGATTGAGAATGTTCATATTTGTGATTTCCTCCGTGAGACTCAATCAGTGCCTTCTGTTGCGATAACAGATGGTTTTCATCCGCCAGGCGTCTAAGCTCACAGGAAGCTTCAATGTGCCGTCAGATTAAGAAAGACTACATAAAGAGGTGAACAGACCTCTCCTTAAGATTTCCTGTCTGGTTCGCGGATCATCCTTGGCCACCTCCCTCAGGGCCTCTCGGAGCTGCAAAAACCCATCCTCTTCCTTCTTCCTGTATCGCCGCTGAGCAGCAGATCTGTTGTCCCTTGCAGGTTGTGGACTCTGCGGGCTTTGTGGGATAGGAGAGTTGAAGCTGTTCATGTCGAAGAAAAGGTTCACCTGGCGTGGAAGGCGAAGGCTTCAAGTTGATGTGGTGATCGACTGGGGTTAGCGTTTGAGAAGTGCGCATCTTATAGGCACTTCCGCACCACGTTGACCGATTGAACACCCAGTCATTCAGGGTAAGTAGTATAACAAGAACAAGAACAGTATTTGTGGTAAGTTCATTCTTACAACGATTGTTTCGGGCCGAACTGAAGTTTTCTTGAAGGTGAAGTTTATCCCCAGCAACTTGGCCATAGAGATCACGAAGAAGATCGGAAGGGTTACAGCGACCTCATGAAACCCCGATTTGTTCTCATACTACGGCTAGTTTCGACTTTTCCCCGTCATGAACGGAACAGTTCACTTGGGACGCCGTGTTTGACGCATGCGATAATTCCCTACTTACAGTAGAGGCGGCCCAACGAAATACTCTACCGTACGTTGCCGGAGTTCCGCAGCGTAGTAGGCAGACAGCCTGTGATATGTTAGTCTGCGTTCTCAATTTGCGAACTTGGTCAATGATGTCGCGCCCTAATGTTGCTTATCAGATTGTGCACAGCATTTGGTCTCTCCATCAGCCCGGACAATGTGTACCCCACGTTTTCGGCAATTGGCTGCTGAAATGTAACCTGCGGGAAATCCGGGATATGAAAACTTCGACTTCTTCTAGTAGGCCCGAAAGCCGATCGTTGTACGAGACAATGTCCCCATCTCTAAAAACAACCTGCTCAATTCCAGTTATAGGATTACGCCCAGGTCTGCAGATATGGTCTTGGAGACTTTCTGGCGCCGTATCAAAATCTCATGCTGCTACTTGGTTTTTTTGGTTTGTCATTCAAGCGCTAATATATTTAGCCTGGGGGTTGTGCAGTATACCTCGGCTTCGACATAACCCACTTTAAACGGCTTTTTCTATTATTGTACATCTATGGTGCATGTGACTTTGACATGGGGTACTTTCACCTCATGACATGACTGGCGCTATGCGCCTAATAATCGGGGACACCGCTAATTGTGTCCCTAGCCATGCTACCCCGCAGTCAGTTCGTTGAGGCTACTCAGAGGACGGACATTTTTTGTTTAAGATCAGAGGAGTGCCGATGGCATATGGGCCTCCTTCTCACCCTTCTCGCTGACCCACTCGCAGGCCTCGTGATTTTAACCTTTTTGAATACAGCCATAAGTATATCCGTGGAACGCCACGGACACGTAGCAAAACAAAGGCTTTTCCGTCAATAATGCCTGGCCGATCCAATAGGTCCGTAATTCGATGGAGGAGGTATCAGAAATGCTCAAGATAACGAGTCAATGGAGGTCGCGTCGCTGGGGGCTGACTTGGTCACTTGCCCTTCGTTGATACCCTTCCACCAAAAAATGACTCGATGGAGGAGGCACCAGAACCACTCAAGACAATGAGTCATTCAGGGCTCGCTGATCTGGTGCCTGATGTTAAGGCTACAGCTTATATTACGTTGACCTAGCGCACCTCGTTCTTCTGTAACACAAGATGGATTTACCCGTACGTCGTACGTGTTTTCTGTCCATATTGATTGGCTACAGTGCATCCGGAGCTACGCTAAATTATGAAGCACGGGTGTCACAACTCTAATCATCGGTATCCACTTTTCTTCCGATGTTGGTACGCGAGCATTAGCTCCAACTCATCTTTCAAGGGTGACTGTATGCACTTCCACTTAAGTCCCCCCTGCATACGTGAATCCGCCGGCCTAGCTCTCTGAAGGGGAGGGAATGGGTGTGTGTTGGTGCTGCCTATCTATTACAACATTGCGTATACTCCAGGACCCCGGACACCAAGACACCTTCTGCCTCATGTCAACTTCTGCGCAGTACTCCTGATATCTATGCCTGCATCGCTCTGACCCCTGAGCTAATCTTCACGCTAACCAATACTGTACTCCCCACTATGGCGGCCCTCCCGTACTCCCCTGCTGTTCCCACTGAGCCAAATAATCTTGTAACCACTCGAAATCTTCATCTGATAGTATTATAGCTGCATGCGCCTACTCAGTCCGGAGTACATGCGACCGCAAAGAACCTTACCTTCTGGTTGACTCTCAGCACCCACAACATTGTTTGGGAACACCCCGAGCTGTCGTTGCAGGTCAATTTGTTCTTGTCCCAAACGTCGGAGACACTCGGCCGCTTTTGTCTCGTCAGCGTTGCAAAATGTAGACTTCAAGATACTCACCTCGTCTCAAAATCTCGCGTCGTCGGGAGCGAGGATTAGTGCGCTCGACTTCATTCAGGGCCCCCAACAGATTGCGAAAGGCGAGCCGCTCCCTCTCGCGATAGTCCCGTTGCAAGTCGGACCTGTTTTGCGGCCCTTGTGATGGTCTCTGGTTGTCCATAGCTTATCGAGTTCCGGCTATTGAAGAAGCTAGTTCTGAGGACGGAAGATTCCTATTCCATGGCTTTATATCTTCACCCCACGGCCAAGGTACAGAATGGAACTTCGATACTGGCCACTTCATATCAACCGTTCTGTCATGGCTTTGATGTGAAACACAGGAAGTAGCAATTATTACATGGTTAATATCTCCTCCGAGTCATACATGCTCCACCCCAGCGCCCCGTGGTCCAGGGCGTCTCGCGGTAGACGCGTCTAGTCCCTATCGGCGTGGCCTTTCGTCCGGTTCGGCCTTACTACTTACTCCTTACACCGTCTCACAACAATACCATACTACTTCAGTCGGCACCGCGGCCGTCGTAGTTCGGCCTACGGCACCCAGTCCTCAGCGCTCAGCGCTGGTCAATGCTTGTTAGCGCCTGTCAAAGTTCACCTCGCCAAGTGATTGGTATCGTCCGCGTGGCTGCACCAACTGCACTGCATCGGGACCTCGTGAGATTGAGTAAAGAAAACGTGGTGATAAAAGGTGGCTGTCCCACCACCCGTATGACCTGCGTGCACTGTGTGAACGTCCCCCCTTCTCAAACCATACTGCCTGTCCTCTCACCCCTTCAACCACTGTAATTTCCGACCATCACAGTGATTGTTATTCCGTACCACACGCGATTGCCAGCCCCCCTACCCACACCGGATGGATGTTCCCGACATGGTTCGCTTATCAACTTGACTCATCAGAGACCAACACAGGAAGGTCGAGATGAAATTCGGCTGAGATAGTATATTTATCGCAAAATGAAATCATACATGCGGCACGTCCACACCAGATTCACTAGCCGCATCTACAACCATCTCCTGTGCGCGCTCCTTGATGATGGCGTTTAGAGAAGCCTGAAAACGTCCGCAATGAACTTGCGAACACCGGAACATACAAAACATCTTACAATCCGCTGGCTTCCTACCAGATAAGAAAATTCTGCCACACGACTTTCAGGAGTCATATCGAGGATTTCTTGCAGCGCTCCCTGATGCAGCATGACGAAGGCTGCGAAAGGGTTCATGCCCTCCACACTAGCAAGATCCGCTTCATCCTGAAAAGAAGATGGGCAACAAAATGTACACCCTACAGCATTGAATGAGAAGCACGGAGTGAACACACCTCGTGCTCGTCGACCTGTAGCCACCCCCTATCTTCCCAAAGTGCATTCCCACCTTCATTGAAAGCCCATTCCTGAGCCAAGTTCCCAAAAATCCTCACGAATAAGGCTACCTCGCCCACATCATTGGCAAACGCCCATTGAATCTTACACTCTGCATTCTTCGTCCCACAACCCTCGGCGATGGTCAGGAGCCGGCGGAGCTTCTTAACTGCTTTGAGAATGGGGGGCGAGAAAGCATAGGGCATTAGTTTGACGTTTTTCGTACTTATTTCTGCCGTAAATGCATTTGCGCTTGGGAACGCTTCGAAAATGATAAGGATACGTGTATACCGCCAGGATGCCTGCGAGATGCGATCGACGAGTCCTTCAATCTGAGAGGGGAGCGCCAGCAGCGGCGCAACTACCACGGCTGTGTCTGGATCCATCGCGATGTCCACCCCACCTAACACATACCTCTCTACGAGATGCACCCGGCACTCAGGGGCCTGCAAGGCCCGGACGAGCGCACGTTTCTGAATGAGAGCCATACTTGCAAGATAAAAATGGTTCGTAGTTGGTGCGTTCCATACATCGGGAAGATGCATGGTGTAGGTGTCGAGGATTTCTACAGGTGCAGCACGGGGTGGCGAAATGCTGCCGAGTTGCAAACCTTGGGGTTCAGAGGAGATGATCGTGGGAGTTACCGACGGAGGCGGGTCACGCATCCCGTTCTTGTTGCGCAGTGCCAAGTAGTCATCTAAAAACCCTCGTGTAGCGACGGCGGCGGCCATGGGATCATCCAGTCGTCTGCGTTTGAATGCAGGGAAAGCGGTACTAGAATCCGTTTCCGGGCCAAAATATCGTAAGAATGACGTTATGTTCGCCGGTTGGTCCTTGTCCGAGATGCCTTGAGTTTTATTTGGGCTGTCGGTATCCGGTAACACACTTCGTTCCTCATCATCACCCGAAAGTACAACTAGATCGGTCGGACACCTTGACACCCGCTCGCCTTGTGAGCCAAATGAAAGCGGGAAAAAAGCGGATTCCGTATATTTGTCTTGGGAGTAGTTAGCCATTGCATAATCTTGGTCAAGTCCTCGGAGAGGGGGGCTGGCCGGATATGGACTTGGGCCGTGCCGGTGCCGTGCCAGCAGCGGAAAAGATGAAGATGGTCCTTCGTGGCCTTGATCCCTATCTTGCTCCTGACCTTGATGTTGGCACACATAGTAGGGGTTATCCTCCTCGTCCTTGTCAGAGTAATCAACACCATCGAGTGAGTAGACGGCTTCCAAGGGACTCGGATCGTCTTGATCTCGATAACGCGTCTCATTGTCGTGGAGGTTGGGGAATGCAACACCAGAATAATCGAACGCAATTTCTGGATCGCCGACCGTAGGCCCAGAAAGGCCATTATCTGCAACATCGGAGTCGTCGACAACGTTGGGAATACTGTCCAAAAGGCCAGAATCATGAAAGACAAGGCGAGGGGGCTTCGCAGGCTGATCTTCATTGTCCGTTTCAAGTGAGGTTTCATCTCCGCCATTGAGTTCATGACAATCTTCACCATATTTAGCACGATGTTCATGCAAATCCTCGAATTCAGGTAGGCCGGCGTGAAGCCTTCGTTCTCTTTTCGTCAGCACCAGTTCAAATCCCTCTCCTAGTATAGAGGACTTGAGGGAGCGGGGAGGTGAAAGACCAAAACTCCCTGTGCCGCGTCTGTCTTTTGATTTCTTCGATTCTGCCACGTTGGCCGAATGACAGGGGGCAGTTTCGAGGTCTGCGAGCAGTCCATGGATCTTTGCTTCGTTTGCTTTGTCAGCATAGCCCAGTTTCACGAGGTCATCCAGAGCAGGTTCAGCGACAAGAGAGACGCTTTCGTCGGTTGGAATCGGGGCCGCGAATTTAAAGGGCCTGCGCGTGCCGATATATATGAGAGCAGTTTCGAGACGACGACCACAGGGCGCTCGTATTCAAATTGGGCTAGGAGTGCGGATTACGTACCTCCAAGATAACTCCAGGTTAAGTGGCTTGATGCCTTTTACAGGTTCCAGTGTAACGTGCCGCTGGACGTTTGTATTTATCTTGCCTCTATGTATGAGGGCCCTCATGTTTGTAGGTTGTAGAGAGGGCCCCAGGTGCACGGTAGGCGAGGGAAGGTGTGGCACTGCCGGGTGACGGTGGTGTGAGAAATCCGAAATTTTGAGAAGACACTCGAAAGAAAACATCGAGAAAGTATAACAAAACGAACGAAAGACTGTCATCAACCCAAAAAAAATGGCAGAAACAAACGCACCATCCATCAATGCAACATCCTTTTCATCCAACCTCTCCTTCAATACACACCCCTCGATGTTCTCCTGCTGCACCGCTCGGTATATATGCCTGAGAGCCATATCGAGACCCTGCTCCACATCAATGTCTTCCAAGGCCTGATCTTGATCTGGCTTCTTTCTTCCCGCATGCGTAGGCAGAGGTGAAGCAGTACAAACAGAAGGTGGCTGTCCGAGCATAGAGTCTTCTGCATCAAGGATCCTCCCATCCTCTGCGCTTGGGGAAGAAATAAATAGCGGAATATTGGGATTCTGATTCGTCGGTGCTGTAGTATGGCCTTCTTTTGACTTCGCAGTAGCCACAGGCTTCAGGTGCTCGATAAATGACTTGAGACTGAAAAAAACGAGTGAGCGAGCGCTCATGTATGGACTGCAGCACACACCTGTTAGAACCCCTTGGTTTCAGTGAGTGTGGAAGTATGTGTCCGGGTTTGTGAATACGCGGGATCTCTATTTCGTCTATCAGACCATAATGAAAAGCCAGAAAAGCATGATTGGGGGGCAAAGTCAGATAAATGTATTGTATATATGAATATATGCTCACCCATTCTAGCACTGAAAAGGCTTGTAGCAGGCGTGCCAGGCGGAGTCGGTGAGGCCTCCCATAGTTCGTCGATTTCGGTGTCTTGTGAGGAGAGGGGCAAAGCGGAAGGCGGAGAAGAGATTGGGAGGACAGCTACGCATGTAGTAGTCAGCCTTTCCCCCACATACTGAGAATGAAGAACTGGGAACGACGCATGTACCCCATCCATCAACAATCGACATGTTGACGCTGTCTACATTGTCCTCTAGCTCCTCTTGAACGGGAACAGGAGCAGCATTCAGCCTACCCACGATGTCCCTTGCATTCGTAATACCTGTCCATAACGAACCAGGGCTGGCTTGTGATCGGGAAAAGAGGGGGGGAGAAAGTGGACGTTGAATCTGAAGCGGTGGTGAATCGGCGCGTAGGAAAGAAGCGACATGTACGTTTGTCTCGGTTAATTGTGCAGGTGGATTTGCCGATTTAAATAGCGAGAGGATATAAGTGCGAGTGGTGGATTCTATCGTGGGACGAACATTCCTGTTCCAAATTGGTAAGTGGTAATTTAAGAGCAAGAGAAAAATCGCGCACAGAACCTCCTCCAAGTTAGGTACATCCGAATCCTCGATTTGTGCTACCACTACAGACTTGACACCGGTGTGCTCGAATAGCGCAGGCTGTGTGCGAGGGAGAGATGCGCGGAGAGCGTTGGAACCTGCTTTCGGGGTCTGTTTTCGCGCGCGGTTGGTAAGGATGGGTGTCATAGGTCTGTATATCTCCGCAATGCGAGTATCTACAACACGTTACCTCAAGATAGTATGAGCGATGAAAGGGAACAAAACGGACACATGTGATCCTCCTCCCGCCAGCATGCCTCGCTGCGGAGTTCCCTGCCTTCACCCACAATAGTCTTGAGTGATGATTTGATCTTGCGCACGGTATCTCCGTCTGTAGTCAAGCGCTCATCAAGGGAGAAGTCGAGATCTTTCAGAGACCTGGCGAGCGTATCGAGTGGATCTGGGGGTAGCACGAGCACGTGCGGGTCCGCTAATGGGACAAAATCTAAGGATTCTGTGAAGATCTTCGCCACATCTTATGTCATATGATGTATTCTTGGTCGGAGAGCATTGCAACGGACCTGCTCGAGCTTAGACTCGGTATATGCGACATGGTCTATGGTGATGTACTTCCTAACGTAAGGAAGGAAGGTCTGGCGAATGTGGTTGCGGATTGTGAGCTCGTATTCGGGTGATATTTCAGATGGATCCATGTGTGTAGGATGAAAATCCCCGTCAGTAGACCCTAATGATAAACGTCAGTTAACAATAAATATTACAGAATTCAAGGACTAGTTGTGTCACGTCACGCTGGTCACGCTCGCGGTCGATCGATTTGCAAATATCTGTGCTACTAGGCTTTGATGCTCAGTGCTCCCTCAAAGTTGTCATTGTTCTCACTATGTGCCTATAGATTTATCTGAAGACCAGCGGTTCAGTAAATCGCCATAGATGCACATCTCACGAGCGAGTTTACACCCTTCATTCTTGCGACGACTCGACATCCTGATGCCAGTGGGCCTAGGTGTGCCACATCATGAATAGCATAACTCTTAATCTGCTGCTTAGTTCCAAATACCTTAGATGGTTATACCTCATTGATCGACAGCACGCTTGATATGCCCGTATCGATATTGGCAGGATGATCCTCTCAGGTGACTCCATCATGCAGTACAGACCCTCGACGAAACAAACCCCAGGTTCATGCGAGTTGGGTACCCGCTTCAATATAGTCTGGTGGTGTCGTGTGATATATGCAGTGTCCCTGTTTGCGCAATGACTGACCATACCTCGTGACCATCACAGATTTACCATTGTTCACGGACGAGTTGAATTTCCTCCATTCTGCATATAATTGCGTTTTGTCAACACTGATTGTTCTCCCTGAGCGTGTGCCAGCTGTGATAGATCATATTGCAATGCCATTCAACACCAAAGTTTCTTTGGCAGCCGCTCCAAGGACAAAAAAAGACATGTCGCACGTCTCTTCTTGAAATGCCGAGATCGAACATGGCAGAGCGGGAACCTCCCGCGAGTTAGACAACACATCGCCACTCGGCTTCAGGAGATATAGAGCTCCTGTCGAGTCGAATGTTTCAAGATCTGGTCTATCTATATGAGACCCACGACTTTCTTGCTGTCATCATCTGTCGCGAGTACCGTCCATTCGCGCGGCCTCGCACCTTAGATTGCAACATGACCACATAGCTCATGCAACCTTCATTCCCGCATGCGTAAACCGTTGTCCCGTAAGAGCTGAATTCTTCGAAGTGATCGCTCGTTTACCCGGCTCCACTTTACGCGATCATTCAGCTAGTCGGTTCTCATCTTCTCAAGTGCGGGGAACTTCCTCATGGACTGGTTACCATCTTTCGCTCGTCAGAGGGTAACGCACCTCGGGGAATCTAAAAATACCGAGTCGAGCTCGAAGCCATCGCGGATACCGTCAACTCCTCTGCACATCGCAGAATTCAGAATCGCTCAGAACTGATGCAAAGAACAAGTTCCCCAAGTTTGTAGTAAGTAAATTGTGTTCTCACTTTAATTAAGAACCAGAACCGTAGAAAGAACCTTCGCACTGACTCAAACCTGGTTGTCGAATAGTGCAGACAAATAACAACCTAAGCTGCCGTTGGAGTGTGCTCGGTGCCACGACTCGCAGCCCATGTATCTGGTCCCTGTAACATGTCGGCGTCAATGATCCTATCCACCACAACTGGTGCACTAGAGGAATTCTCACCCTTCTGTTATTAATTCTCTGATTCCTTACTCTTCTTGCCAGCCACTCGGCAGCAGTAGAACCACTCTCGAAGTTCTTGTCAGGTTGCTTCTTCACAGCGTCTGCGATAATGGGACTGGATTCGACAAGGGCCCGGAGAACTTTCGAGCTGGTCGGACGGGTGAAGAAAACTAGGGACCACCGCTCGTATGCTGCCTGTGCACCGGGAGGTGGACTATCCGTGATGATTTTAGCAAGTTTGCGCAAGCAGGTCCTCACTGGCATGTACATACACAACGCGGTGAATATTGGACTGCAGAATGCCTCCGCTGAAAATAGATAGCGCATCTGCAATATTGCAAATAGCGTGTCCAGGGATGGGCTACGCGTTGGTGAGCGTCCGTTGTGACCACCTAAGATATTCATGCTTACTCTGATGTAGGACCACTCGTCATGACCAGGGGGCATTACTTGGAGTCCGCCAAGCCGATTGTGCAGGAAGGTCTGGTGAAACAAATATTTCCGTCACTACAATACCCAGATATATCAAGCGACTCACCAGACTGCCAAAATCAGTATGGGCAGCTAGCATAGCTCTGTCCATCGCTTCCTTGTCCTGCACGGGTGGGCTGCGAGTGCATCTGACCTCGCAAGCACTGTGCTCATCCATAGCATGCATGCTCTCCAAAGTGCCTTTCGGCAATCCGAGCTTATCATCAAATATATTCAACACGACATATGTCACATCAAGAGACTTGCGGACAAATGGCGCAACGGTGTTTTCCATGCGAGCGTTTATGGTCGATGGATAAGTGAGGTGAACGACCCGTGGATATGCGAGCGCATCGTCTTTAGAGACATTGATGAATTCGATGTTGTCCACGAATTTGCCTGGATTTTTGTCAGTCTACCGCTAGTGATCTGGTCTGGAAGTACGTGCCCGTTCCATCGGTCGCCTGAGCTCCCACTTTCTTGTATCTGATCAAAAATTCAGATAAGATAAGACACGCTTGCCAGTGTGAGCCATATCAATGACAAACCCGAAAGATTGTCCGTTGTCCCCTTGCTCGAACTTCAAACGTTCTTCGAGGGGTAAAGCCAGCGTCTCTGCACCCACATCAAACATGTCGTTGACTTCTTGATCTGCGCCATGGTTCTTTAAACTGTCCGAAGAATCTAGTAGGTCCGACTCATGTTCGGCAAACGATCCAACTCTTAAGACGTACTACCAGAATCCGAGCGTTGTCGCAGCCTCCCACAATCGATCGATTTCCTCCCTGTCTCCAGCCTTGATAAGCTCAAAATCAACAATCAAAAGCGGATGTGTTCGAACATCATCCGGGAAAGGGGGAAGAGTAGTTCCAGGCATACTAATCTAATGAGAAATCGTATCAAACCAAATAATGGAACAAAACCTACTGCAAGGATTAGACAGCAAAGGAGAGAATGCTTATCAGAGTGAGTGCGCGGAAGTGGGGCGTTCAAAATTATATACCACTCCGTGCACGCAGATACTGAGATAACATCCAGCTGACTTCAAGACGGCTACTTCATCGTGCGAAGAAAGCACCGGACCACATCCGTGTCGACATTTGTTCTGGCCGCAGTGCGTCCCACATGATCATGATAGCGTACGTCCCGCCTCGCGAAATCAATCAATACCACAAGAACAGCTCAACCCTTACGCGTATACGCTCCACCTGTCAAAGAAGGACAGGGTGCAAGGGTGGTGCTTGTACCTTTTCACACGAAGAGCGAGAATAAAATTGATTGAACTCACTTCTCGGCTAAAACACCGTCTGGTTCGACTAACACTGCAGTGCTGAAGTGGTAGGTAATCTTCTCCCGGAAAACTGCGTATTACGGACCAAAAACACATAAACCTATCAAACCGATTTAGTAAGGCCGAGGCGTATAGGAATTACTACTCGAGTACTCGCCCATGATCATTTCCGACCTGATATGGGCGTGACCAGAATTTCTGTTTTCGCCTGGCGATTGTTCCTGGAATTGATCGCCGCCGCTGCACTGATTACAGACCGCAGGACTGGTCGAGCTCTCGAATCCGGGAAGTGATCGTTGGCAAATGAAACAGGATTTAGAAAGGATAAACTTCTGATAGAAATATTTGATTCGCGAAGAGCTGAGGGGAAGCAAGCATGCAAACACTTCTGAGTGGAGTAGAACACAGAGAAGGGCAAGTCTCGACCGGCTGGTCGCCAGTAGTCACGATACATATATAGTCTTGTATGGCAACTGCAGTCAGACACAAGACTCGTCTGTGGATTAATGGCAGAGTTGATTTCGCCTGTCTTGACTTCGACTATGGCATGGCGGTCAGTTTGTATCCGTTTTGGGCCAGTGCGCCAGAGCTATGTGCTGACTAATCGACGACCTGGTCCCCTATGGTCTAGACCTCTTCGAATAGATTAGTCTCCCCTAGTCAGGCCATAGAAGAAGTTTGTTCCTTCTTGATTCTAATATTTATAGAAACAACTGGGGTCCAATTGTCGTTGAGCTATAGTCTAGTTCTAACATTTTCAAATTCATACGAGTACAGATCGGTATAACTGCAACTGCAACCGGGCGGGGTACAGTCCCAACCCCGATATTTCTATATCGTCGAGGATTCCGGGTCTCGATCGAACCAGCTCCGGCAACTAACATTCTCGCGTTATCAGTAGCAGATCCAATCCACATTATCTTATGTGATAGATATATTTTGCAGATACTTTTCAATGTCTGCTTGCCATGGCCAGTGAGATCCTTGATGAATCCAAAGGTACAGATTGCTGTCGAGTGACAGCTTGTAAATGGAGAAATAAAAAGGAAGAAAAACCGAAGAATGGAGATCGAAGCACCTGAGGCTCGCGTCTCAGAATGGATTCCTTGTCCGAGACCACTACCATAGACTAGTACTACCATTCGGCGATAACAATGATTAATGAAAGACTTTTGCGAAGCTAATCAAGTAGCCAATCGTACTGGTTTGATAATGGTTAAAAGTGGCGTAGAGCCTTGATAAAGTTCAATATTCAATTGTCAGCGCTTCGGTATTCGTGGAGTCCGGGAGCTCCAGTCCGCCGGACAGTTCAGGGATCGCCTCCAGAACGATGGAACGAATACCGCTCGATGTTTCAGACTTGCCGTCATCGAGCGCATGCCCAACGCCCACAGTTATGAATGAAAATTGTTTTTTAAACATTATACTCACTAACAAAGTGATTATGAACACACCAACGAAACCATCAGCGCCCAAGATCATATCTCGTGGTGGCTATGGGAGGCCTGAATGACGGCAGAGTCGACGATGAGGGAAGCATTTCCATATGTCCTAAAGTTAGCCGAGCCAACAAAAAAAAACATTAGCCTACCCTATGTAGCGCCTCGGGTCGCATTATTGTGCATCACTAACACCGCCCACAAGGCTGGCAGTCCGAGGAGAATGAAAGAAAGTATTTGCAGGTCGTAGCAGAGACGTAAAGAGACGTGTGTTGGAGGGTGCGGGTGGTGTATTAGGTACTAGAGTATGTTGTTTGGCGCGGGCCCGAAGTACTAGTACTAGTGGCGCTCGCTTGCCGCCAGGCCAGGATTGTCCGAGTTACGTGATCCCCGGCCGGACTGTTTCACCTTCCGAAATTAAATTCTCTTATCAGGCTCAACTTTTCTTCAAGTGTGCATCATGGCCTTCTGATTGTTAACCTGAACTCTAGCTAGGAATTTGAAATAGCTTCGTAGTATTATAGCCACGTGCATGCTGCTACTAGCTAGAACTGGACTTTGGTAAACCTCAGCGAACTACAAGTACTGAAGAATTTGAGTGTGACGGGTTAAACAACAGATTCCCCAGCCTGAGTGCTACTCCATGGCACACTCTGGCACAGAAGTGTTGTTCGCCCCCACAGTCCGAAGGAGACGGCGCAATAAACGTACGGCATAGATTTATTGCGCGCGCAACTCAGCGATAGTTTTTTTCTACCCATGAGCGGCGGTGCCAGACAGACATCTATGTACACTGTGAAGCGCCCTCCCGCACAATCAACACTGCACAGCAAGGTTTCTGATCGTTTGTGGGAGACTTTGCGAGCTTTATTAGGTGCCGAGGAAAGGTTAGTGTGCAAGCGCTGAGGCGGTGTTTACAGAATGATGAAGGTGGGAATTCGTTTAAAGCAGTGGGCGCTGGTCCACTTTCCACAACGCAAACCAGCTCTATCCACGATCATATCGACCAAGGTTGTTAACACATATGCCTTGTTCGTCTGCCTATATAGAATTCAGGTTTGAAGGAAGATCCGAATTATCAGGTTCAACGCGGATTTAGCCTGTAACGTACGGGAAGCTGACCCTGCTTATGTGGCTGTGCCGCTACCGTATACGAATTCTTCGAACTAGAATCAGAGAATTCTATTACTCGCGATGACGAGATCAGTGAAAGCATGCCTGACCAGCTTTCCGATATTAATTTTAATCATCACGTACCTACATAAAGGTGCAGTGGTGTCTAGCCTTTTTTTTGTGGTTGCTTTTCTTTTCTTCCACTTCCTGTCTTTACTCCCCCTGGACCTCTCAAGTTCCACCTCAAAACATGTTGTCTGGCGATGTAGCCACCGTCGCGACGGTATACGGTGCAATCCTTCTGGGCACTTGCATTGGCTGCGGGTGAGTAATGCGTCGTCTGTTATCTGGATGCCTCTCACGTTGTATCAAGCCTCACTGGCATTGTGTTCGTGCAAACCGTCTTGTATTTCAAATTTTACCCCTCGGATTGCACACAAAATAAAATTTTGGTGAGTTTGGTTATACGTTGCTCCCCAAGATCATTTTCTAACTTGATACTTACTCAAGGTCTTGGTCGTCTGGTGGGTGTACAAGTTCGACATGGTTTGAAATATTTCTTACAGTCGTGCAGGGCACTGGACATGATGCACACAATCCTCATCATCGTTTCCGTCTGGGAGTCTGTCATCGTTAATTTCAATAAACCAGCAATGATGGATGTTATCCCAAGGTGAGTCAGCTGGAATGCTTTTATTTGCACCATAATTTATGGTACAACTGCACTTTAGGTCCTTAGGTGTTCGTATTCTCTATTGCGGTCAACTAACCGGTCTAACAATGCTTCATATAGCTTTCTGTAGCTATAACTGCCGCGGTCACCTTCCTCGTCCACTGGTTTGTTGCTTTCTACACTGAATTGGCATGACGGTGATTTACATTTGTTCCTGTGCAGTTTCTTCGCAAACAGAGTTCGTAAACGTCAGTAATTGAAACTGGTTACCGTGTACCTAGCTGAGCTTCTTTCAGTGACAAAGAAGTGGTATTTCGCTGCACCCCTTGTACGTGGTTCAGCTCAACCAATTTACCGTCTTTAAATCTAATGTTCGATGGTTAGGTCTTCTTGGCATTTTTGCGTCTCCGTGAGTTTCTTTATTTTTTATTTTTGAATTGTTTATGCTCATCATAAAACCGCAGTCGCTGCATGTAGTACGTTATCCTCGGCAAATTGTTTTTTATATAATTACTAACGGGTTCTTGCAAGTTTCGACAACCGAAATGTGAGTTTCACAGAGAGTTTACAATATTTTATTTCCTTACGTGAATCTTTGTAGCTTGCGACTTCGCCACTACTCGCTATTTATCAAGCCATTCCCATCAGTAAGTGGGCGGAAACGCCAAGGACATTGTTCAAAAGCTCACTTCGTAATGTAGTGGGTGTTCACTGTTGGTGTCACCCTATCTGCATCTGTGGAATTCATTATCACCGTCGTCATGGTCACATTCCTCGGACGGAGTCGCACTGGTTTCGCAACGTAGGACCTCTCCTCACTTCATGTCTATCTCATCTGACGAGTCATTAGCATGAACCACATCATCAACTCATTAATCTTGTATACACTCGAGACTGGAAGTTTTACTTGGTAAGTACTCACGGCCATCATTCAGGATGTCGTTAACATTTCCTTAGCGCTGTCACAATTGCATCCCTCATTTGCGTAAGAGGCATTTATTTTCAGAGGAATGTCTTCTGATGAACAAATCAGTGGATGGTTATGCGACATAACTTGATCTTCCTCGGAATGCACTTCGCTATCTCGAAGCGTACGTGTGAATTCATAGTTTTACCCTGCAAATGACTAATGACTGATCAGTGTATGCCAATTCCCTTCTCGCCACGTAAGTCAAATCCTCCATGTCCTTCTACCAGCCAACTAATATTTGTTAGACTAAACACACGCAAGCGCTTGCGTTCAGACCATACCTTCTCGAGTCAGCGCGAGGCTGATGTGTACCCTGCCTCGATGAACATTCACAAATCATCGGTCCGTATTCCATATTTATTTATCATGCGGTGACACTCACTCTTCTTGTGGGTTACAGCAACGTATCTTGGGTCCTTTCTCACCTAACAAGAGTGTACGTATATGTCACCGTTTGCCCGGTAAAACGCGCTAATGATAACATTTAGGCACACTTGAACGTCAATGTTGAGACCACCGTCGTGTCTGTCATTGACGAGCCTTGCGATGACTACGACATGGTAGACATCGAATCCAAAGGCTGTGACACCGCATGCGGAACAGAGAAGGACAGTAAGGAGTTTCTACATTAATCCCTGCTTTCTGTCTACAATCCATGAGCCGCAATCCTCAGGCTCCTCACTCGGCAGGCCCAGCCACAATGGGAATATGACTGATATTGTATCGCGCGACATATTGAACTGCGCTGCTCTCAGTTTTGCCTTCCTGTAGTATAGTATAGCTAATAGCTCCACCACGCTCCTTGCACATTACACTCGCTCGTTCTGACTACTCCTTCGACGTGTATCCTACGCGTACATCTCGCACTTACTCGTACGGCGTATACACACCCCTACTCTATTGTATATTCGAACCCGCTGCTTACATTTCATTATACTGGACTCTACCAGCACTTGTATCTTTGGCTCCAATTTTCATTTCCTGCTTTCGAGGTCGTTTTTTCCTGGTATTTGGTTCGGTTGAGAGTATTCGTCGTAGTTGATTGAAAATTATATTTGCTTGGGATACTATCAGTGAATGTGTTGTAAAGTTAACTTGGTATCAACTGCATGAAATAAAGTGAGACTGAGAAAGACGGGCCTGATTTTGAGATACAGATACACGAATATACATCTACGATGTAAGCAGTCGCGTCTTAGACTGGCGACTAGCTGGTCTATAAAAACACACGAGCTGCTCACTAGTCTACGTCATCTCATAAAATAGAAGAAAAAACACGACACAAATTTTATTTATGAAAAGCAAAGAGGACAATGCGTTTGTACCCATGTGCTTACACAGTAACGCCTGGCGCGCTATCGGATAAATTCCGCCAAGCAAACATGATTGCTCACGACACAAACAAGTCTCTCCTCTCCAAAGCAGTGACACACCACCCGACGGTAGCACACCTACGACTCCATCGCATCCCCCATAACCGCATCCTCTTGACCCACCTCCTCAAACACCAAGCTGCCTTGTTGCTCCTTCAGCCACTGCACACTCCGCTTCTCATCCATAAAATATGTGTACGCTCGACGGAGATCTTCCACGTCCACTGCATCCGACTTCCGCTTCCGTGCGATTACTTGCGCACAAGAAATCAGGTTGAGGGCGTACCGCAGGGTCGTGGATGTTGCCATCGAGGTAAGAACGCTTTGTGCTTCTGGGGTTAGGGTCACATCCTCTTCATCGCAGCTGCGTTCATAGTTTCAGTGACTAGAAATATATAAGATAGAAATTAGGACTCACCGGATTTGAATGATCTGCTGGATGTCTTCTTCGGCGTAAGGCTTCGTACTGACGATGAGGACACGATCGAGCAGGTCAACGGGCAGTCCGTGCGGGCTTCTGAACTTCGTTCCTCGTATACGTGACATTCCCCGATTCGAAGCCATGATCACCAAAGGAGACAGCTCGTTCTCAAGCGCACGGTTCAAGAATGAAAAGCACTCGATATCAAGCATGTGTACTTCATCGATGAAAAGGACCTATATCAGCGTTAGTCACGGAGCTCTATCATCGAGAGGTGACATACGCCAGGTACGATTTCTGCTTTGCCTTCTTCCCTCCATTCAGCAACCTTGGAGTTGATTTGGTCACGAAGCTCAGGTTTAATCTCGCCCGTGTCTCCTGCGAAGAGGGCAAGGAAGCCTTGCGTCCGACTGTTGATCACGTCGATCTCGTGTAATGATACTGTGTGCACGACTTCTTTTCGTTTCTGTATTTCGCCCTCGGGACATTGCACGAATTTTGTCTGCAATTTCGATTAGCACCGCTTGATTCTGACCGCAAAAAGATTGTGGACGCACGTCTGCACCCATGGCATCATAATCTCTTGAACGCGCATACGAGCGACCAAGTTTTGTGACCCTCCCTGACGTCTTGTCGACCACTACCACGTCGCCTGCAAGAACCTTCTCTTTAGAAAGTGCATCTATCATCTTGGTACCCAGGTCGTAGATAGTTTCCATATCTGTCGTTTTTATCGTGAGTTTACCGGTTTTAGTGGCCTGCGGAAGGTAGTTAGTGCCCGTAGCTTTGATGACCGAGATATGGCACACATACGCCAGTTAGACTGCGGTCGATCTGGATCTCGACAACCTCTCCTTCAATTATCTCACTTTCTTCTTTGATGCGCACGCCGATACTCCGCCGTATGGCTTGTGTCAGTGCTTCAGTCTTGGACATCGACAATGAAAACACCTCGCTGCCAGCGATCATCGTAAACGGTACATCCGAGCCTAGGGTCTGTGCCATGCCTGCAGAGTGTCATTCATCGTGTTGTAAGTCGATCATAATTATAGACCTACCTAGTGCGATAGCTGTCTTCCCTGTCGAAGGTGGTCCAGCGAACAATATAGCGCGTCCCGCTATCCGTCCCTCTTGCACCATCTTGATGACCATGCCTGCAGCTTTCCGTGCTTTGGCTTGTCCTACCATACCCTGCGAATTGGCTCGCGGTTCAAGACGGTCGTCAAGCCCAAGACCTCGGATATGCGAGTGTGCGCCTAGCAGTCATTAGTTACTAATTACTCTCAACGCATATGAGTCTTTCGCGCACCTATGCGCTCCATTTTGGTTATCTCCCGCAACTCGGACATTCCTGTAGATATTTGAGCAGCCTGATAATTAGCATCAGCATTTTTCGTATGGCAAACAAGCTTGGATCTAGGAGTTCTCCTACCATTGTTTGAGTGATGAACGAGTAGAGAGCGCGTCTGTTTGTTCCGAACAAACAACGTTCCTCTTCGACCTTCTGAAAATAATTTCTGCATTTTCCGTTTCAGCACACTTGAAATTACTTAGAGCTGTTCCGTCAACGAACCGCGGCATGTTGTGCGTTCGTGCACTGCGCACTTTTTCGTCATTGGGCGCTCCATCGAGTTCTCGGGTATTGACACAAGTGTTCCGAACGACCAATGCAACCAATTCCGTAGCTCGCACTTACGCTACACATTTTGCATCGGGTTCAAAAAATGAGCCTAAAGCTACATCTCTAGATGTCGACACGAACGTCTTCAAGACCTACAAACCCGTTTCTCCCGGTATTCGTCACCTTCGTCGACCCATAAACGACCACCTCTACCAAGGGAAGCCCGTTCGTCTGCTAACGGCTTGCCTCCGCAAACATGGTGGTCGTAACTCTCACGGCCGCATCACCGTCCGCTTTCGCGGTGGTGGTCACAAGCGTCGTGTACGTCTCATCGACTTTATGCGCACCGAGCCTGGAGAGTACGATGTCATCCGTATTGAATACGATCCTGGACGCTCAGCACATATTGCTCTTATCAAAGCACGAGATGCCACTGTGGAGGGGAAGGCGAAGTGGAAATACATACTCGCTACTGAGGGAATGAGGCCGGGGGATGTGGTGCAGAGCTATAGGATGGGTATGCCTGAAACCACGGGTATGCTCCGTACCAGGACGGTCAGGCCTGGCAATGTTCTTCCTCTTCGGTTCATTCCTACAGGCACGGTCATTCACTGTGTGGCACTTTCACCCACGGGCAGGGCGTTGCTCGTGCGCTCTGCTGGCTCCTTCGCTCAGGTCGTGCACCACGATGAGTCTGGACGGTACAGTCATGTGCGCCTCCAAAGCGGTGAAATCCGCCAAGTCGTACAAGATTGTTGCGCTACCATCGGACGCGTAAGCAACCTCAATTGGAAGGGGAGGAAGATAGGAAAGGCGGGGAGAAATCGGTGGTTGGGGTGGAGACCACGAGTCCGAGGTGTTGCCATGAATGCGTCAGTATTTTTCTATCAGTCAATTGCGTGCATCATATTTAGTCACGCTTTTTCATTTGGAATTTTAGCAAGGATCACCCTCATGGTGGTGGACGTGGTAAATCCAAGTCCAACAAGCATCCTGTCTCTGTCTGGGGCTGGGCCACAAAAGGCAAACGTACGCGTAAACCTGGACCCAAGGGCCCTAAGAACAGTAATAAGATGGTCATTCGGGAACGCCCTAGGGGCAAGGAGAAGCGCGCGGGTGGTTCTTAAGCTAATTCTGTTTTGTCATATCCATCCTAGTGATTCTGACCTTGTTTTACTGAGATATGGGATGCTTGCGTTCATTAAGGCATGCTCGGGATTGTAATACCCTTTATATTGACCGTGCGTGGACGGACAGACCTTGATAGGGATGTGATCATTACTAGTCTAGGGTTAATGTGAGAAGTTGACACTGATCTCAAGTTAAAAATTGCAACGTCGGTTATGGAGAATTCGTAACTACCGAATTACGATCAATTGGCGTGAAAGGACATTCGACAACGTAGAAAGGCATTGACTGAACAAGTTAACATTGTAACAGTCAATCTATTGACCACTATAGCGGTGGTTCGATGGGGATAGATCACACCGAACACGGTCACGTGGGAGGCGCGTATTTGATCTCCGCTACCGCGTTTCTTGTTTGCTGCAGGCGGCGTGTCACTGGCATGTAGTCACCTTAAATACGCGTACACCCGATTTCTTGTCCTTCTTCCCAACATCCTTCGTCAATCATAACCATGGAATCAGCTACACTCTCCAGGACGTCTTCGTTGGCCAGCATATCTTCCGGGGATGATACTGCGCGTCGTACGCGCAAACGCTTTTCCACTGTTCAGCTTATGATGCTGGAACAGCTTTTCCATCGGACATCCCACCCGACGCGAGAGGAACGCGAAGCCGTTGCAAACACAGCAGGAATGTATGTCATTCCCGGGACATACGTCACTTTCTCCATATCTGACCGTTGACCACAGGGAAATAAAGTCTGTCACCATATGGTTCCAAAACAAACGACAGACGGAGCGCAAAGTGGCCCTCCATAATGCGACGAACGTCTCCAATGATGAGGACCCTTCCTCTCCATTATTCGCGCATGGACATGCTTCTTCGTCACGTCACGTCCATTCCCGATCAGTTTCTTTTTCGAACTTGCATACTCCACGGAGACGGATAACGCCTCCTCGCCCGCGTCCCTCCCTTGATCGTGTCGCGGCACGTTCCGAATCACGTCTCCAACCACCCCGCACACCTACGAAGCCTCATAATCCACACGCATCACTATGGGACAATATGCCCTCATCTCCACTGGCACCTGCCAGCCCTCCTACGCGCGACTTGATAGACTTCATGGGCAGCGGGCGCACCCTTGAATGGGCATGTGCTGCGGCACGCCTATCCGGAAGACGTAAAGAAGACGAAGCAGGTGCTGAAACGGAAGACGAAGAAATGGAAGCTGTTACGCCGGATGGGAGCTTAGGAGCTGGAGATGACGCCTGGAATAAGAAAACTGCATTTCCCGTCCAGAAGCGCGGGCACGTGGCTCGGAACCTGAAGTTTGCGCCCGTGGCACTAAACGGAAGAAAAAGTGCGATTCAGGACGACGATATGATGCGAGCTGCGCTGGTCTTGTGTGGACTAGGAAAGCGCAGCTGAGGGATCGTTAATAATTATCAGGCGGTGACATTAGACTTTTGGCACGCACAACACTAACCTTATTACTTGCACATACCCTGCATCTTCCAAAATTGCATCTTCACATTTGTTGTCATGTTGTATATATCATATTTGTACGCTCTTCGGGAGGACTCCGTTATCTGTGTGAATTTTGAAATGAAGGACTCGGAAGAAACAAACGATTGAGTCAGCGCTGATGCATTCCTGTCAAAGAAAAGGTCAATGTAAATCCTATACTCGATTGACTCGAAAAGGTCGAGATATCATGGCAAGTCAAATCAGGGGGAAGGCTAGACTGTTGTTGGACACACTCTACCCTCCTGATTTGATTGTGCAAATCATCTGAAGGGCCATTTCAGATATCTCATGCGTGCATAGAACAGCCACAAAGACATCCTTGACGCACTCCAAAGTTGCGGGACGTAGTTAGGAGAAGTGATTAAGTGAAGCCCAACAGGGGAAACGACATCGATGAATCGTGTTTGTGCTCGTTAGTGGCGCTATGTCGGCATCGTCCGAGCCGTCATCGACACTATAAACAGATCAGACCTTGGTTCAGGCGTGCATGGGAGCCCGAGGCGGCTCTCCTTGATTCCCTTGAGTATTTGTATCCATTAAGCTGTTCTGAAAAACATAGTCAGGCTCCTTGTCATCTCCGTCATGTCAAATCCTGTCGTCGTCATCACAGGTGCATCCAGGTTAATCCCAGTCCCTATCTCTGAAAACCTTGTGCTGACCATCTAATATTCAGAGGTATCGGTCTTGCAGTCACTCGTTCCTTACTCAAGGAGCACAGCGCTCGCGTCGTTACCATATCCCGGACTCGAACACCAGAGCTCAACCAACTGATTCAGGAACACGAGCAATCATTGTTGACTCTCGAGTGCGACATGTAAGTACCAAACCTTCAGCCTGGGTTCATATTACATAGAACTTATGGTCTTACAATCACAGCACAGATGAACCCGCGCTCAAAAGTGCTATAACCCGCGGCAAAGACCACTTTGGACAGATAGACGGCCTAATCCTCAATGCTGCTACTCTAGACCCCATAGCACGCATCGACAATGCCGACATCACCCTCGATGACTGGAAAAGCTATTTCGACATCAATTTTTTCTCGCTTGTTACTGCTATCAGGGCCTCTTTGCCTGGCTTGCGAGAATCGAAGGGTAGGATCATTTTTGTAAGTTCAGGAGCAGCTACCGGAAACATATATGGATGGGGCGCATATAATGCTAGTAAAGCTGCTATGAACAGCCTGAGCAGGTGATCGGTACTGGACCGTGTGAGGAGGCTTGAACTGATTCTATGAAATGGATAGAACGCTCGCAAACGAAGAACCTTCGATCGTGTCATTGGCACTTGCGCCTGGGAGAGTCGACACTGCGGTAGGTCTGGACTGTATCATGTCGAACATAGATCTCAAATACCGCACAGATGCAGGCTATACTGCGGGATGCAGGAGTGCAGCACATGAAGGCGACCGATCATAAGGATTTCGTCGATGCCTACAATGAAGGAGCCCTGGTCAATCCACACGACGTTGGATATGTAATCGCTGCTCTCTCATTACGCGCTCCTCTTGCGCTTACTGGGCAGTTTGTCAAGTGGGATAATGAGGAGTGTAGAGAATTCCGGAGGAAATGACCTGGTAATATATTAGGTTGTGTCTAGTATACTGTATGTGCGCCGTTTATGTACTGGCATGAGGTACAAAATACTCACCAAAGTAAATGTGTATCAACGGATATTCTCCACCGTCGCATTAGCATCTGCTCAGGGCGACTTACAAAAGTAATGCAATATTCCCGCAGTTCGGTTCTGAGCCTAGGGTCGACCTTGAACTTTTCATGATTAAATCATACTTGGTTTGACAGCGGTCCAAACTCGGCTGGCGCACACTCCGCGTCTTAGGGAAATACGGGATGATCACGACAAAGGGTTCCTTTGTACAAGTAACGATATGTTGAGCTAGGTCCGGTACGTGGCTAGAAATGGATGCCGAATCAACTATCGCACTTGCAGGAAGTGATACCGAGATTGTTCGTTTGCGGAACTTACATCAACGAGTTATATTACTATAGTGCCACTGGACTCTGTCAGTATCCGGAATGGAACCTTAGGTAAATAACAGTCTCTGCCGCAACCGGAATGGAGCTTTAGGTGAAACATGACACCAGTCGGACGCGAAAAGAGGCTGACCATTCAACCTGCCAGTGTTGACTCGTTCTGTCACGTAGAAGCGAAGCGAATAGGATGGATAGTGCAAGCAACGTACCAAGGAAAAGCATAAATACCCGGGCTGCAAACAAGTCTGCAGTACTGAACAACCCACCTCGAGAACTTCACAACTGACTCTCATATCCACCATGCGTTTTGTGGCACTTCTCGCTGTTTTCGTCGCTCTTGCTGTGTCTGTTAGCGCAGATGGCACCAACGAGTGCAACGAGGGCTATGACGAATGTGCGCCTGGCTATGCATGTCAGGTAAATACCGTTTCTTTTGCCATGGCGGACTCAGTGGACGCAGCTGACTTGCATGTTGCAGGCTGGGAAATGCAAGAAACTGCCCAGAAATAATGACTGACAATGTAGCCACGAGATGCTGTACAACTGTCAAGAACACAAGGTTAGATATCACCCACTAGTTAGAGCTATAGATTGACCCTCGTTGATAGATCGTCTGAAAGACCTGTCATTATTTAGATCGGTGGGGTGGACAAATGAATGTCTGTATCACGTACTGGTCTATTCAGATGTCTTGGGAAATATGTATATTGAAGCCATGAAATACTAGTGTCCATGAACGTCTGAGTATAAGGGCGACGAATGCGACCAAACATAGGTAGTTGGTCCTACAAATTGCCCGCTCAGAGACCCTTGACGATGAAAGGAATGAGAGTGCCTCGAAGTTGGTGGCCTAATGAGAAGTTGTCGCAATTAGCAGGGAGAAAAAGTAGCACGGGCGAGAGCCGTCCAGCCTTTCAAGAAGAAGACTCGAAATTCAACGGTCAGTGAAGAGGTGAATGTGGAGCACTAGTGTCAACAGGCAGAAATTCTCTGTCTCTAAATGCTAACGTAAGAAGCGCATTAGTAACAGCTGTGATCTTCCTGTCTAGACTTGTCTTCGACTTATTCGTGGTTTTCTATATCTGCTATATATCTGCTGGCAACGTTGCATGCAGAGAAGGAGCCGTTAGCATTGTACGATAATCACCGTGGTCAGTGGTCGTCTTAGTTACTCGACACCACGCTCGCTGCGTGCAACTTTCAGGAGAACAAACAACGACATAGACATGCCTTCTCATAGAGACTAATGAGCGCCGTTCACGTCATGACCGTTCACGCTCCAGAGACAGAAGAGAACGTTCGCCTACCCCAGAAAGTGGCTACGACCTTCCACAGGGTGTTTCACCCATATCGGAGTCGGACTACTTTTTGAAAAATACGGAGTTTAGAATATGGCTGAAGGAGGAGAAACATAAGGTCTGTCCTGCGCTACGCTTTCCTGAATTGAAGACATAATGCTAAGGTGTTCATCTGGTAGTACTTTGATGAGCTCTCAAGTGAGAAAGCTAGGAGGTGAGTTTTATGATCAAGATGTTTCCTTGCAAAGTTGCTCAAGAGGAATGACAGCTACTTCCGAAAGTTCGTAAAGGTAAGAAGATGCATGAGCTATAAAAATGTGTGCTGAGTATGTGATACAAGGCATGGAACAGAGCGAAACTACCGAGTGAGACTTCTTCAGTATCTCACAGTAGCCAATTCTGACGGATCCTAACCGATGTCCAGAGTCCCTATACTCCGAGGCCAACTCCCATATTTCATCAGCAGCAAACCAAACAGCTTACAAATGGTCCTTCGCATCTAAGGCCTCAGGTGTAGACGCAGGAACCTTGAAGGCTGTTCGAGAAGAGGTTGATTCCGCGACGTACCGGCGTGCTACTAGTTCATCCGATACCGGTGGAAGTCGAAGCCGCGTACACGGCCCAACTCTCCCTTCAGCATCCGATCGGGTCCTTGCCCGGGAGGCTGCGTCGGAGTATCAAGCAGCAGAACATAGCATGAAGCGTAAACGAGATCGCGCAGAAGCGAAAGAGCGCGTCGAGGACATGGTGGGGCCGAAAGAGGTCGGTAGGGAGGGCATGCTGGAGAAGAAGCGTGCCCGGAGAGAGGACGACCGTGCATTTAGGGAGAAAGGTGATGACGGCTTTGAAGCTGACGAGTCGACCCTCCTCGGTGGTGGGGATAGTTTCAGGGACCAGTATGTCATGCGCCCCTTCGCTTTCCTTTGAATGCTGACATCGTATTAGCATTGCTCGGCGAGATGCAGCAAGGAAACGATTCGAGGAGAAGCGTTCTGCAGGGAAAGAAGATAAAACTGCTGGTGTACGCGAACGTGCTGCGGCCTTGCGAGAGAAAGACAAAGCTACGATGGACATGTTTCAACAGCTGGCAAAGCAGAGATTCGGTTAATCACGATGCTTGTCCGTTGCTTGATGAATTGGTGAGTATCTTACAACATGTTTCTATGCGTGGTTATATATGGGAGTCTCAAAATGAGAATATGATTGACAAGCTGCTCGAATCTACGCCATACTGCTCTCCTTGAAGAAAATATAGCTAGCACTATTGCCTCGAGGCCCTCACATTCTTGCTTGAGCGGGGGCTGTCCCACGCCCTTTCATCTGCATCTAACATTCGAGCCTTTGTTGTATTATCAGATGTAGACGTTTCGCGTTCGCGGTCGGATGTTTCCTACGATAATCATCAAGGTTTACCCCTTCGAATCGGACGCCAGAATTCTGCCTTACCAGCGAACGACCGTCCCTCGATGAAAAATCAACCTAATGAGATAACGCATTACCATCAGCAGCCACTAGTACAACAAGACATACGAACCAAAGTGCTTATTTCGGAATCACACTGTAACGTGCACCCCACCTCCACATAGGATGCCCGGTGTACCAGTTCGGTGGTCTGCACCAGTCCCTCTGCCCTGCGTTTTGTCTTGTCCTGGTTTCCCCAGTTGTTGAAAAACATCTCTCGTGTCAGTCATGACAACATGAGGGACTGTCCGTTGGACGTACCATAGTAGTTGGTAATCGAAGAGTTCAGAATTAACAGGACAACGGGAGACAGGTGTATTTTATACTATCTCAACTCGGGCAAATTCTTCTTGTAAGCCGGCATATCACGAAGGCATGACGGTCCATTTGGCGAGAGGAGCCTACCAGTAAGTGTATAAAGGAGCTAGATAACAACACTGAACATCCATAGTACCGTGACGTGGTGCATGAAACCAAGAATGTGTTTGCATCGTGAGTAAATGCAGCCTAGGATTGGACGGTCACTAGGCTGTGTGTAATGCGAACGCATTGATTGGTTTTGCACCACTCGTTCAAGGTAAATCCCTAATGGACTTGCAGCAACAAACGGTCGATGACAGCCTGAGTTCAGTCTTCGTGGACATTGCATACTATCTGTTATTGCAGAGGTTCTGCTAATAGACCCCTAGACTCCAATCGTAGTCATGTGGGTGTGCAGGAAGAGGGGCGGGCGGGAAACACAGGAAGGAGGCGGATGAGAAAGACTCTTGGGCGGAAGGACAGCGAGCATGGCGTGACCATAAGGTAGATTTGGGGCGAAGGCATGAAAATTCCAAGGCAGCTATATGCAGCGGCAGGGAGGCGGGAGGTGCTCATCAGTGCTTGAAGTCAGCAATGAGCTGGCAACTCGAGGGACACGTCACAATAGTGAGTCATATCTCTGCTTTTACTCTGGCATCATGGCTGATGATACAATACCTAGTTCGAAGCCACCAGTACAGTTGCTGTCGGACAAATTTCGTACTGCTCGAGCAATACGAATGTCTGAATTTATCTGATCCGCTGAGCAATCAACTTCTAAACTTTGTCGCTGCGCTGGCAGGGTCGTCGCATGTTCAAATGAAGAAGTGATGAGCGAGAGATTGAGTTTTCATACCAAGGCCGAATTCTTGCAGCTTCTGTCTAAGTTTGTGCCATTTGACAGCAATAACAATTCTTCCAAATACATCAGGATCGAGCCAATGCATGATATAAAAGCTGGCCGTTGTCCTATAGTAGTCCCCCATCCTTAGTGATATCATTCGAGAACCCCTTCAGAAGATTCCGCATCATTTCACACAGAAAATGCATTTCTCCCTCCTCGCCATTGTTGTCGCTTTGACAGCATCCATGTCTGTCAATGCAGCAACTCCATGTGTGCCTGGTGATGATCCCGAAGCGACTTGCCAAACAACTAGCGATTGCTGCCCTGGCTATACTTGTTTCTATCGTAGCGTGAGTATGAGCAGGTCGCTGTGCATCCATGGCTCACCTGTGCACCCTAGTTTCCGGGATCAGGCAAGATCTGCCAGAACATGTGAGGATTGAGCCGGTAGCCCAAGAGACACATCACGACCGTGAGTCATGTTTCTGTTTTCACTTTGGTATTATCAAGGTTGATGGTACAAGATCTAGTTCGGAGCCAATCAGTAAAGTTGCTTGTATATATATATATGTTTGAGAGTGGCTCGATGACCAAAAATGCGCATAGGTGAACTGAAAAACGATACCTAGTTCGAAGCCATCAGTACAGTTGATTTCGGACAAATTTCGTACTGCTCGAGCAATACGAATGTCTGAATTTATCTGATCCACTGAGCAATCAACTTCTAAACTTTGTCGCTGCGCTGGCAGGGTCGCCGCATGTTCAAATGAAGAAGTGATGAGTGAGAGATTGGGTTTTCATGCAAGGTCGTAACCACTCGAATATAGGTTCTTGCAGCTTCTGTCTAAATTTGTGCCGTTTGACAGCGGTGACAATTCTTCCAAATAGATCAGAATCGTGCCAATGCATGATATAAAAGCTGGCCGTTGTCCTATAGTAGTCCCCCATCCTTAGTGATATCATTCGAGAACCCCCTCAGAAGATTCCACATCACTTCACATAGAAAATGAAAATGCATTTCTTCCTCCTCGCCATCGTTGTCACTTTGACAGCATTCGTGTCTGTCAATGCAGCAACTCCATGTGTGCCTCACAACGATCCCGAAGCGACTTGCCAGACAAATAGCGATTGCTGCGATGGCTATATTTGTTTCTATCGTAGTGTGAGTATGAGCAGGTCACTGTGCTTCCATGGCTCACCTGTGCACTATAGGAGCCGGGATCAGGCAAGATCTGCCAGTAGTAGTCGATTGAGGATTGATATTGAGCCGGCAGCCCGAGATACACGTCGCGACCGTGAGTCATGTTTCTGTTTTCGCTTTTGTATTATCGGGGTTGATGGTACAAGATCTAGTTCGGAGCCAATCAGTAAAGTTGCTTGTATATATATATGTTTGAGAGTGGCTCGATGACCAAAAATGCTGCGTAGTATGATGGATGGCGTATGACAGCATATGGCCCATCCGGTCGTGACAATATGATGCCCTTTGCGGACACTGAGTTGGAATGTGAAAAAGCGATTGAGGGTGCGATGACACCACCGACAGACGAGACCCCCTGCGACAGCAAGTGTGGTGCCCAACATGATGGAGGTGTTAACGATACCTGCTGCGTGATAGTAGACGAGATAATAAATGGAACTTTGAGAAGTGATGCCATGTTCGTGAGGAACGATTGACCTTTCAATGGTTACTTTTTATGCCCGTACGGCCACTTCGTGAGTACCCATTATATTGCCCAGGAATTGTCAAATATGGCTAGGGTTTCGAGGTTTCCTTTTACGAAGTGTTGTCTGCATAAGAACCCTACGATCTGTAGTGCGGCATTCGGGGTCGGATCACATTAGCAAGCAGATATGTATCATTGTTTTGCCCAGTTTCTTGTTTCAAATATATGCCCACCTCGAAACTGCGCTAGAAGATTCACTAATTCAGAGATGCGGCGCTTGCTCGAAATTTCTATTTCTCCATGAACTTAGTATCATGATCACGGCGGGCCCGAGTCTCCCTTTATCACTCCATTTATCACGGTATACTGAAAGAAAAAACCATATATGGGTCGAGTATATGGAACAACACACGAAAAAAAGAAACGATGATGTTTGATTCATGCCTCAGTCAACTCCCGCAGACGGCGAACAGTGCTAAGTAGATAGTCAGACTTAATGTCCAACAATGTGAACGGAGATGGCTCACCTCCGTACGGTAGCAGCCGCAGTCGTCGATACTGTCCATGCACCGCCAGCGATCGTCTTTTTGCAGGAGCTGCAATTCCAGATACCAACGGCGGTACGCTTCACGGAGTCCTGTGATGAGATGAGAATGTTGCGCACATGTGAACGATTTCGATCTCACCTTGCCGCAGAAGGTGCAGGTGTACCGGGCGTGCTGTGTTATCTCCATCTAAAAAATGCAGATCTCAACACTTTGTATGATCGTAGAGCAGGAAGACTCACCTTTTTCACCTGCTTACGAAGCGAAGCACCGTAACGCTAGATGAAGATGTCAAGTCAATTGTCCTGGAAGAGAACACATAACATACGGTACCGTATTTTCCGGTCACACCCACTTTGCGTGTACGTTTAGTCTGTAATTAGGGTCGTGGTTAGATAAAAACATGGTTCGGGTGATAGTACCCACCATGTTGAGGAGTAGAGGTCTTGACGAGGGGAGTACTAGACGCGGCAGAGTACAAGCGATAATGGGTTGTGGGAAATAATTAGATAAACTGTATAAGCAACAAGCCACACGGCTTGATCGGGTGCCGTTCGTGTAACTGTTTTCAAACTCCGCCATGTGAGTACTCCGTCTAGATCAAACGTTCCGATCATTGGCTTTAGGATGACGCATGTCGGTTCACCTCTGGCGGAACGGAAATATCATTACGCTCAACGCACTTGCTAGTTATATCTCGCTCGATGCCATCCAAGGTTTCCGTGCTCCTGACTTGAACTATACCGCTCAGACTTTGTAGCTCCTTGCGAACGTTATGATTCTTCCTCCGCCTCCGTCACTGACCCAGGTTCCGATGCATACTGGCCTCACACGCTGGACAATGGCCTTGCAAGCATGAAAATTTCAAACGCTGACACTTTACGATAGTTACTGGACATATAGGGTTACGATTGACATGTTCATAGCTAGGACCATGCACAGTACTCCTTACTTCTCATGTCTTACTTGACATCACAGATTAAGGAAATCTACGAGTCCTTGGCTATAGCCTTCCCGTCTGACAGGCGATTGACAATGACGATATTTTCAAGTCCGCATCAAACTAAATAATGAAACGTCTAGAACGCGAAGTCATGTTATGTCAAACGTTCAAACGTTCATCGACATCGATGGCATCCGGGTCACTTATGACAAAAGACTCTAATAATTGATGTAAGTAGTACTACTCCTCTGCTAACATTTGGGTGAGCCCTTGAAGGGGCACACTAGCATGATTTGGTCAGTCTCGTTCTCACCTGATGGTACTCGCATCGCGTCTGGTTCAGACGATAACACTGTGCGGCTGTGGAATGCAGCCACGGGACAGCCATTGGGCGAGCCCTTGAAGGGGCACACTGGCTTTGTTTACTCAGTCTCGTTCTCACCGGATGGTACTCGCATCGCGTCTGGTTCGGAGGATAACACTGTGCGGCTGTGGAACGCCGCGACGGGACAGCCATTGGGTGCGCCCTTCAAGGGGCACACTCACATAGTTCGGTCAGTCTCGTTCTCACCGGATGGTACTCGCATCGCGTCTGGTTCAGACGATAAGACTGTGCGGCTGTGGAATGCAGCGACGGGAGAGCCATTGGGTGAGCCCTTGAAGGGGCACACAGGACATGTTTACTCAGTCTCGTTCTCACCGGATGGTACTCACATCGCGTCTGGTTCATCGGATAAGACTGTGTGGCTGTGGAATGCAGTGACAGTGCTGCCATCCCCTGAGTCAAGAGAGCCCCATCCCTCTGCATCCTCACTGCATCGAATTACTGCATCTCCCATTCAAGACAGTCATATCACGTCAACCAACACTTATAACCATCCCCCCATTTCCTTCTCGCCCTGCCTGAAACACATCCTGCCTGATCCAGCCGACTTGCTCCCACCCCGCTCTGATCATCATTCCCCTTTCTTGTTGCAGCCTAATGGATGGATCATGGGACCCAATCATGAGCTCCTTTTCTGGGTACCTCCCGCTTCCCGACGCGCCTTTTATACTCCTTGGACGTCATTGGTGATACCCAGAGGATATCCTGAGCTTTATTTGAGCTGCATGGCGCATGGGACGCGCTGGTCGAGTTGCCGAGATGTGTGAGTTTTTAGTCTTTGCCATCCGTCCTCGCAGTTGCTAACATCAATCCCTCCAGCTCTACGTAACGATGATTTTATTGCTGCAATATTGAGTGTACTATTTGATTCTATGATTCCTTTCCTATTTATACCTAGCACCGAACCTGGATTTATGGTTGTCCGACCGAACGACGCACTGAAAAGCAGACTGGGCGAACATGCAATGTTGCTGCTGATTCATGAGAGCACGTAGCGAAAACGAATTTCATCAGAGACACCCTTAGACATCATGCTGATGTGTCACAGGTGGTTTGGTATTCCTGTTTTGTCAAAGATGTCATCACCGTCGGATTTTCAAACTCGACGTTCGGGTGTCTCGTGACAGCCAGTCTCGGTTGAAGTGTATGTGATGAAGAGGCTACAACCTCGCACGTACAGACACATAAGGACATGCTGATCGACTCATTTGACGAGATCATTGAGCTCAAACACTTTGCTCCGTGCGTCTCAGTTTATAAATTCGGAAGTGCCTGAAGACTAGGATCACGCTTGGAATCAATATCCTTGTGTGTTCCTGTCCCTCATCATACTTATTTGTCATCTTCTTGTTTGATTGTTTTTCCGATGATATATACACTGCTGACGATATCATGCAAGTAGTACTAGAAACGATATCTATATGAACCACCAGCCTGTTTTCAACTCCTAGAGAAAGTGGGAGAAAAAAAGCACAAGCACTAATGCAAGCGTTCATGTCCGTCCCACGTTAACATAAATTGGCCCAGTCCAGCGTGATTGTGTAGGTTTGCAACTTGACTTGAGTGCGGACAACTCGAGAGTCGAGGAATGATGCTTAACCGCTTACATAATAGTAGTAACTCAGCGACTGACCTATTAATAGGCTGCCCGAGGACGACTTGCTCGGGTCACGGCCTCGGTGTATTCAACGTAAGTCTGAGCTTTTTACTAAAAACCGCAGGCACAGCATGACTTTCACGTTTAAGCGCTAGCAGTGACTTATTACCTCCGTGTGCTATAATAAGCTTTGTTGAAAGATGAACAGCTCGGGAACGGATCATCTCTTCACGTCAAACATCCATGATGATCTGCAAGTGTAACAGTAAGCGTGGGCACTCCGAGTCGTTCTTTACGTCGCTGGTCACTAGGACAAGTGGTAAAAGGTAATATAGTAGCGTTAACGAAATATTTGTCATCTAATTCGATTCTTTTTCGCCTCCCCGCCGAACTTATATAGGTTTCTTCACCACTAGTGCGTTGCCTAGCATTTTCGCTCTTTTCTCTTTCATTCGTTGACCACACACTGTTGGTCCGTCTCTTTTTTGTTCAGAGAGATGTGGATTTCTGCGCTGCTGTCGGTGCTTGGTATAGCGCTGCAGGTGTCAGTGGTGACCGCCCAAGACGGCTCCATATCTGGTCCAACCAGCAGTTCGTCTGCTGCTGGGTATTCATGCGACCCTAGCCAATGCCAGTTGCCCAACTGCAATTGTGCTAGCACGAGTCCCCCAGGTGGTCTTTCTCCTGTGTGTTTTAACCTGTCTTTTGCCGTGCATCACTTCTGACGCGTGGGTTTTACAGTCGGACGTGCCGCAATTCGTTGTCTTCACTGCCGACGATGCTATTCAGTCTTATACGATCGACTCTGTCAATCAGTTCCTTGCTCAACGGCAGAATCCGAACGGTTGTCCTATTAAGATGACCTACTTCACGTCTCTCAACTACACCAACTACACCCTTGTCACCGACTGGTTCGTTGCTGGAAATGAAATAGCTGATCATACGTATGTATTTTGTCGTAGTCCTTCGTGCTTTTGATCATTGGCTTTAGGATGACACATGTCGGTTCACCTCCGGCGGACGAGATCAACGGCAATATCATTGCTCTCAACGCACTCGCTGGCATCCCGCTCGACGCCATTCAAGGTTTCCGTGCACCTTACCTCAACTATACGGCTCAGACTTTGCAGCTCCTCGCGAACGTTGACTTCACTTATGATTCTTCCTCTGCCGCTTCGATTCCAGTCACTGACCCAGGTACCGATGCGTACTGGCCTTACACGCTGGACAACGGTCTCGCAAATGACTGTCTGACTGTCGAGGGTATATGCAAAGGCCAGCCTAAAATCCCTGGTCTTTGGGAGATTCCTATGTATGCATTCTTTGACGAGCTCGGGATTGACGGACCGCACTTGATGGACCCTTGGTTGGATACTGCAAATGGGGCCAGTGCCGTCAATGACACTGCCACATTTGAGTACATGAAGAATACGTTCACGGCTCATTACACTGGGAATAGGCAACCGGTTGGTCTCTACACTCATCCCATTCATCTTTCGGTGAGTTATTCCCGTCTTACGATAGCTCGATATTGGCTAATGTCATACTTTAGACCACTTATCCTGGTGTCGACCCCCCGAACAGCACGATCCAGATGATCAATGATTACCTGGATTGGGTTCAGATGCAGCAGGATGTCTGGATCGTTTCGAATGAGCAGCTTCTTGCTTGGGTCCGGAACCCTGTACCGGTCTCAGAGCTTGATTCGTTTGAGCCTTTGAAGTGTTCGACTCCCCAGGTTGACTCGTCTTTGAAGATTTGCAATGGTATTCCTCAGAACGAAGCTGGTCTCCTGGAAGAGTGTGACTTCCCCGATTTCCCTTTCTTCACTTGCGTAAGTTGTTCGTGGCTACCGCGGTATTCATTTAGACTTAATCAATGGATTAGTATGGTTGCCCGCAAGTAGAGGTGTCCCCCTCAAACCCAAACCCACCGCAGCAAGTCCCGGCAGGCCAACAGATAAGATACAGATGTAACTATTTTTACTGTTATCTATTACCCTGGGCTGAAGATGTTCCGTAGTGCCTTCCAACTGCTCGACACCTTTCTGGGATCCCATTGCTGGGTCGTGCCTGTGTCAGTCCTCGGCTTGCGCGTTTACGGACAACTCGCGACCTATTGGGGTAAGTCGCAGTCTCGAGCCATACAGTTCGCTCTAACTGTCTTTTTAGCCCAACGGTGCCAACCTCACTGGGGGTGGAACTGGTGGAGATGGATTTGACGGTTCTGGTAGTACGCCGACGCCGACGTATATCAACTTTAATGGCGCCAGCCCCGTCAAGTTGTGGAGTGGCAGTCTCGTTGGGATGATGAGTGCTCTAACTGTGGGCGCGTTTGGCGCCGCGACAGGATGGGTTTTGGTTAACGTCTGATATGGGACTTTCAAGCGCTGACAATTTACGATGGTTACTGGACATAGGGTTACGATCATTGCTTTCCACGATGCTTTATTGGCTTTCTCATTTCCTTTCTCGCGGCAATTGCGTAGGCTAACTTCGATTAATAATCGGTTCGTGTTAATAGCTAGGACCATGCATTGTATATTACCTACTACTCGTTCGGATTTAATACTTCTCATGTCATACTTGACACAGTAGATTATGGAAGAAAAGTCAACCGTTCAGCTATAGGCTTGCAGGTATACTTTCCGCAATTGTGGCCAGTAGACAACGAGCCTCGGTATATTTTACACACGCAGCTATAAGGTGTCGGATTATGGTCAGGTTGATAGATAAGCTGGGGGGGTCAGGTAGGCCTCACTCACCCAAGTTCTACTGCTTCATGTGCTAATCGGAGACAAGTGACTAACTGAAGCTTGGCCATATTTCAAATTGATGATAACGAGTCACTGGCCTAAATTGGACACCATCGGGCTAACGTGTGCAGATTCTGAAAAATGGTAGCACCAATCGTTGAGATCCCCGAGACCCACTTGATGTTATGCTGCCCCAATACCGTGAGTGGCAACCACTTGGTTACTGGGCGCCATCATGCCGTGTCCGTTTCTGTTGACAAATGGACTTAGCAGCGACGAGAGTGGAGTACCAAGTATCAATGAAGACAAAAGTGGGAGCAAGCATGCGGGATGTGTCCCAGGAACCGGAATATACCGATAGCTGAAATTTAAAGTCCGCATCCAACCAACCTTTAATGAAACGTCTAGAACGCGGAGTCTTAAAATTCTGCCTATTACCAATACTTACCCGGCTCTTGCGTCCAAGTTGAAGCTATCGTATGATCTATATGACTTCCTCGCAGCACCCTCCAGCCGTAATCGACAACCGGTTCGTATCCAGGACAGTCAAATGCGCGCATCAGAATGGAGCAAAGTCTGTTCGCGTCCGATATCCGATCGATATTTGAAGCTCTTTCCCTTCTAAAGGGGATCAAAACTATCTCCCTTGCGATCAGTGTTTCCACTAGGTTATTGGTCCTGATCTTTGAACGAATGATGTCGCAATCTCCCTTTATGTGGAACGGCCACGCACCCAGGATTATCCTTCTACTGACTTCAGGTGTTATCCCCGTTCTCGTGTTCTTTTCCAAAAGACGCAGGGCCCAAAATGCAGGCGGTTCTATATTTTACTGGAGTCGCTAAGCTGATGTTGTTCGTGCAGTTGGATGATTTCCCGACTGTTGGCTGCTCCTTCGGCCCGTCTCGTTGTTTCAGTAATTTCTACGTGGGCGCATCCAGATTTCTCGTAGACGCACCAGGTGTCCTCAAGGAGGGATACGAAAAGGTATATCTGATTCCCATTCATCTCAGCTTGTAAATGACGCACAATGCTAGTATGGTAATAAACCGTTTAAGGTTGCAACCATGCTACGCTGGACAGTAGTTCTCACTGATCCCCAGCATATGGTGGAAATTGCGAATGCTGCGGAAGAAGACCTTTCGTTCCGTGAGGCTATGAAAGATGTAAGACTCTTATCGTCTCTTCAGCTAACAACCATTGACACGGCTCTGAAGATCATGGGTGTCGATGATGCATTAAAGATTAACGTCGGCAGTCCAGATCATGATCTTCTTGCCGAACTACTCAAGAGTCATATTGCTAGAAATGCAACCAAAATATGTGCTGAAGTTCAAGACGAGTTGCTCACCTCTCTCGAAACCGTTTTAGGAAATGAGAGTGATGGTAAGGATGCAATTCTACAGTTGACGAAGTGACGAATAACATCAAGCAGATTGGACCTCGATTCCCGCTTTGAGCACCGTAAGTCGAATAATGGTACAGACATGGCAACGATTCTTTGTCGGCTATCCCCTATGTATGTAACACGATCTGTCCTGTTCGACATTCTCACCATGTTCTGCAGGCCGCAACTCTGAGTGGTCTTCCTTGGTAGCCAAGATTCACAAGGATGTGGCGATCTCGAGCGTGATCAGACGTCTTGTGCCATCATGGGCATTCCCGTATGTCACACAAAAACGGAAATGAAACTGAAAACCCAGAACAAGTCCAGATTCTTTGCCAGAATGGCTAGCAACCTCGAGGCAAATGTTGATCATGCGACCATGTTGTTGGGTCCTGCAGTGGAGGCTTGCACGAGCGAGATGGACGAATATGCTGTTCCGAACGAAAAGAAGGTATGAAATTCGCTGCTGCATACCAATTCGTTGATCGCGTTTTCCGCAGTTCGACTTCCTCGCGCGACTCGTAAGGCGATCTACTGGTGAAGATAGTTTGTTGAGAAACCTTACGGCGCGTCTCCTTGGTTTCACCATCGCGGTGTCATCTGTATGTGTGATACATTTTCTAATAGTCTTCCTGACATCATACTCCAGACGCCCTCAAATGTGAGAAATCCCCCGGAGCCGGACGATCATTAACTGGTTTATAGACCCTTACCCACGCCCTATATCATTTAGCCATAAACCCGGAGTTTGCCCAGGTATTGCGGGATGAAGTTGATCCCATCGTACAGCGCGATGGCTGGAATATACAATCCGTCGCAAAGATGAGCAAGATAGACAGTTTCCTGAGAGAAAGCGCCAGGATCAACGGCGTATCATCACGTACGTTTTTCATCTAAACATACCTGCGACTAAGCTATGAACCATTTGCCAGTGGGATTCTTCAGGCAAGCGACGCGTGATCTCTCGCTCTCTGACGGCACATTTCTCCCCGAGGGTTGTACTATAGCAGTCTCCTTACCGCCATTTCACCGTGACAGCACCACATACGAGGCCCCCGATGAATTCAGACCTTTCAGGTTTTCGGACAATCCAGAACACAGCATAACTACTATCACGCCCCAATGGTTGTTTTTTGGCTACGGGAAACATGCGTGGTGAGTGAAAGATCTCTGTCGACTCTTGGGCTTTTGACGCTTATATGAATCGCGATGGTTATTATTCAGTCCTGGGCGTTTCTTGCTCACTTATCAGCTGAAAGTCATGTTTGCGTACATGATATCTGCCTACGATATTAGAATTGGCGATGAATGGACATCGCGTCCGCCAAACTTCATATTCGGGGAGGGAATCGTACCGAATCTATCTGCGCATGTCTCATATAGAAGACGGCGTGATGCGCACTGATTAATGGATGTTATTTATGGCATTGGTATTTGAAATCCGAGGGTTTGCACGACATGGAAAACTAGGATTGATGGCTGAATCAACCTGCACCGGTGATAGGCACTCGTACGATGAGTTTAGGGCAAGCGGGGCCCTCCAGCTCAATTCTCGGAGGACCCGCGATCAATTTTGATACCAGGAAATGACAGAAACAGAAAGTACGTATAGTATCTAGAATAAACGCAGTCATCGTCTCAGTGAATCACTAGTATACAAGCCCTAACATTGGTAGTACACGATAAGAATATATGCATGTTAGTAAGGGTTAATTTCAAATACATGTCGTGAATGATCATGAGGCTGTCATCAGTACGGTGGTCGAACTACAGAACATCACACCGGACTATCGATCCCATCGTAATTATCATCCTTGCTCTCCACAATCTGTTCGATATTTACTTGGATCTGTGACAAGTCAGAAAGGTCATTTAGAATACGTGGCAAAGGTACGCACCGGTTCCCTCCGTTGGTGCACTGCTTTTGATTGGGGAGTCTTTATTCGCAGCTGTGGTTGTGTGAGATATAATATCATTCGCATGTGACGGACCATGGTACTTACCGATTCCTGTTGCGAGATCGAAGAATCAGGTCCAGGCTCAGACTCCCCTAGAAAGACGATTGACATAGGCCGATTGCTTGAAGGAGTGTATCGATTTCCATTCCATATTTGTTTTCTGGCATTGAGACTACAGGACCAGATTAAACTGCAGCCCACAAATACCGCATCAAACATGTGACTCACGTAGCTAGAAAGGAGTTTGCATATACTACTCCAATAATATTCAGATGAGATAAGTTTATGATAATTTGAGATGGCTTACATTTTGCTACGACAAAGTGAAGACCTAGAAATATGCGGTTCGAAGGCATGGTCATCCACTGTAGTATTTGAGTGATCGAGACATAACAAGCATTAGGAATGCTCACGCAAACTAATGTTGCGATGGCTGCGGCGCTAAGGTGGCCTTAGCATATGGTTTATGGCATGCGCTTATATGACATACCATGTTATCGAGCCATTCTGAATTGCCCAGAACGTCAGGGTGTCGATGATACGCATAGTGCTACAAGCTGGTGAACACCAGCTGCACAGCAATGTCATATAATGACTTACCCTGTAAAAGATGGTCGGTTTTTGCGAAGGAAGTAGCACAGGAAAGCTGTGATCATGATATCCACGAATGCCGAAAGTAAAAGGCCAAAAGTGAAGACCCAAGAAAATCCTATCGGAATGTCAATACTGCGAAGCTGCCCACCACCTGCAGATGAATAATTACGCTGAAAAAATATGCTGTATGATTTCAGTTTGAGCCTACGGAAAACAAGTTTCAGTGACTATCAATCCTATTTTGTAAAACACTGCTCACATCTCGATATTCGTAACTGACGAAAATACGTGATTATAATCAAGATACATATGTGCGGTACTTCATGACTTACTGCTAGCCATTACTGAAGTAAGTTATCAAAATAAGAATAAGTTCACATTATTGCACTGCCAAAGTGCACTTACTTAAACGAGCAAAAGAGAGTGCAACCTACAAGCGAAAATTTCATCGTTCAAGTAGCAGAATCGCAAACATGAGACCTACAATTGGAATCGCTACAGTGAGCTTCTTCTTTTGCACTTTCTAGCGACATCAGTGTGGGAATCACAAAACCAAAGAAAGGTACGAAACGTTTATAGATTCGGTACGCAAAGAAGCTGAAGCTCGAGTCAGAACAGCATTTCCTCGTATAGCTTAGCTAACCTTTGAACAAGGAAGGTAATCAAAGCCTGGTAAATATTGCAGTAATGAAAATTGTGAGGTTCTATACATGTAAGAACGCACAGTAAGCTCAATCGCAGGCTATGGGGCCGCGTTAACGCCAAGTCAAAACGTCTAGAACGTGATTGCTCACACCAATACACCTGATGATCGATCGATTTTCCAGCTGATTATAAACGATGACATCACACATACCAGGGGATTGTGTCAACTTTACTGAGATCACCGTAGGTCGCAATGATGGAGTCCCAAAGGGTAACTGCAACAAGTGCGGAATGGGACAAATCAAGTAGCCTGAATTCCATTGACATTCGTCTCACATATATCAGGATACTGGGACGTACCATATTACAATGACCTTTGCAAGATGATTAAAAAGGTGCAAACTTGAAAGACAACGTGACGTACCAATGACTTAGTACGCCAACTCTCATGAAAATAAATCCGGAAGTACACGATGAACTGCATGTTAACACAACCCGAAAAGCTGTAAGGAGTTCTGTCAGACAGATATCATATTTTTGCATCAAGGTTGATCACGTCCCTGAAGGCCAGCAAGCCACCGACCATCATGGCTCCGTAAATCAGACCAATATTCGTCATAAAGATAACAAGTGGGGCGTTGGGAGAACCGGCGAAAGACGCCTAGTAGGCTACCCAACCCTATGGTATAGCTTATAAGTAGCTCAAGGCCTTGAAGGGAGGTTGCGCATACATACATAAACACACGCAGTAGACAGACTCTCCGGGCCATGCTCCGTTCTTAGAGGAATTGTCCCTATAAGATATACTTCGAATGTCAGTTTCTTGCATAGGCACAATACGTGATGGTAGAACTAACTTTCCCGGGTAATATGTTGTTTTTGACAGCACATGACAGCTATGTAGGGGCGGCTGGATATATTTGCACCGCGTAGCTCCATCTCCGCGCGTTTCTGAAACGACGAGAAGATCGCATCGTGGAATCCCAGATATAACCATGTAGCACTTGGGTGACTAGGTCCGACGAAGTTGACGATTTTTGTGCGCACGTTGATGACATTCCAGTCCCTCCTCGAGGCTACGAAACTGGATTAGCTACTATGTCGCGGTTTGTAATGTTTCACGAGCGTGCTGCATTGGGCGAGAAACAGGAGTAAGTCATGGTCACCTGGCGCACTAGTTAAGTTTCCAAGAATAGCAACGGCGAGCTCATAACTCACCGTCTGATTGAGTTCACACTCACGATAACAAATCAATCACTGATAGAGATAAACCAACCAGGGGTTACTGGCAGCTGGTGTGGCGGAAGAGTGACTGCCGCGGGGTACTAGTAGTGCTAGAGCCTAGTAGTACTTAGCTGTAGTAACTAGTAATACAGGCTTGTACATCAAAACAGGTCAAAACACGTGTTGGTCACACTATTATCACAACTATCAGTATTTGTACTTATGTAATGGGCGTAACGCTATTCAATTTTCCTCCATCACGTCGGACGTGGAAAGGCCGCTGTAATCGTGTATCAATCTACACCTACAAGCTAAGTCAAACCTTGTGTGACACGTCCAACAAATTCCACACTAGTTGCTGACTCCAACAGTTTCTCCAAGAATACTGTAACGCTCGAACCCGTTGCTCAAGTTGTTGTCGCGGCTATCACAAGTTGACAACATCTTAAGCAACGGGTTTGATGTTACCCTTTCGTCGTCAGGCTTGCACAGATGTAAATGGGCCTGCCAGTCTGTCCTAATTCACATCATCAATTTACACAGGTGTTTATTTCTTTTATCACGATCTACACACATTTTCCGTGTTGATTTGATTCATTGTCATATGTTTTCATGCTATGATCCTGTTTGCAGTGATTTAGGCCTCACTCGGGAACCGAGTCCGGTTCGTTTTTCCGTTTGGTCCATCAATGTCTTCCTGTTCGAGCTTAGGCTACGTGTCGGCCGGGCATGGCGTCCCGAACAGTGCTGCGAGTCTCTGTGGAGGAAGTCCCAGACAATGCACCAAGACTGGTGCTTCTCAACCTTCGAATTTACAGCTGCAGACGCCCGGTAGGAATTTCGGACGAAAAGCCGCTCCCCCATCGAGCTGGAAGAACGCCCGATAACATGTTGTATGATGATATGATGTTCGTCTTTTTTTTTGGTTTTCACTTGCATATACTATATTGAGACGTTCCACTTAGTCGCTCTTTAGTTCTCTGACTTTTCTTTTAATTCCACGATAGCGCTCGAATTTTTTTCCGTGTTGGTCGAAGACGCTGACAGATATGCTTGCATACAGTAGAAATGTTGGATTTTGCATTAGTCTGTTGTTTGGACAATCTTACACATAGTCAATCTCACCTGCTTGCATTGTCATCATTCGACATTTAAGGATCAATTCGAATATCATATTTAACGTGTCACGGCCTTGGCCCAGTGCAAAGCTTCACTCTGAATACGTCGAAATTTAATGATAATGCTCTCGAGACATGGACCACCGCCAACCCGAGTCTCCAATAGGAATAAAGACAACATAGAGGGGCTGATACTCTGAACAGAATGTGATGATGGCAAATTGCGTTCGGCAACTCGTCTGGGCCGTTGATTCTCAGCTGCCAGTGGGGCAGTTAGGAAAGACTGTAGGCCATTCGATCGAGGGAGCTCTCCGAATAGATTTGTACACTTGAAGTGTCATACCTTCATTATGTCATTTTCGACGGGAGTGTCGACGCTGTCGGAAGAAATATCAGCAGCGTGTCCCTGCGGAAAATGGAGAACCATTGCACAACGACAATCGTCCCTGAGGGTAAGATGTAAATGATGAGCACCGTAGGAAACGACGGGAACCGAATCGAGAAGAAATGGACAACAGATTTGAGACTAAAATTCAACATTACATAGAATTTACAGGTCATAGCTCGACAATGACGAATAACTATGAGTTACGATGGGCGATCAGCCACGAAGGCACATGTCCTCGATCAACATAAACATGCTGATGAAGCAACGTCAATGAGCGCACGCTGGAGTAACGAGGGAGCAGGCTGAGCAGCAGAGACACGGAGAGGATGGTGGTGTGGGAGGCACCTGAGTGCGATGCAAAAGTTGTAACAACCATTTTCCTTCTTGAGCAGGTTGTTGTGTCGTCGAGTTTGGTTGTGCCGCAGGTGGAGTTGCCGCTGAGGACGACTGACCGGTTGGCTTTCACAATAGACGCGCGCTACGTGAACCTTCTGGAGATTTGGTTATGCATATAGCGGAATAAAAAGCACCTCATACACTAATTACCTGTTGATGTTCTCTTCCGGCAGAGACTGTTGCGGGCTTGTGTGCCACGCGAAGAAACTGCGCCTGGGGCGTTGTTGCATCGAAATGATCTCGATTGCTGCAGGGTGAGGGAACACGGAAGTTCTAGAAGCAGTTAGCTGAGGACGGGTTGGAACGCATGGAAAAATAACAAAGTACAGACAGCCCCGAAGGATTATATGACTGGGAAGCTACTTATCGTTAACATTTGTGCCCTTTGCAAGATAAAGCACAAGATTTTCCTGGAAAATCGCCGTCACACGGATCTCCTCGATCAATCAATCAGCACTCCACACAAGGCTCAAATTGTACATAGCTTTGAGCTGTGATAGTTGTGTCAGCAATATTGGGGAGGAAGACCTAGTGGAATATGGCAAGGAGGGGTACTTGGAGTCGAGTCACGGTTTCCTCCTGTAATGATATGGCTAAGTATTCAACTTGAGGTATGGCTAGCACGTACCGGAGGCTCAGGAGCTATGTCGTATCCAAGTCGTGTGCGAGGTGTCTCCCATCCCGATTCCCGACCTGACCCGGCTGCTTACTTAATTGCGCGGGGGTACGGAATTGGAATTCTGTGCCTTGAGGCATGTCGAGTGCTGTCGAGTGTAGTACTAAATTACTCAGGTTAACTTGACGAGCTCGCCTGTTTTCAGATGAAATTTATCTTGTTGCTCCTACCTTTGATGCGATGCTTTCCCTAAGGCTTTAGTCACTCGTGTTAGTGGCGTGATGGTCCGGGATTCCGAGAGGAGAGGCCTCCTAAAATTTTCAAATTCAAAGGTCCTCTCTTTGATCCTACTACCATGACTATGGCGGTCGGATTCTTGTCGCTTCCTACAGAGCTCATATGTCACATTCTAATCCTTCTTAACCCCAGGGACATTAGTCGCTGTGCAATGGTTCGCTTTCCCCGTAGTTTCCACAATTTCCTCCAGGGCTAATGTTTGATCATGCTAGACATGCAATATCTTTTGGCTTGTGGTCCGGAATTCTGCCCACATTCAATACAAGCTTGAAATTTATGCTCAAGGCTTGATTAGTACTGGGACCGCTACCATGAATTCGACCGGCATTTCCAGAAAGACTCTGTGTTCGCTCAAGAAATTGGCATCTTTGTGGCGATCCGACTTCCATGCGACCGCTACCTTTGAAGCAGTGGTCAGTAATATTGCTGTCGAATTTCGAGCGATACCATGGGAATACATGCCACCGATCCAATCTGTGAGATGTGGGCTTTGGTGGTTACCTTCGCCACAAATGGACAACTTCTACATTCAGGACTGTAGCACAAATCCTACACTCGAGTCCCGGACGTGGTCTCTCGATGATACCAGGGGCTTTCACACCTTCAACCCTCTGCAGGATCTTATGGTTTTGTGTTCTGAGCCTGATGATTGTGTCACTGTGACCGATGCGGAACAAGATCACCATGTCTGTTGGGTGAAGTTTCGACTGGCTTCATCCCAACGTCCGCATCCGAGCGCTGTGTGCATTTCTTTGGAGTGTAAGCATACCTTTGATGCACCTGGCTATTATAATGCTGCTTTGTCGCCACCTGTAATCTGTGGTGAGCGCGTATTTATTGTCTATGAAATAGAGGACACGGATGACTGGCCTGTGTCCGGCATGTTCATACAAGTGATCAATCGGAGGAAGGGATATGTAAATAGGGTAAGTTCCTTCTTTTTGTGACAATTCTACTGCTCAGCATAAGCAGCATTTTTTATGTCAACCGGATATCTACGCCCCAGATTGTTTTTATCCATTCGATGAACAGAAGTTCGTCATCATTGGCCCAGAAGGCTCGATATACTTGTACACGTTACAAGGGCTCGATGGGCCACCTCAGTGCCGAATCATATATCACCCTCCCAAGATCCCCCATCTATCATTACACGACTCGGAAATCATTATTCATGGCCACCCATCACTCCTTGGCAAAGCAGCACGCCCAGGACTCATGCCGAGCTATGTGCCCTCCCTGGAGTCGCAAATTATGGTTTTAGAGTTTCTTTCCGCAGCAGGGAATGCTATCCTATTACTGGCCATGGATATGGCCATCTTCTCTGACATGGCCTTGCACTCAGATATGCCCGTCGAGATTCCTTGGTCAGACTGGGGACCTCAGTATGCGTGCTACTTTCCGCACCACGAAAGCCACCATATCAGCGTGTTTGGCAGCAAAATGGCCTATGCTCTTCCCCAAGATCATATTCCCGATCCTGGCCAAAGACTGGAAGGGCTCTCCAGTGAGGATTACTTCTATGTGCATATCTGGGACTTCAACAAGCGAGTCATTGCTCGTTCGGAAAGTGTCAACAATCCTGACTCACCGGATCTTCGCATTTGCAAGTCGGGTCAGATGGTTGACTCCTTTGGTGAAGACATCTTCTCGAATCGTGCATACATCGCAACGGTCTGTCATACACCATTTCCGACAGCTGGCTCCAGTATATTCTTGGAACAGGATCGGCTTACTGTGACATGGGTACGTGTTCTTCGTTTGAACACAGTAACAGTCTGATGTGGCTGCGTTGTAGGCTCGGCATGGTGAGATTAGTATTCGGGTCATTTCCCCCATTCAGACGGAGGTTGGCTCGGACGTTACAGAATAGACAGTTTGGTTGCCCAGTGTTATGCTTGTATTATGTTTGTATTGGAAAGTGAGTAAGATAGGTGGGACTTAGCGACGCCGATGTGGCTTTACGAACAATATGACAAGCAAAATATCGAGTTTGCTTTCGTTGTATCAATTTACTCCCACAAGCTAAGTCAAACCGCGGGTGAGACGCCCAACAAATTCAACACTGGTTCCTAATAAGTAGTGATCAACAGCGGCCTGGCAGCGGCTCATCAGTCTGCGGCCGGTCAATGGAATTACGCAATAAGGCCATATCGCGGTTCATGATGCTCGATAACTGTCACTACATTGTATGATGATGGCAATGAAATGTCTTTCACTCACCCCCTTTATAATCTGATTTGAGTTATGGATGATGACCCATCGCATCTATAACACAACAGTCAAGTCTGAGGCAGCAGTAGTTCAGGAACTATTGCATCACTCTGAACGTTGTACGCTACTAGAAGATGTCGGACCGCGGGTTGGTGTCGTGCGGAAATGAGATGCAGATATTGATGTCGAGTGTCTCAGCTTCGCAGCAATATATTGAATGCCCATCGTTGCGTTTTGATATCCTGCTCAGAATATTCGAGTCGCTCTGGAGGAATTCGGGTCTGTCGATTGTCGTTACGTAGTACAGAGAGATAGTGGCTAACAAATCGAGATGGTAGAATCAAGATAAGGATGTGCTATAGGTGAAGTATGTGCAAGGATATGTATGATGAAGGATTTGTAAGGATGTGCTATATGGTGGAGTATGTGTAAGATGTGAAGTATGTATGATGGACAAAGATGCAAAATTTCAATCATCCGCGTCATCCTGTGCTTGTGAAAGGGCTCGTAAGACATTGTTAGGTATACACATCACCTCTGCAAATCTATCTGCAAAAAGCACACCACTTTGAACTCGTGCCTTGATGGCGCAGAGATCTGCGAAGGCGACGGAGAAGCCGAATGCACCACTTAGATTGTACGCATAGGATGCCATGATGATTTTGAGTTCCTCGTCGGAAAAAGATAAAACCTCTGGTCGCCGCGCAAAGTGTTGAGCTGTCTTTTGGATCGCTCGTGTCCTGGGATCCGGAGACCCCTTCCCTTCTGAAGCCTTCTTCTGGAGAGCAACAGCGACTTGCCACTCTCCATGTACTCTCTGGACATGAACTTTGACAGCATTTAAGTTGTCTTGCAGAATTTGAAAACCGTTGTGCGAAGCTTGTGTTGCCCTACGAGACGTAGAAAGGTAAGGCGAAGCGAGGTCGCGGTCTGCCGTATTGGTGGAAGAACTCCGGAGGACAGAATAATGTTTGAGGAAGTCGTCACGGAGGCGACGGCCCTCATCAACAAGGGCATCCAGGATGTACGGAGTCGAGCCCTTGCGTTTCGATACCTCTTGACCCTCGATGTTCTGTTCAAGAGCGGCCATATAGTAGGGCTTGCGTTTACCACAAAACTTGCGATCTGCCTCGAAGACGTGGGGTTTAACCCGCAGCCCCGTCTTGCTCGCATCGAGGCAGGTGGTAAACCTGCGCCGCACAACATAAGGCGAGTACCATAGCAATAGACTGAAAATTCTCACATGTATGCCAACCGAATGGCGGCAGCACTTGCATAGCCGCGCTCATACACAGCGAGATCATGGAACTTCGAATATAATCCGATTTTTGTTTCCGCGAGTCCAAGAAGAAGGACCTTCTGGAACGCGATTTGAGCCTCCTTTGCAGTGAGTTTGGATACTCGTCGGTCAAAATCCTTAACGTGTTCAACTTCTCGCTCAAAGTCGTCACTCAAACTTGCGGGCGCCGTACACAGCGGAGCGGTATTGAAACTTTCAACAAGACGTTTGGACCAGACCAATGTGACCGTATCTTTGAAAGCAATTATTAAATGATAAAATACAAGTGACGTAAACTCACCTCCATCATAATCTACAGAATGAACACGTCAGGCGATGTCCGGAAAATGATGGAAGTAAGTGCCTACCTCCTCCACCCAAGTAACTTGCCAATGAGCGCTCCCCCTTCACAGGGAACACGATGACATCGAAGTAATTAGCCAATTTTGGGTGGCTGACGGCAGTGACCTGATCCATATTTGATAAGGTCATTCGACGAGGTATTGATTGCCTTACCTTCTGGACATCAGAGGGCAGTCTTGTGGGATTCCTCCATACCTGTTTATCAACGTCTCAGGACAGTTCATTGCAATGGACTGAAGTACTCACCAGAACAGAACCGGTCACGATATCCATCTGGGTTCCGCTTTCGGGATCGGTGATGAGTTCTGAAGAGCGAAAATATATCTGCCCCTCCTCAAGGACCCCATATGGATCTGCTACTAGATGAGCTAGAAGAAAATGATTACGGAAAAGGTACATGCCCGGTATGATATATGCTTCCAAAGACTCCTTGACCGGGATGTGGAATTTCTCGATGTACTCGTCGAGTACTTGGGTCACCACGTACTCAAGTTTGGAAAACAGTTGGTCAAGCTTAAGAGGATGAAAACCGGCCTGCAGTAGTTCAAGGACCGTCTCGTGTAGAGTCAGCGGTTCACCGCTGTAAGGATTACGTCCCCGATTAACCGAGTCATGCAGCGATGGGTTCACTGCAACATCGTCACAATCATTAGTCCCGGCAGCAGGCTCCTCGTTGGGTCGGAGTTGGCCAAGACCAAGTGCTCGTGCCTGGCCAGCAATGCGCCGCCGCAGTCTCGATGTTACAACACGGCCGGCTTGCTCCACAGCTCGCCAGACCATAAGCATGCTGTCCGGTCCACTCCATTCCGTCAGCTGACGGACCTCCTCGTGAAGTCCATCTGCCATGAGCTCCTTCAAAACAGAAAGGGAAACACGACCATGTGCTAAGTTGACGAGCGTCTGGCTCGACAAACGGCTTGGCCCGGTTACCCGAGATGGCGCAAGGAGGTCGAAAATCCTATGTGCGCTATCGACGTTGTGTAGCGAGCCAAGATTGATCTTATTCTGTGAGTCACGTATCCAAATTTTCGGTGGTCCATCGGCGATCTGATGCACGGGATCTGGGTGCAGAACCCACATTCCCTTGGCACCAGCGATACGTCCTTGCACGGCGGTCGGTCTACTCGAATACTTCATTACTCGCATGATGGCCGTCAAGGCCGCACCGCTGATATAACCACACCCATCGGTCATGATTTTTTCAGCCGGGGGCTTTCCCTCGCCACAGTCCACAGCATCTAGATATTTGAGCAGTCAGTACCTCGTATTTTATGAGCTCGAGGAGATATTACGTTGGTCAGCAATGAAGATTATGTTTTCCGGAGAGAATTCGATTGTTGGCACCGACGTTGACAGGCCAAGCGCCCATCGTGTAGACCACTTGCTGATGGGCTACTCGGGGAGCGTGTCAGAGCTGCATGATGAGGACAAAAAAGTGATCACCTGCATCGAATTCAACGCCAGAGGATTGTGCCACTCCACAAACTGGTAGAGTGTCAATCTGTGACTGTCGCCGTCGCCGAGGTTCGCTTGCCGATCAATGTTCTGGTTCGTTTCCATAAGGTACATGCTCCCTTCCTTAGCATGGAAGGGTACGAAGACGCGGCCACACAATACAAATTTGGATGATATCAGGAATTCCCGAAGTGCCGAGCCGACTTTATCATACGTAAGGTTATCTGGCACGCGGACTTGGAGGATGCGCCGAGACCCCAAGAACCGAGCAAAGCGATGCGATCTCCGAATCTCTGGTTTCTCGAGTTCGAATTTGAAAGACGTTCCAGCTTTCACGACACGTGCAACTTGCTGTATCTTCCCTCCGTACCAATGGTCTTTTCCCTCCCACTGTCCCATAGTTCCCAAACCGCGACCTTTGTTTTCGACAATCGCGAGCTGCTCCCGATCGTATTCGAGCCTTAAATCAAGTTTAGCTCGCGATTTGTGAGGCGAATAAAGCTAATACCAAAGTTCTGAAGGCGTTCCCATCGCAGGTGGTTCTTTGTCTGCCATGACGGTAGTGACTTTCCAGGCAGATTGAGCATTTGAACCTTTGAGTTTTCGTAGACGATGCTCCGTCATGTCTTGGAATGTCCACATGCCACGAGTGACACCTCGCGCTAGTTCGAAAATTGTTCCCCATGCGAGTTCATGTCGATCAAGGACTACCTGAGCCTCCTCGCAGTGGGCAATGTGGGCGACATCTAATTCGACACCGAACTCGGGGGACCTGCGTTTTCGATTTTTTCCTTGTGGCAGATTCACCTACGGCATTGTGAGAACCCATTGAATGTAAAAGAATTATATGACTTACAACTGGTGCGCATGGTGAGACTTTGCGTTTAATCGCTGGTGGAAGAGGCAGCAAGCAGTCTGGTGCACGCTTCAGGCCCGTGGATCCAACGGATGACATTGAGGTCGTGCGACTCGAGAACAGTGAAGATTGTTCGGTCGACGGTGCCGACCCGGAATCACTGTCCGACTCCATCACTGATTTGGATGATACTAAGTAATAAAGCGCAGATTAGTAGGGAGAGATCACCTACATCTTTGGGCTACTGTGAGGGCGTGAATAATATGTTCATTTGAGCAAACTTAAACTCAACACTGTACCTTCATCGATCTCACACATCTCCTCGTCACGCGACGCACGTCTTCGTAAACGCATATCCGCCCTAGGCGCTTGAAGTGTTATCTTCTGCGAAATAGAAAGTTTTTCTCCAAGGACTTTTGCCAATGGTTGAGTTGGAGACGGCGAGTTGTCTATAGAGTTGCAACGATCAAATGAATTCGCGTTAAGGTGGGTTGCCAACGCGTACCTAAAGCTTCTACTTGCATCTTGAAATCGTTCCAGCCATTTGAGTACTCACCGTCGTCCGACGATTCATACACCACCTGGGAGGCCATGATGATCTCGATGCACGCTGAACGAACGCACTCACCACAGTCTTAGGGTCCATTTTTTATTCGTGATTCAAAATGCTGGAAAAAAATTGAGGGAATTTTAGAACAAGGAGTGATGATATCGATGAACCAGTGTCTTGATAAACTCTTTCCAATTGCGAGGCCGAACCCCTACCAACAGCTGCCAACCAAAGGTATACAATTTGGGTGCCAATCAAGTTTAGAAGTGCCGTAAGGTCCAGGCTTGTATTGGTTCAGCAAAGCTTCCATTACTCCACGAGTGCATCGCGAACGTCTTCTGGGACTTGCTATGGTGTTCCTTCAAGTTCCTGGCTAAACGCGGATGGGTAGCCTGAGTGAGTCCGAGACTCGGTTACATATCATGATGGCGAGAAGATTCTGTCAGAGCGCTCTCGTCTCGCTTGTCCGGACCGGAGTATAATTTTTAAATCACGCTCAGACATTCGCTGATCTTCGAAATCTTGGTCTTGAACTTCTGAAGTTCTTTGGGCAAATTAGGGACTTGAGGCAGTCATGGCGATAATAGGTGGACCACTCTAACTCAAGTAGCATCAATTAAAATATGATACAATATCCCAAAGCATAACAATACAAGAAGTTCACTTCCGGGCGAATGTAATCTGAAATGAAGTGAGAGTGGTTCTTAAAGAACAAAAACGTATCTACAGACCTTGATCTTATTCTCCCCATCAAGCTTGTAGTTGTGAAGAGCATCTTTGGCAACCCCAGCGCTGCCTTCGTCCATGTATTCCACGAACGCGATGTCTTTTTTTGTTGGAATAAGCCGAACCTCGTGGAGGTTTGGGTACCTGAGAAAGTTAAGATCGGCCTCTCAACGCGCAGGGGGTTTACATACTGAGAAAAGAGGGCCATAAGCTGGTCCTTGGTAACGCTTTCGGGTAGATTTTGGAGGAAAAGGATCTTGTTGGGAGGCAAGTATTCGTCTGGCATCTGGACATTGGGACGCCTAGCTGCAGGAGCTGCAGCAGCTCCGTCAACTGTAATGAATATGATTCAGCGTGCAGCTGGTGAATATAAGGCTGTAACACAAACTTTCTGCAGCCATCCGCTTGGCCTTGAATTTCTGCTTCAAGGGGTTCGAATATCGCGTACGCCCTGCACGATTTCTCAGCTCTTATTAACAAACCTTGTCAAGAAAACCCCACTTTTGTGTTCAGCTCTCTTGGCTGTATGTTGTTCAAGGTTGTTAGCATCCAATCGTTTGACGACAGCGTCAGATCGCGTCCGCGCAAACGTAATTTGCTGAGACAATCATATGAGCAGAAAACGAGCTTATAACATAAAAATACGTGCCATAGGTTTGGAGTAGAGAGGGAATCCACGGACTTCCTTCATAGCTTTCTGTGCGATCTCTGGGGATGCGAATGAGACGAATGCTTGACCCCTCATTCTCAAGTTGCTATGCGCTACAACATCCAGCACCTCCCCATACGATTTGAATAAGCCTCTTAGTGAAGCCTTGAGCACTATGGAAAGAAGATAATTCAGTCACAGCCAAGTTGTGGTATGTTTCGATGCTCACCGTCGATCTTCACCTTCTCGTTGAGGTTTTGAATATAAAGAGTCTCAGAAACAGCTTCTTCCACCTCTGGTTGAGGTGTCCCATTTTCTGCTAAGGTTGGTGTGACATCTTGCATAGAGTGAGGGTCCACTGGGGCTGCCTGTGATGTGGCCATGACTTGATAAGTGCCAGCTTCGTCGAGCTCAGACTTACAGGAAGTGCTTAGTAATCATTTCGTAAAGACTGGGTGGGGTTTAGTGAATGACCCGAATATTAGATCTAATCGTAACTACAAGCTCGCAAATATATGGTGCTAATTATTGTAGTTTAACTGGAGTTCCATACATGAATGGGACCGCGTGAAGTCGACTGCAATATCTACATCCTTGGGTTCGCAATAGCGACTTCATGAAAGTATATCGCAGAAGCTTTTTTCCCAGTGTGCTGGGCGAAATTTCAAAGGCTAAGGGTCCACGGCTTTCGGCTTCAACTTCACAGAAGGAATCGTTGTAGGAGGCACGTCCAAAGCTTCAGCAAAGTCTTTTCCGGCAACTTGATTGATTAGATCTATCGAATGGCTTCGCAGAGTCGATATCAGCCGAGAGAAATATGCATACACGATGGAGCTCTTACTGATCCTCCAAGTGATCCATCATTCCCTGCACAGTCATTTTCTCCGGTTCTCCAGGCTTGTCATGACAATGAGTGCACCGCCAAATTTTGCGTGGAGGTGTCGTAGTGCTCGCGGCGGCTTCCTCCTGGTCTTGGCGAAGACTTCTACTCTCCTCATCTGAAATTTTCTGCCACTTCACAGTGGAGTCACTCCAATGCTTCTTGGTGCAATGTTTGACCTGTGATTCCTCGTCAACGACGTTGTCTTACTTCAGCCCACAGATCAACTTACAGATTCTCGCCACGAACGGACCATCATAGGTCTCTCTCCATCACAGTGGTTGCCGTAGCTGCACTTTAGGCAGACCAACCTAGGATCCAGATTGTCGAGCTCCGACACTGTTACCTCTGTCCAGTCTAAGTCGCATGCATCGATGATGTTCCTCACGGTTTGGGAGGCCTTCTTATCTAACTCGAGGTCGTCCATGGACCACTCTCGTTGTACAGTATTTCCCGGATACCCTTGGCCCATTGCAAACGTGTTAGGAGGGTCGAGTTCATTCCATGCTCGTCGCCGGATCCGATTGCATCTATGGTGAAGGTACTCTGGGAAGTACATGTACCGAGGCGAGTCATTAGGCTCAGGAATGTCGTCGCAAAGCCACCCTGTGCACGTAAAGACAGCAACAGCAAGTCTCTCGCATTGAACAGAGTCTGTCAAGCCAGTACGGTGGGTGGATTTCAAGCCGCCATAGCAAGTCTGACCGCAAATCATGACCATTGCAGCGCTTCCAAGTATCGACTATTTTAAATAACTCCTCACGAACAGGCTGAAAATCTTCCGCAGGTGAGAGTCAGATGAGCAGGCAACTCCACGATATCGCGAACTTGTCGCATCCCAAAGAGGTCGGCAGCAGTAGGCATAAGATACTTGTGATACCCTTTCTCCCGTTGCCAGTCACTGTATATCGTAGCGAGGAGGCTTTGCCGCTCCCTGATCTGTTGTTTTCTTTCTTGTGAAATGCGGAATTCAGCGCATTTGACCCATGAATTCGACCATTTGGTGGTGGATATTTTGCCAGACTGCTCAATCAGTTAGCGTTCAAGGAATACGAACGAACAAAAGTAGATGAAAAGCCTTACTGCGATCGGTCAAGGGCTTTGGCTGCTTGACAAGTGGATGATCTTCAAAATGGGTCAACTTGTAGATTCGTGCAGTATGCCGATCTGGAAGCTTGTTTACATCTTCCTCCCAGCCGAGTTCGATCAACTTCTCCACAATACTGTGAATATTGAGCCGTGATTGCCAGGAACTGAACACAAGACTTACGCGTCATAGCGCAAGCTCCTCAGATGATCGAGCTCCTTCCATCTGCTCTGTTGTTCGCCTTCCATCCATTTTGTGCACCGAACTGCATGCTGCATATGCTCAACAAACAAGGATGTGTTTTTTTAAAAACAGGAGACGTACCTCCTTCCGAACGAGCACCGCATCTCTCTTCAAACCTCGAAGGACAGATCTTTCTTCCGGCCCGAGCTTCGACAACTCGTCGACCAATGATTCCCTGTCTGAAATCAAACAGCGGGCGTCATTGCCTTGAAGGTAAATAAAGTAAGGACATGCGCCAGTGAATGGACAGAAAACTAACGGATTCTGCGTCATGCTCAATGACAGACAATGGTGCAATTTCAACCCATACGTTGTTTTGAACTTATCATCGACAACCTCTGTACTGAAGTACCAGTCGGTAAGCCTATCGTCACATCAAGCGAGACCTAGCTCACCGTTCTTTGAAGCATTTTTGGCAGTACCTGACTCGGAGGTTCCAGTCAACATTGCGCACATTTGGTCTGAGACAATTCTAAGTTAGGAAGGTCAAATACATCCGGGTGCTATGATTAGAACACTTACGTGACAATGCATATCGAACGCGAGGCTCGCATGCACAGGCTCTGACATGTCATCAGCACAAGCAGGCATGCCCTTTACATTGGAGCGCGCAGCCATCCACACGGTGGTAGATGAGCGGTGCATCAGCACAGAGCGCAGAGCCTTGGTAGTGCGTGAGAGATGAAGTAAGTCGAGTGGAAGTAGCCTCCCAAAGATCTGGGCCGATTGTGATTATCTCGGATGATCATATGACAAAGGACCTGAGTTACCTCGAATAGGATATCCAAAGGTAAGGAGATAAGTATTTCAAGACTCTGTTTTTGTGCTCGTTGACGATAGTTCTTGAGGAATTCTGTCGCATCTACGGCGGTAGTTTTTGTAAAGCGCGATTTGATTCCACCTCTTGCAAAGACGTGTTCCCATCCATTGTTGGCCGTGATTTTGATTTTCTTCGTGATGTGCCCTAAAAATTCTTCGTCGCTGTGCATATCGACAGCGGAGGACCCACAAAGATTAGAAAAATGGGGAGAAGAATCTCGAGCTTGATCTTGGACCAAGACGCGTCCAGTCACGTTTGTGACAAACGCGAAACCGTGACAAGTTTTGGTTCTACGAACCTCGAGCAGATGAACCTGCTGACTTTATATCGATGAAGAACAATATTATCGCGATGGGCCGCGCAGGTATCTTAGATCGAAGGCGCTGGGCTTCTTTATAGCAAAAATTCGATTTGCTTCTCGTGACTCGAAGTTGCAAAACAAACCATAACTACTTTGCGCCCTGCTCATCATACTCATACGTACCATACACTGGCTTCCACTGCTTATCTTCTGCCTTAGTTCTCACCTCTTCTTTGCTCCAGCTAACTCCCTGGATGCCTTCATCAAATGCCTGTTGTGCTACTGCTATTGCAACCTCGAGATTGGCTGCTGGAGCATCTTCGAAGTCGGGTAACAGGCCGCTGTCCGGGTCTTTGAGTGCAGGAGAGAGAGCAGCAAGACGTTGTGCGCCTGCGATGATCATCCCATCGGTCATCCGCCTGGATTGCGACAGCATGGAACCAAGTCCAAGTCCAGGGTAGATGAGAGCATCTGAAAGTTAGCAGCGGTCAGTATGCGCAAACGGGGGATTACATGAACTCACTGTTGCATTCAGCGATACTGTAAGTCACAAATCAGCTTGTGCATGATACTCATGATATGACAAGCTTACACATAGTCTTTGCCGTTCGGCATCTTAGCTGGTGGGAACGGGCTGCCTGTGGCTAGTAGAGCCATCCCTTCTGTCCAGTCATTCGCGTCCTTCGGATCGACTTCCACCAGATGGCTAGGGTTGCTGAGGGGGAAAATGATAGGTCTCTCACAACCTTCCTTCATTGTCCTCACGACGCGCTCGGTGAAAGCGCCACCTTTCGTCGAACATCCTATTAAAACCGTCGGTCGTACTTTCCTGACAACCTCCAGAAGCTCAACCTCTCCCGTGTCATTAGTTGGAACATCGCTCCATTCTTCATCAGGCCGCACAAATTCTTGCAACGCAGGGCGTATCTTGTTGGGACCAAGAGACTGCTTGATGAGACCAAAGCGATCGACGAGGTAAAACTTCTTGTTGGCTTCCTCACGAGACACACCGTCTGTGAGTATGATTGCATCCCGAACTTGTGTTGCAATACCGAGGCCCGCAGAGCCCGCTCCAAAGATGACATAGCGTTGATCTGCCAGCTTCGACTTGGTCACCCCAATGGCGGCCATCAAAGCGGCCAGTGTAACCGCACCAGTTCCTTGGCTACTGTGCGTTAGTGCTAATTGATATATTGATGACGCATAACCATACATATCATCATTGAAAACAGAATGCTCATTGCGGTACAGGTCAAGAAATCGCTGAGCATTGGTAACTCCAAAGTCCTCAAAGTGCAGCAAGCAGTGTGGCTGATGTTTGCGGATCAACTGGACAAACCTATGAGGGTATTGCAAGCCCATGAGGTGAGGCCGACCAAGGGGTAAGTCAAACTTACTTGTCGATGAATTTATCGTACTCAACACCCCGGATCCTTCTCGAACGCCATCCCTGAATTTGTCTGATGAGCGAACGATGACAGTGATTTAAAAGGCACGCACAACATAGAGATGATCGTTCAAGAGTGTTTCATTGTCAGTGCCGACATCAAGTGTCACACTGAGCGCTTTCACTGGGTTTATCCCAGCCAATAACCTGTCACCACATGAAGTAAGAATAAACCGAGGGCAGTGGGAACGCACGTGTATATCGCAGATTTGGCAGATGATATCTGGAACAACTATTCAACAACTCCCTTTCGTGAGATATATGTGGATACTCACCCCGATTCCCTATGACGTCAGGTGGTGGTGAGAGATGTAAGGCATAGTAGCGGAAATGCGCCTACCCCAACGCCTTGGTCGCCGATGCCTAGGATAGCCTCTGCATCTGTGCAGACTATCAACTCAATATCTCTGCCACGGGTTTGCTCCAGGAAATCTTTCTCCATGGAGTCTTGGTCCGGGAATGTCAGAAATAACCCCTCGCTGCGACGAAAAAGATGAGAGTAGTTTTCAATCGCTTCTGCCTACGACACAGTCAATCACTTGAATATTTGAAACAAGATCAGAACTTACTTCGGTAGGCGTGTATATAATAGGAGTCAACTCCTTGAGATGCCTGGATAGCAGAGAATAGTAAAGAACCCAGTTTTGCTCTTTGAGGCTCTGCAAGAATGAGTTCTTTTGTATGGGAGATTCACGAGAGCGTAGCTGATCATAGGCTCTCTCGCATTGTTCTTCGATGGTATTGATGCGAGAAGGAAGTCTGCTCGTTAGACCAAAATCATTACGCTCCTTTTTCGTGAAGGCTGTTCCCTTGTTCCAACGAGGTGAAGTGAGCAATGTCTCGCCGCGTAAGGCGACTTTGAATATGAGTTCTGAGGATATTGGAAACATAGTCTTGACCACCCTTTGCATAGTGTGGAGTAGAGAACCCACAACCCCTAGCGCTTAATATTTAATAGCGAGCGGGGCTATACCACGTACGTCTGACAGTGGCAGTGACGGTTATTCGGCTTTCTCCGTTGCATTATATTGCCTGTGAAGCGTCAAAGCATCTTCAGTCTCCCTTTCAATCCTCAACTAGGAGTTCTTTGTTTTGCAAAAAACAGCACTTATCCACTGGTTGGCCTTTTGTGCGTAACGAACAACTATGGGGCGCTGGACGCAGTATGATGAAGTACTACTATTTTTGACTTGTCCTCGGCAAGCTGACCCAAAGTTTTCTAGGACGATTACAGACTCCCAGAAGGCGTCAAGCGAGTTGGTTACGACGCCGACAGTGAGCGGTATTATTTCCGTGACCGTGAAGGATTGGTATACCAAGGGCCAGAGGGCTCTGAATTCGGGGAGCTTAAGCTAGGTAAATGCTTTGGACGCTGTTTTTCTAGCGCTCATAGTTCACACGTGCATGCAGTGTCTGAAATACCCTCTTCCATCCCTCAAGAGGTAGATGAAGACAGTGACCTGGAAGCTGCTCCTACTGGCACTGACGGTTATCGCATCTTGGCGCTAGATGAGGTAAGTTCTCGCCGTCATTGCCCGCCCTATCTCAATTCGGCTGCAGAACGGCACCCGGTACAATCCCCGGGGAGGAGCTTACCGCACACTTTTCCCGTTCTTTCTCATGATCGCTGTCGTCTTATTATTGGTCTGGCGTCTCGTTCTGTTGCCTACACGTATCGCTCCTGTTCCATGCCCTTCAACGACCCTCTCCTACATCGTGCAACCTGGAGACACTTGTTGGGATATTGCCAACGACCACAATTCCTCTTTAGACAAACTTCTCATTGTCAACCCTAAAGTGGACTGCGACAAACTCATGCCTGGTGAACGTGTTTGCGTTCCAGATGAAGGGATGTCCATTAGTGTCCGTTTCTAGGGACTTTTTTATTATTTCAAAACATATTCCACGCAGCATAGTCTCATTTGTATATTATTGCTCATCGCATATGGACATTCGGATATTGGTTTTGTACCCAACAGTTTACTTTTAGATGACGTCAGAACTGAATGTGGTAACGCAGCTGCATAGCCACTATGCTTCTGTTCAACTTTCGCGCAGCTCCATCGGTCTCCATCAAAACTTGTTTCTTTCATCTTTCACGAACAATCACGAACTATCAGCCAAACAAGTCTTGTATATCCAGTTTGAACAATGGATTTTAATACCCACATGCGAAGGGGACACCCTAGTAAGAATCTGTTGTCTGCTTTATTCAGTTCGACTGACTTGCTGGATTGTAGTTGTATTCTCGTTGATCATCTTGTTCTGTATCATCGAGGTATGTGCACATTTGATTGCAACGGCGAAATAATAAATCCCTGTGGTAGCTTGCAATCTCAGCCTGGCTCACGTCACGTTTTAATTCCTATCACAACTACTTCAGTCTAGCTGAACGAGACCGCACACGTTTTCTACTGTTCACTTCAATATGGACGATCGTATTGTCTGGAGTCTACATGTTTTTCTTCTTTTCTTTGCCAGATAGCCCTATGAGTAGTGTAGCTTCTCATGTCGTCTTGTAAGTCAACCTCCTTTGACTTGGACAATAGAACTTGCTGACAAATTCGTCATAGCCTACTTCTAACATGGATATTCTGGACTGCGGGCGCTGCAAGTATAACCGCAGCTCTCGGCGGAGGGCTGAACTGCAAGTTCGTGCATCTTCTTGTTTCGCTCTCTCATTGTTCACGTCCTATCACTTTAGTACTCAGATGGTGTTTGTGTATTGCGGGCAGCTTAACGCGCTAGAAGGTTTTGCTTGGGTTATTTGGTGCGTGCTATTGATACATGCCCATCATTTCTTTGTTCATATTCCTGCTAGGCTTCTTGTAACGTTCGCGATCCTTGTTGTGCTGATACGCGGCATTCTCGCGGCACGTCGGGGTGATGGAATGCGCGGGTCACTGATGGCATAAGCATGTAGGCTGTCCCGTCCCAGCTCGCTAAGGTCGCTGCGCACGCAAGACATTATCTTCAAGTTCTAGGGCTTCTTTATTTATAGTTATTCATTCTACAGACGATATGCGACAGTCGTGTTACCTGTATTGCTACATCTACGTCACGCCTTGCCACGATTTTATGATTACTGACATACATAGCTCATGTCCAGCACCTCTTTATGTTCCAATAACACTTAAGTCACCGGCGACTCACTGCGGAAATGAGGTTTTAGCTCCACCACGACGTGGATGTAAGATTCATTCCAGGACTAATGAATTAGAGCTCGTCTGGGAGTTACAACGTTGTGAGCCGAGTCTTCGCGTTAAAGAATACCTTGGTTCAAAAGTAAACTGTCCTAACTAGGGCAGACTGAGTTTTATATAAAACCGTGTTGGAACCGTGGCGAGTTTCTTTGTTTGTTCGTCGAGTCCCAATCAGGACAAGGATCAGGACCGATCCATCTGTTGACCGTGGAACCTCATAACAGCTTATCACTGTAACGTCGCTCACCTGACCCCACCTTCGATAGCTAACTGGTCGTGCATTTCTCAGCGGTCGTGAGCTTTCTGGCACAAGTCATGGTCCCAACTTCTTTCATGGGCTCTTTGGCCCTGATGCATTGATGACCAACCGTTGTTGATGCATCGATGAGTGGCACCTAAGGGAAAGGCACTCGAACTTTGAACTGTCGTTTTCTTCGTGGGTATGTAGTACTAACTAGCGCTGCTCCCTCGATCAAAATTGGTCATTTATAGCGCATGTAGTCACACCACAGCACAACACCCGGCACCGGGTCCAAATGCTGGATACTAGCCGCTGTCAAACACCAGTGCGTGTCTATCTCATTTATCGATATATCTGTTAAACCTGGAAGTAGGTTCTGGACGACATCGACAAGGTTACATCCACCTGATGTCTGCTTGGCAGCTCAAGAATTCATACACGAAATGGATTTACCGTGACCAGAGTTGATCCAAATGCCAGCTGAAAACTCAAATATCTAACCCGCTCTTCACCTGCCCTTGCCTATCATCATTAACCAACCTCCCGAACAGTCACCTTTCACCACTCTAGCCTGTAGGGATTCACACATCTGCCATCCTTCGCATACGGTGTACTTATAAACCGCTAACTATGCAACAACCCTATCGGGTTATTTTCGCGTCTTTGCACAGACGCTCCTGCTCCTCCGACGTTGTTCCCGTTAATTAGTACAGTTTGAGTAACACAAGAGTTATACTCGGCTTTTGGTTCCATGATATCGTTTTGAAGGTTTCATACTCGCAAGACGATCGCACAGAAAGTGTTATCGTCGACCGTCGACTAACGATCAATATTTCAATCATAGATCCTATAGATAGGCTACAATCTATATCAAATCTGTATGCCCAGAAATTGCTCAGAACCAACCAACCATTAGCGATCACGTCAACGAAATCTTGTGCTATGAGCAGCTGACGTTGGCATGGAAAATTATTTGTATTATCCATCACACGTCGATTAGATATTGGTTTCTTGTTCTCCTCAAAGTTCACATCATCTGTTGATCTCATACCACCATGGCCTCTCAGACGTACCAACTCTTTTGCATCGGTAACCCCCTCCTCGACGTGCAGGTTACTAACGGTGAAGAGCTGCTCAAGAAGTATGATCTGAAGGCCAACGATGCCATCCTTGCGGAGGAGAAGCACATGTCCATGTGAGTATCCGATAACCGCTCTCCACATCAGACATTCATCGTCGACGCCTACAGCTACGATGAGATCGTGAACAACCACAAGGTCACATACGTTGCTGGTGGTGCTTCTCAAAACGCTGCCCGAGGAGCCGCAGTAAGTCTTTATGCTCTGTAATCAGGCCTCAGGTTTCAGATACTGACACTCCCACAGTACGTTCTTCCCCCCAATTCAGTGGTTTACACTGGCTGCGTGGGAGATGACAACCTGGCAGATCAACTGCGGGCGGCAAACAAGCGCGAGGGCCTGCAGGAGGTCTACCTCGTCAAGCCAGGTGAAAGAACGGGCGCATGCGCCGTCGTCCTCACGGGGCATGATCGGTAAGGTCAACATCATAAATTTCGTAGCACCAAACTCAATCGATATATCAGCTCCCTGGTCACGACCCTGCGGGCAGCTGAGAAGTTCGAGCAATCGCATCTCTCTTCCCCCGCCGTGGCACCTTTGGTAGACGCCGCAAAAGTCTTCTACGTAGAAGGCTTCTTCCTGACGCACGGCACATCCGTTGTGCTCGAGCTCAGCCAAAAGGCATCCGCTGCTTCCAAGGTGTTTGCAATGAACTTCTCTGCGCCTTTCATTCCGCAGTTCTTCGGCACCCAGCTCCAGTCCGTCCTCCCCTACTGCGACATCATCATCGGCAACGAGACCGAGGCTGAGGCATACGCAGCCGCAAACGGTCTGCCAGACACCAAGGACCTCGCTGCGATCGCCAAGGCTGTTGCGACCTTCCCTAAATCGAACAAATCTCGCCCGCGTGTCGTGGTCTTCACGCACGGCGCTGAGTCCACCACCTTGGTATCATCCGCTGAGCCTGACAGCCCCAAGGTCTTCAAAGTCAGCGCTATCGACAAAGGGCTGATCGTCGACACCAACGGTGCTGGTGATGCGTTCGCAGGTGGTTTCCTCGGCGCGTATGTCGCTGGTAAAAGCTTGGATGAGTGTGTCGAGGTTGGGCACAAGATGGGTGCCATGAACATCCAGCTTGTAAGTCGATGCCTTTTGGTATCAAGACACTCGCTAATCATGAATATCCATTAGGTTGGTCCCCAATACCTGTGGCCCAAGGTCTCCGTTCTTTAGACGCATTGAACTACCATATACACTTTCTGAATTCCCTACATATATCACGCTTTCAACAGCGATATTTGTTGTATCCTTACTACACATACCGATGTTCCTTCATCACTCGCTTTCCACAAGCATGTAGCAACTGATATTTCGAATCTATGATTTCGATGATGATTAAAACTAAAGTGTTACAAAAAGCTCCAATGTTATGCATGGAAACAAGCTATGTATGCGTGAGTACAGTAAGGTAATGCATGTAAAAAAACAGCGAGGAATAACATCAATAATCTAGAGTATGACTGTTATAGAGATGGAGGTGGAGATGCGAGGGATTCCTGGTTCAGTAGGTCCAGCATCAGATCATACACATTAGATTCTGCAGCAGTCATCGCGCTACCCACCTGAGTCAACAGCTCGGCTTTGCAAATACATATAAGCATCAACTTTCGAATCACAACAGAACAAAACGAACCTGGATTCAGCATAGGCTCTCCATCTTCTGTGAGCATGTGTTCCATTTCAGGTGGACGCTCGAAAGTGTGAGTATGGGGTGGCGATTGGGTAGCATAAAATAGTTCAGGTGGTTCTATATCGTGACTGGACGTGAGTTCTCTTGATGTTTCGTTTCGTTCGATGCTACCTCCGGTAGAAGCCGAGCTAGAATGGTGTGATACCGATCGAGGGTCCACATGACTGGGTGAGTGTATCATATCCGGTGCACGTGATGGCTCTCTTTCTGTCGATGACAAGACGACTTCTACAGCGGGTTGATTGATCTTAAAAGATACTTTATGGTTTGCAGCTGGTGACACTGGTGAGATGTCTAGTGAAGGGTCGATGACAGGTGATCTTGCTTCATTCCCATGGAAGTTCCCTGTTCCCGACGCAGAGGGGTCGCCGCCACTGTGCATACTCGTCCTTGTAGGACTACTAGTGCTCGATGAGTCGTCACAGGGCGAGGGAGAATGCGGCTGGACACCGTTTTGTAGATGAGCCATGAGTTCAGAGGGTGGTGGAGGGTGAGGCATTCCACGATAGTATGCATAGTATGAAGGATGCGGATAACCTATAGGCGGAATAGGTGGTGGTTGTGACCCGTCAGGAATCCAGGCGCTTGGGGGCCATGTTGCCTGGTGTAATCGAGCCGATGATGTCGGGAGTCCAACGTTAGGAGGATATTGACCTTCAACGATTACTCCAAGGGGTGGCGTCATGTATGCTGTCACAATTGAGAGGGTGAATTAGGTCGAGAACGAATACACCTACCACCTGCAGGCATAGTGTGTTGGCGATAATAACTGTGTGGGCCTTGCGGACCGCCAAGAGTACCAAGAGGGGGTGGAGCGCCATCGGTTGAATTCTCTGCACCTTTCGATGACGGCGATGGACTTCGGCTGTGAGATTGAGACCCTGATGCCCGAGGCTCGGTACTATCTTTCTTCTTCTCTACCTCCGTGGGTTCGATGATTACGCCGTTGTGTCTGTATGCAAATCCAATCAGATAAATTAGCTGACACTCAATATATGTCCATGCCTGGACTTCTGATGCCTCCGTAATGCATCAGTCTGCAAGATTCATGTATTAGTAATTGCACCATATGAATGAAAGTGATCAAAGAATAACGTACTCGTGTAAACGTAGCATCACATTGCGGACATGCACTACAGGGGCATAGCCACGTCAGAACCGTCGCGTATCATACATGCTTGAATAAGCACTCACAATCCTGGCACGGAGTGTAATTTGGTAGTTCGCTGATGCCGTTTCAGATCGGCCTCCCGAGCAAACTGCTTGTTGCAACCATCGATTTTGCATGGCCACACTCCAGTCTCTGTCACCTTTTTCTTCTGAGTCGTCTTTCTCTTCTGCGACTCTTTTTTTTGTTCCGGCTACATTTCAGCCACAGTGAATTCAGGTGGCTGATAAGCACAATTCAATCCGCGAGCACTACGCACTGTCTGTTTTGCTTGTCGAACCATCTTGGATGGTGCGCCGCACTAGATCAGCCGTTTCAAACTTAAGATGATCCTGATTTTTTTGTTCAGAATTTATTGGAGTTGGATTGCGCTGGTCAATATGCGCTGTGGCTAAACCTGTGGCTGACGTCCGTGCGGCGGCGGGGGAATTTGGGCGATGGCAGAATGTGGCAGAAGGTGTCCGTGGCTCGTGGCATTAGCACGGAGGCTTATGTCATCTTGCCAATTTAGGCAGCTATTCAAGTTCGTAAATTTGCTTGGCACTCAAGGAGTTCATGGAATGGCTTGCGAAGTCTTGTCAGGTGAGGCCCCTGATAGTATCAAAAGCAGAGTTAAAAGACTTGCGATACGAAAGCTTCTGTGTCACAGTATTATAGCACACGTTATTTGTATTTTATCCAAGTGACCTACGAGATACTAATATATTGACGATTTCAACGCAACAACTATGACACATGGTAACTGAGCGCTGAGCAATGGAATAAATACAATATGCTATTACAAGGCACAGAATATCTGTAGCAAGGGTTCGAAGACCATGTTATATAGGCGCTGCGCTGCTATGTTGAATTACAGTGCTGTGTATAGTGTACAATCATCAAAAAATATCCCTGAGTGATCTACAATGACTCCGTTAACTCTGGGGCAGCGGGTACCATTTCGGGTGAAACAATCTCGCTAGCGGACGTAACAGACGCAGTGGTGGACGAGGTGGAAGTGGGTGATGCAGTACTAGATTCAGTATCCGCGCTGTTAGCGTTCAGAAAACAAAACATCTAATGGATAGAGACTCACTCGGAATGTTGTGAAGGCAGTTCTCCATGAATATTCTTTGGTCCGTCGAAATAGCCTTCTAAGCGGGTGCCGTCTTCAGCAATGCCGCAGAAACTAATGATATTAGAGCTCGTATCATTGATCGATGAATAAGGTCTCTAGAGACTTACTCGACGATTTCTTTCCAGTATGTCTCGTGATCGAACTCGAAGTCAAAATCACCCCCAAATTCAGAGTCCAGCTGAGACTTTGGAATCAGTTCAAGAAGATCAGGATTAAACCTCATCTATAGTCCGTCAAGTCACGTTTCCCACGCAAATACAAAATAACGCGCACCTTGTCCCGTGTGACAGGATCCAAGAATGGCGAAATGCCTTTGTAGAAGAAATTAAGCAACATTGGAAGGTTGGTGACGATTGCGCCGACCGAGAGTTTCTACGTAGTGTTGCTGAAGGATCGTAAGTACTTTACTGGCAACGGATATCGAAGGGTTGGTGCGAAGCGTCGTGGATTTATAATCTACGATGATAACCAGTGACTCTTGTCCTGGGGGCATCAAATCCTTTGCACGTTCTCTGTACTCCTGTGAGATGACGTTGAATGAGAGGGACTAAGGACGTACAACCACCAAACGAGGTGTCTTAACTGCCTAGGACTGGTTTCGGTATTTTCGCGACCAGGGCGCATGTAGATTATGGGCCTGCCATCTTTATCGAACCCATTTAAGATGCTGTGTTCCAGTTGATTAGCTCTCTTTCATATGAAGTGGGGAAGGAGTTACATACATCTTCCCTGTCCCGGCTTCTATCTTCACCTGCGATTTGGCAACTGTGTATGTATCGATATTATCTTCGAGTTGAATATGCACATACATCATCAGGTTTGATTAGCTCTGGTTGGAATTCCCTCCTCCATTTGATGGTTCCCTCTATTCTACGCTTCGCATCAGGGAGTTTCCATTTTGCCGCGCGCATGTACCGAGGCATGGTATCTGGCTTGTTTAACCATCGCAGCTCCCAGTTATGGTACGGGTCTGATGGGTCCAGAAGCAGGGTATCTGCATACTTTTTACGACGACTCAGGCAACGGTTGACAGAAAGAAAAGTGTCATACCTCACGTAATGCCTTTATATGGGCTTGTTGCTCGTCGGAGTACTGGTATATAGGCTGCACGACGGTACCTTGCTCTGGGGCAGTGAAGATAGCTTTGACCATGGTGCGAAATGAAAGCTCAGTGAAAGAAAGTGAACAGACAACCGTGGCTGCCTGCTGCCACACGTGGACCTACATAGCTAGTGAATTTGGTAATAAGGGACAGGAGGTGTCGCATATGTAAAGTTACTTTACATAAGCTTTTAAACCTTAATATACAGCACTTGAACTTACCAGCACGCCATTCTGAGTTCCTCGATAGCGGCATCAAAATTTGATAGAATCGTTCGCTGAGTACTGAGAAAGAGTTGTTCTCAGTACTGTAGAAGACATCTAGATAGTTGAATCAATGAAAAAGGGTGCTGCTCACTAAATCAGTATTTTGGATGTCATGAGTGATATCATGTGACTAATATCATATATGCGCGTCATACGCGTCGTTGTTATTGAGTCATGGATTCACTATAATTGCATTTACGGACTTTCAAATCATCGAGTGGCACTGATTTGATCCACCATCCCCTACCGACTGCAATGATGTAGTATCATAGCTTTTGCAGGACTCCAACTCCACACTCAAGTCGCTGACAAATTACAACAACATTATCCATGGGAAAGCATTGAATAGCCTTGTAATTCAGAACACGAGCAGGGGGAAACGGGATTCGTCAACAAGGTTGGCCTGAGTTTCCTACCATCTGTGATTGCGCAATGTCACATTTGATGGACTTTAGCCCGCTAGCTGTGACAAATAGGCGGGGTCTAGGACGAGTAGTGAAAGAGCCATCCACGACATACATCCGTGGCTCCGGCAGATTTGGAAGGAGCTTGACGACCTTACGTCCAGGTCGTATTTTCGGACAGAAATTTCGATCCTGCCGAGTTAGAGGACATATCGACAAGGATAGAATTTATATCCTCCAGTGTCCACACAGATGTGCAACGTGCAACGTTCGGCGGCGATCCGTATTTCTCGGTGGCTACCAGCAAGCTTGAGGTCATTGACGTCTAGAGCAGAGCGGTATGCTATCAGCTGGCTAATGATTAGCTAGGTACCTATTGCAGGCCCCGTAACAACAGGGACAGTGGCATTAGTGATCAGTGTGGGGCCTGAAACCCCTGGGCCCTGGCTCGGGCCTGGTGACAAATACTCATCAAGCCAAGCTGCCAAGGCCACGATGCCGCTGAAATCGCATCCACAAAATGTCCTCCCAGCTCGTGCCAAACCACTAGCAAGTGTATCAATGGAAATAACGTTCGGACGGGAGAAATGGATAGCACTGCAGGGTCGTTCAAATTATAATACGACATTGTTGTAGTATCGGTAAGAAATTAAGAGCTGTCAACACAGGATGTGTAGACTCCGGAAGATCTGGCCCTGATCATAGTAGTAAATGGTCAGCTCTGTTAACGAGGAAAACACACATGACTTGACGGGGTTGATCGTCGTTCCTGTAGGAAGTGCAGGAAGGCCGCCTATTCCATATTTGATGAGACAGATGCGTTTCGAAGACATCAAGTGGTGGTGTGCTCGAGATATTGTTCCTGGTAGCAAGTCCTCAGCAACACAACAGGAGTAGGAGGGCTGCACTTACTAGCAGTGCGAGTTCGGTATCCTACATCTGCAGACAGAAAAGTCACCAGTAGTATCCACGAAAAGAGAGGATGAGAGGACACCTTGATTTTCTCCGTTCAGCTAAGAATAGTAGGCCTTGAATTCGTCGGTGGAACCACTTGCTTCAGCTAGCGAAGGGCACAAAGGTTCCTGGTAGTATGGCGTGGAAGTGACGATCCTATAAATAACAAAATGCAAACACTCGCCGGCACCGTCCATTCTTCGGACCCGGTCGCATTTTCACGCACGATGCCATGTTGCAGCAGGAGAGACATCATTAACTACAGCCAATATAGTTGGTGGCAGGAGAGACGTGTTGGTTATGCTTGAAGGGGACGCCGCAAGCTTCGAGAATCGAGATAGTCTCAGAGATGAGTCTTGAGTCGAATATGGCAAGGGTCGTTGCGCTACCGTACCTTGTGTGTTGCGATGGCGCCGTGTCTGATAGCATTATACGTTAGTTGAGCGCTACTTCTCACGAGAATATGTGAGAATGTGTGGATAGAAATAAGTGCTGCGTTCTGCTACCGTACACATTGATTGTGGCCGGGATCCCGTGTTGCTGAGAGCATAGCAATGATAGCATGCCAATGATTGGCTAAACGATGTACTATGGTTAATTATGGGCCAAAATTCTTCACAAGTACTGTAGAGTCGTCCCCAGCTTGACCAGTATATATATGCTGTTGTTATATCATTCAGTTTTCTTATGAGCGGTAGGTATGACGAGAGAAATGGAAACACAAAGATTTTTGTACAAAGAAATCAACGTGTGTCCGAAAATAGTCATTGTTTTGACCTTGCTCGTGGCAAAAAACGACGTATTGAGAGGCCTTTTGCCTTGCGCCACTACACGGGGCAGTTTCCCATTCCATTCAATCGAATCCGCCGCTCTTTTCTCCTCACTATCACAAGCAGCGCTACTGACGTCTACGACAGCGAGCACGTCAGGGTGATCTCAAACCTTCATTGACCATAAAACAATGGATTATCGTGATCAAAGACATCCACGGTCTGCCTACCACCAACATCATCACCCATCACCCCCGCAGACTCCTCCCGTCTACCCACAACAGCAGTATTCTGGCTATAGCCATTCATCTTCGCCGTCACCTGCGAGCGCCTACTCGCAGCAGCGGCCAGCCTTCAACCAGTTTCAAGAGGGCAGGACACCAAATATCTCTTTCCAAACTACTGAGCGTGGTGATAGGCAGAGTGCCCTGGATCAGCAACGCCAGCGTACACTGCCCTCTGCATACGAAAACCAACTTTCACCTACTGTTCGACTCTGCAGGAGCAGATCACCTCGATCCTGCACGAGTGGGGCGGAAGAAGAGTTTGGTCCGACCAGACAGGGAGAAGATCGAACCTGGCCACAGGCAATGGCACTATCGCACTCATGCAGCACAGATGCAGAATGAGGGGACTGGTAGAGTAGGCGTTCAACCGTCAAGTACGTATGTCTGCCCTGGTAGCATGTCGTCTAACTCATTATTTTAGGTACTGGTAATTATCCGCAGAAAGCAGTGCTCCGCAGAGGAAAATCTTTTCTTGGACGTGAAGAGGACGTGCAGGAGTCAGGACTTGCTCTCTTTAAACGGAGTGCAACCCTTCGGCGCAAGCGCCCAGCATCCACTCAGTCTGCCGCGCCACTAACAGTACCTGACCGCCAGTCACGCAAATGTCTTGACAGCATCGGGCCGGGGCCCAAGGATGCATGGTTTATTTACTGTTACATCATTACCTGTTGGATCCCTCACTTCATTCTCCGGACATGCGGTAGGCATTTTTGTATGGTTTCGTTGCAAGATTGCTCATTTTATGTCAGGTATCCGCACGCCAGATGCGCAACGTGCATGGCGCGAGAAAATAGGTCTAATAAGCATCATCTTGATAGAGATGGCTGGTGTCGGTTTCGTTACATTCGGCTTCACAGAAACTGTTTGCGGCATTCCTCCAAATCGATTCCACCAGGGCCAGATTCAGAACAACTCGGTGATCATCCATGGCTATGACTATGACTTTTCCAACTTCAAGCATCCAGCCGTGGGGCCGTTCAACGGATCAACAAACCCGCTGCTGACTGGCGGGTGGAACCTAGCCAGTAACGACTGCAAGCTTCTTGTTTCAGATCACCAATGATAACTGCTTGGGCATCATCACGAAGGCGAACGGTTCCAGTATCACGGGCAGTGGACAAATGTTGGACTGGTACTTCCCCTGTAATGTGTTCGATCCACAGTCAAACGCACAGAATGTATCCGGATATGGGGATTCGACGAACTGTCATGTATCTTCTACAGCAAGGCAGGGGCTAGCTGCGATGAAGCCTCAGGGGCAGGTCTACTACACATGGGATGATGTCGCAGCTTCCGATCGTAATTTGGCCGTCTTCGAGTCGTGAGTTTCTACGTAGTTGATGTTTTCTCAGTTTGATCATTTTTCTAGCAACGTTCTCGACCTAGATCTTCTACAGTGGCTCAGCACTGCTGAGGTGCAGTACCCTGCTCTTTTCGATGAGATGAAGAATGCAGATGGAACATATAATGGAAAAGACCTTTCTATGATGTTCATGCGATCAAACCAGCGCCAGGTCGGCAAGTGTCTGGAGGACGTGATCACGGTCGGGTTTATTGATACCAATTCAATCGGTTGCGTTGCCTCTGAAGTCGTCCTCTATCTGTCCCTCGTGTTCATCATCGGAGTCGTCGCTATTCGCTTTGTCATGGCCGTCATGTTCGCATGGTTTTTCTCATGGAAGCTCGGTAATTTCCCGCGGGAGACATATGAGCAACGTATGCAGCGCTCCGCCCAGATTGAGGACTGGTCGAACGATATCTACCGACCTGCACCGAGCGAATATCGTCCCAATGTGAGCAAGAATGGGTTACGAAATGGGAAGGTCGGGAAGAAAGGATTCTTTCCGTCCACCTCTCGCTTCACACCACAGGAAAATATGCCTAAGGGCGCCTCTCCTCGACCTACCACAAATTACGGAATGGGAGATCCCTACAAGTGGAACACTACATATTCCACCAAAGCTTCTAAAGTCAGTCCCCCTGACACACCATACCGTCAATCAAGAAGCACCATGTCGTTTGGTGATATATCGTCTCGCAATATCTCTCCTCGCTCCGCGTTCCTTGACACACCCTGTCCGTTCCCTCTGCAGAATGTTGTGCCACAGCCTCCCCCCGATTTCGAACCGTTCAACTTTCCCCTCGCGTACACTATCTGCCTGGTCACGGCATACTCAGAGTCCGTCGAGGGTCTTCGTACAACGCTCGACTCCCTCGCCACGACAGATTACCCTAACAGCCACAAGCTCATCCTGGTCATCGCGGATGGTATGGTCAAAGGTGCTGGTAACTCAATGACGACGCCGGAGATTTGTCTTTCAATGATGAAAGACTTCGCCATCTCACCGCATGAGGTCGAGCCACACTCTTATGTTGCCATTGCAGATGGGCACAAGCGTCATAACATGGCAAAGGTCTACGCCGGTTTCTACGACTACGATAATGCCTCGGTTGAGGTGTCGAAGCAGCAGCGCGTTCCGATGGTTGTCGTTGCCAAGGTTGGCAACCCGCTGGAGACAAACGATGCGAAGCCTGGAAACAGAGGCAAGCGTGACTCGCAGATCGTGCTGATGGCCTTCTTGCAGAAGGTCATGTTTGACGAGCGGATGACGACGTTTGAATATGAGTTCTTCAACTCCATCTGGCGCGTGACGGGTGTCAGCCCAGATCGATATGAACTTGTGCTTTGCGTTGATGCGGATACCAAGGTGTTCCCGGATTCGTTGACTCGCATGGTGTCATGCATGGTTGTGGACGTTGAGATTATGGGTCTGTGCGGAGAGACAAAGATTGCAAATAAAGCGGATAATTTCGTGACAATGATGCAGGGTACGATTCGTTTGTTGGTGTCTGTAGAAACCTAACCCTAATTTTTGCCTCGCAGTCTTCGAGTACTACATCTCACATCACATGACTAAGGCGTTCGAAGCCATGTTCGGTGGTGTTACATGTTTGCCCGGTTGTTTCAGTATGTACCGGATCAAGGCTCCCAAGGGTGACACTGGGTACTGGGTTCCTGTCTTGGCAAACCCTGACATCGTGGAACGGTACTCAGAGAACGTTGTTGACACTTTGCACAAGAAGAACCTGTTACTCCTCGGAGAAGATCGATACCTCACAACCCTCCTGCTCAAGACATTCCCGCGGCGCAAGAACATGTTCTGTCCCCAGGCCGTCTGCAAGACCATCGTCCCTGACACCTTCCGCGTTCTGCTCTCCCAACGTCGTCGGTGGATTAATTCAACGATCCATAATCTGTTTGAGCTCGTTCTTGTCCGTGATCTTTGCGGAACGTTCTGTTTCTCGATGCAGTTCGTCGTGGGTATGGAGCTTATGGGAACGCTCGTCCTGCCCGCCGCTATTAGTTTCACTCTCTACCTCATCATCATCTCTATCATCCCCGGCGGTGCCAACACTACCATCCCTCTCGTACTGCTTGCTATCGTCCTCGGTTTACCCGGTCTCCTCATTGTCGTAACGTCACGCAAGGTCGCTTATGTCGGATGGATGATCGTGTATTTAATTTCGTTGCCCATATGGAACGGTCTCCTCCCTGCCTATGCGTTCTGGCACTTTGATGACTTCTCATGGGGTCAGACGCGGCAAGTTGCAGGTGATAAGGGTGGCAACCATGGTGATAAGGAGGGAGAATTCGACTCTTCGCATATCGTCATGAAGCGCTGGGCTGAGTTCGAGCGTGATAGGCGGTGGAAGAATGGGGTGCAATCTCGTGATTCAACTGTGTGAGTGCTGTGATTGGTGGCGTGCTCCGTTTCTTATCGCTGACTTCTATTTCAGCAACAATCGGTACTCGATGGCATCAAACTCTGATGTTAATCATAATGGTGTTGACTCATCGACGACAGAGTCTGCGCCCAGTGTGCCATACGTATCTGGTACTCGGTCGAGACACGACAGTAACGGTCTTCTTACACTCCCCACACCACTTTCCGTCAGTAAGAATCCCACCTCTGTAACACCAACCTCGTCAGCCGCTATGTCGCGCTCTAGCGAGGATGTTGTTTATTCAGACGGCGGCTCCACCTCTAATCAACGACTTGTTTCTTCCCAGCAAGACCAATACGTCGACTCGTATACTGAATCTCCGACGCCGCGGTACCCCCAGTTTGATGCTCACGTTGCCCGGGCAGGGGGTGTTCTTCGCAATCAGACCATATCCAGCCAATACCCTGGAGAGACCCAGAACCCATTCCGCTCTGAACCACATGTGGCTACGTATGATGACCAGTATGGTGGCTATAGTGCCGAACCAGAAGAGATGTCACCGCCACCTGTGCCCAGCAAATATCAACAAGGGGGCCGTGGGGTCAGCTTGTCTGACAATGGACCTGTTCCTGGGCCCGAGGGTGTCCGTAGGGTAGCAAGACCAGCAGTCCGTCGGTCCACATCACAGGCGCCTCAGAACCGATACTCTCGTACGTCAACGTTTAATCTGCCACCTGGAGCAGCGCCTCCACATCCAGGAGGGTATGGAAGCGGATATTAAAGATACATTCTATTTTTGATTTCATGTGACATTCTTCGAGATCAGGTTCCAAACTTTTGGCTGGCCAGTGAATTTAAGGATGCTCTTCGTTTGCTCTCTTTGGACTACACGTGTTTTATGGTGATACCTTACGACCCTTTCATTCTTCCGGTCTTTCCTTGACTTTATCTTAACATGCGCAGTTGATCTGGACAGTATCACGAAACGCAATATCTCTGTAATATTTCAACTTGGATGCATAAGCTATCGTTCAGATTTGTTACATGCATCGTCCACTCCTTTTAGATACTAGAGGACCTCTTGTAGCAAAAAAGCAAAAAAAAAAAGGCCGAGTCTTGAATACAATGTGCAGCCCAGCTTGCCCAGGGTTATTGTGGATGTATTTGGTTTGCACAAACAAGGGAGGTCGTGGTAGCCTTGAGGCGCTGGGGAAAGTTGATGTTCAGAATCCCTGAGCAGTCTTCACAACATTTCCCTCATCATCACTGTTGACCATCATGGCAGCAGTATCGATATCCTCCTCACCAATCACACAGGTATCCCAGCATGCGCCCGTGAATACCAGCCTTCAGCCTCAGTTACTTACTAGGCTGCTCCTCGACCTCCGAGGCAGACGTTTCTCGGTTGACAGAGAAACCATCATGAATCTCCCCGAATCGGTTCTTCTGTGTCTCTTTCCAAACGGGCTTGTTCTGAGTCGTCAGAGCCAAGCATTCTCAGATGGCGGGGACAATGAAGAAGACGACGAGGTGTACGGCGTCGATGTAAGCGGCTACTGAACAATTCACGTGGTTCAGGTTTGCTGACGCGCCGCAGTTCGACCCAGAATGCTTTGCATACGTGCTTGATTTCTTCAGAAACGCATCAGACACGTTCTATGGGACCAATACTTCGCCTGGTTTGTTCGCGGCACAGCAGCATCTGCTTGACGGGTCACCTTCAGATTTTGGTCCCTCTGTATCACAGAATCCACTCCTTACCAAGCAGGCTATCATCGTGCTTCGCGAGGAACTGGAATACTTTGCTATACCGCCAAAAGAAGGAAAGGCTCTGACTGATGAACATGGCACCGCCAACCAGGCGCTTCTTGATATCAAGCACAAGTGTGGACAAAATGTCATGGAAAAGCGTAATATCTTTACTGCGCTTCAACGAAACGTTCACAAGGAGAACAATATTGCTGAACAACATCTTATTGATATGTTGTGCATGAGGTAAGACTGCTGGTGGCTATCTGTGGTGTGACTGACAGCGTCCATAGTGGATTTAACCGAGACGACGAATGGGGTTTCCGTGCCATGGAGCCCTCGCGGTGTTGTATTTCTTCAATCGCTCTTGTATTACTCAAGACGGGCATCGTACATCATCCTCCAGGACAAAACAGCGAGCGCCCGGTCACTATCGACTACAATCAAATGGCTACAGCACAGAAGTTGTTATTGTTCTGGAGAAAACCAGCGGTAAGTTTGCTCCACATATGCGTGGGACAGTCGTTCACGCGTTGGTCATCCTAGCGCAAGTGCTGGTGGGACGGCCTTGAGGTCGATCTAGCTGTGCCAGGAGAGCCACCTATTCCTGTGAAGCTATGGGCAAGGCGAGTATGGACCCTCGAGCTTAGCTTAGTATGTGCCGTCCTTTTCACACGCTCAATCTTTCTGATTATTCCTTCAGGTCTAGTTGTGAGGGAGATGAGAACTTTTGGACACGAACTCGTTTCTCCCGCGACCCTTCCTTACGCATATCATCCTCCCCCCTGATATTGCATTGATACCCACCACGATTCTTCCTGCTGCAACCATTAATTAATGCCACACACGCGCCTTGACGACATTTGCTAACATCACGTATCGGAGGGTCTTTGACACTTTGACTGAATTACTATAACTGGAGGCCAAGTCCTGGCCACTAAGTGACAGAAAGGAGTTGATAACGACCTATCCGAGACGGTACAATGCGTATACTGCCCATGATCACGGTAAATTAATACTCATACTATTTTGGTTTCCATGCTCATAAAGTGGAGCGAGAAGACAACCCGCTATTAATCGCGTTGCACCGGTGCCGATGGATTTAAAGGATCGCTATTGAGTTTGTTCGAAATAATCACATCAGATTGCAAAATTAGTCTCTATGGATGTAAGCACGCTGGCTTACTAGAGTTCCCGTAATCTCTGTCCGAGATACTAAAACACAAGCTTTCAGTATCACTGCCTTTTGGCGTGACAGTTAAGCACACGACAGTGAGACTTAACTAACTTACGATCATGATGGATTGATGGATTGGTTGATTGGTCAACGACTGGCAAGCCAATATGGGAATAGCGGAAGTAAGGTGGCATGGGTCGACTTCTACAGCATCGCTCTTTCGTTCTGACCTACACGCGGGATATGAGCTTCACATCCGGCTCACCAAGCTTTTGGCCAGCTACCGGATGTGATGACCTTCACTTTAGACTTAGTGGTGGGTTTCAGCTGGCCTCCTTTGTTCAGGTTCTTAGAGTTGATTCGCGCATAGTGGCTTCTACAACGATCATCTTCTACGACTATGGTATCTGACCAGTTATATCACAAGTTGGTGCAAGCATGCTTAAATGTGGTCTCTGTCAGGCCTCGTTTTCACTCGTGAAGTATGTTATACGATCTTTCTAAAGCTGTTATTTCCACCTTTTGACTGCTTCGTTCCCAATAGGTAGAGCTGATATGGGCGAGGAATTCAAACCAATGTACTTATCGTCTGACTTATACTAACACTCCGTAGTGCCAACGTTGGAGGCTAACGACAGTTCTATATATCATTGTAAGTTGCCCTCTGAAAACATCGCACTATGTGGCCTGACAATATTGTTTAGGCACGTTACTTGGGTCTTGCAATTGCGATGTAAGTTTTAAATAGAGGACGGGGATCTGCTGACTGAGAACGGGTTTCAGAATTCAGATATGTACGTATCTTTTTGTGGAATTCTGCTTTCAAACCAACTCGTTTTTTGTTTCGATTTGTAGTAGGGGGGCCAGGCATCTTGTTGAGTGATACGGTGAAGCCTCTTAAGTTACTTGCAGAGATACGTCTTTACTGACTGGTTACGCACAGAAGTACGTTTCACCAGCTACTAACTTGCTGCAGTCCATTTGCTAATGTCAGTTCTAGGCGTGAGTCGATGAGCTACACATGTGCGGCAATCCCTTTAACTCCTGATAGGTGGCATTGTTGGCAAATCATGGTCATGGGGAATGGTCGCCCTCGCGTGTACGATGTATGGTCCGTTCCATGATGTGATCAAATGAATGTGGACTATTATTGATGTTTCAAAAACAATCGTAGCGATCATGTCAATCCGTGTTTTTGCCATGTATCACCGATCCATGCGGATGAGGATATTCCTTATTATCTGCTTTCTGGTCGCTAGTGCTTTCCGAGGAGTAACGGATGGCTTAGCATGCAAGTCAGCCAATTTTGTGACGGTTACTCGCTCATGAATCGTTGATGTTCAGCTGAAGAATGCGTGCTTTCCGAGTCGGGAGTCTGCACTACGTGCATGGCCTCCATGGTGCCCTTTTTTGAGGGCATTCCAAGTCTATGCATCGAGCTTCTATTTCTCCTCCTTACCGTACGGGTCCTCGTGGAGTATGTCCGCGAGATGCAGAGAACACGTTCAGACGATAGATTTGGTGATGGTCATGGCGACATTATTGCCATCCTTAGGGACCATGTACTGCATTTTTCGTGGTGAGTGAATGCGTTTTCTTACCTTTCAAACATTCTTACCATTACTTTCAGCTATCTCATATTGAGCGTCATGCAGGTTGCTACTATATCTGCAAATGTAAGCATCGTCCTGTCGATACTTCTACCAATGACCACAGCATAATTCATGAACAACAGGGTGGTACCGACGGGAGCCGGTGGTATAGGAGCATTGCAACATTCTTCGTCACCATCCAACAATGTGTCCTGGTTCCTCGATTGGTCATCAGTACTCGAGAATATTTCTCTCAGCTCGATTATGTATCGGACAGAGTGACAGACCTCGATGCCATGGCATTCGCATATAACCCCAATGTAAATATATAGACTTCGTCTGTGAACTGCAAAAGCAACCTCGATATTTTGCTTGTCATTAAAACACATTGCTCGTAAAACTACATCGGCGTCGCTAAGTCCTACCTATCTTACTCACTTTCCAATACAAACATGATACAAGCATGACGCTGGGCAACCAAACTATCTATTCTGTGATGTCCGGGCCAACGTCTGTCTGTCTGGGGCAAATGACCTGGATATCAACCTCATGACCCCGAGCCTATAATGTGGTCACATCAGACCGTTCCTGTGTTCAAACGAAGAGCACGTACCCGTGTCACAGTAAGCCGATCCTGTTCCAAGAATATACTGGAGCCAGCTGCCGGAAATGGCGTACGACAGACCGTCGCTATGTATGCACGATTCGAGACGATGTCTTCACCAAAGGAGTCAATGATCTGACCCGGCTTGCAAATGCGAAAATCTGGTGAGTCGGGATCGTCGACACTTTCCGAACGAGCAATGACTCGTTTATTGAAGTCCCAGATATGTATATATATGTAACCCTCACTGGAGAGCCCTTCCAGTGTTTGGTCAGGATCAGGAATACGATCTTGGGGAAGAGCATAGGCCATTTTGCTGCCAAACACGCTGATGTGGTAGCTTTCGTGGTGCGGAAAGTAGCACGCATACTGAGGTCCCCAATATGACCAGGGAATCTCGACGAGCATATCTGAGCGCAGGGCCATGTCAGAGAAGATGGTCATATCGATGACTAGGATAGCGTCTTTCTCCTCTTCGGGAAGAAACTCTACAACCATAATCTGCGACTCCAGGGAGGGTACATAGCTCGGCATGAGTCCTGGGTGTGCTGCTTTGCCATGCAGTGACGGGTGGCCATGAACAAAGATTTTCGAGTCGCATAATGATAGATGGAGGATCTTGGGAAGGTGATATATGATTCGGCACTGAGGCGGCCCATTGGGCCCTTGTAACGTGTACAAGTATATCGATTCTGGGCCAATGATGACAAACTTCTGTTCATCAACTGGATAGAAAAGATCTAACTCGCAGAAATCCAGTTGACATAAATAATGCTGCTTATGCTGAGTAGCAGAATTTTCACAAACAGAGGGAACTCACCCTATTCACATATCCCTTCCTCCAATTGATTACTTGTATGAGCATGCCGGGCACAGGCTCAGGATGGCAGCCACGCGTGTCCTCTATGTGATAGAGGATAAATACGTGATCACCGCAGATTACGGGTGGTGATATAGCAGCAAAGTAATAGCCAGGCGCATCAAAGGTATGTTTGCACTCCAAGGAAGTGCATACAGCACTCGGATGCCGACGCTGGGATGAGGCCAGTCGGAACTCCACCCAACAGACATGGTAATCTTGTTTTGCATCGGTCACAGTGACATCATCATCAGGCTCAGAACACACAACCATAAGATCCTGCAGAGGGTCGAAGGTAAAAAAGCCCTTGGCGTCACCGATAGGCCATGTCTGGGAGAGTGTAGAATTCGTGCCACAACCCTGAATGTAGAATTCGTCTTCTTCCCGTGAGTCTGACCACCAAAGCCCACATTTCACATTTTGGATCGGTAACATGTGTTCCCATGACACTGGGAGATATGTGGCAGCGGTAGTGACCACTGTTTCAAAGGTAGTGGTCGCATGGAAGTCAGATCGCCACAAAGATGCTAATTTCTTGAGCGAACACAGTCTCTTTCTGAAAACGCTGGTCGAATTCATGGTAGCAGTCCCGGTACTAATCAGGCCTTGAGCATAGATTTCAAGCTTGTATTGAATGTAGACAGAATTCCGGACCGCAAGCCAAAAGATATTGCAGGTCTAGTAGTATAATCGAACATTAGTCATGGAGGAAATCGTGGAATTACGGGGAAAAGCAAACCATTGCACACCGACTAATATCCCTGGGGTGAAGAAGGATTAGAATGTGACATATAAGCTCTGTAGGAAGCGACAAGAATCCGACCGCCATAGTCATGGTTGTAGGATTGAAGAGAGCACTTCGAATTTGAAAAATTTAGGAGGCCTCTCCTCTCGGAATCCCGGGCCATCACGCCACTAACACTAGTGACTAAAGCCTTAGGAGGACAACATGGAAGGTAGGAGCAACAAAATAAATTTCGTCTGAAAACAGGCGAACTAACCTGAGTAGTGAGTTAGTACACTTGATAACTCAAGGCACAGAATTCCATCAAGCACAATTCCGTACTCCCGCGCAATTAAGTAAGCAACCAGTCACTCTCGGGATGGGAGACACCTCGCAGATACGACACTTCTCCAGGACATAGCTCCTGAGCCTTCAGTACGTGTTAGCCATACCTCAATACTTAGCCATACCATTACAGCAGGAAACCGTGACTCGACCCCAAGTACCCTGCATTGCCATATTCGACTAGGTCTTCCTCCCCAATATTGCTGACACAACTATCACAGCTCGAAGTTATGTCCAAAGGCTTGTGGGTAGTGGTAATCGATTGATCGAGGAGATCCGTGTAGCAGCGACGTTCCAGGTAAACTTCGTGCCTTGTCTTGCAAAGGGCACAAATGTCAACGATAAGTAGCCTCCCAGTCATAATAATATATTATAATCCTTCAGCGCTGTCTGTACTTTGTCATCTTTCCGGGCGTTCCCACCCGTCCTCAGCTAACTGCTCCTAGAACTTTCGCGTTCCCTCACCCTGCAGCAATCGAGATCATTTCGACGCAACAACGCCCCAGCGCAGTTTCTTCGCGTGGAACACAAGCCCGCAACAGTCTCTGCTGGGAGAGAACAACAACAGGTAGGTGGTGTGTGAGGTGCTTTTTATTCCGCCATATGCATAACCAAATCTCCAGAAGGTTCACGTAGCGCGCATCTATTGTGAAAGCCAACCGGTCAGTCGTCCTCAGCCGCAACTCCACCTGCGGCACAACCAAATTCGACGCCACAGCCTCCGCTTCGGGTATAGACGACGACACAACAACCTGCTCAAGAAGGAAACTATGGTTGTTACAACTTTTGTTCGTGGCTTACTCAGTGTAAATCATATTTGTGCATATACAATTCGACATTAACACCACCCACACAGGCATCATGCAACTCCGAATATATGCTATGTACCGGCGGACTCTTCAGCGAGGTCCTGACTGTCATTGTAATCATCTGGAGAATCATTGGTCCAGCAAGCCAATTGGTTGGTACGTGCTGCAGAGAGACGTGGAGCCACACTTGTTCACTAAACATCACCAGTCACCGATGAGTCTTCAAGCTTTCCTGGGAAGCACCTGTGCACCTTCTTCGGGATCAACACAGATTTCACCTATTTGTTCATACCCGCCTTTTGCTTCGAGCTATTGCTCTTCTTCTTGGCCATTACTAGTAGAGTTTCTCTCAATAATATGAGAGAAAGGAAGGCCACCCCTGGTACCTCCAGCTTGCGCGTAAATTCATGAGCATACTCGTGCGAGACAGCATTCTTATTTCTTCATGTTAGCATCATCTTTTTTTCGTACGTTCCCAATCACCGGTTGATAATTGATCTATCTGGAACCCTGGCGATGTGCGTTATCGTCATGAGCCTGTGGCGGAATGCAGCTGTGAGATTTTTATTGGGTCATTTTTGACGTGTTATCATCGATCCCTGCACGCAATCAGGCCCTACACGCAAATATATCTATCCGTTCATCATGCTTGTTGAGACCGTAATTGGCACCCGCATGGTAATCGACTTCAAGGAACATTGTTCTCACCGGTTGAGCTCGGAACCGATCATGATCGGTCAACATACTTCGCAGGAGTCGGCGAAGAGTCTGCGCGCCAGGTTACGAACCATGACCAGTCGAACGAAGGTGACGAAGAGATGCAGCCGGTCAAGAGTGATGAAGAGAGTACCGAGGTCATCACTTATGAGGAATTATAACTTTTGATTGCTGCAATTCATATACATGTACAAAGCACCGAGTCCGTATGACCGGTGTAAATGCAATATAAAGTACTGGATATTACGATGCAAACCATTGCTGTCTGCGCTCGACACTGACGCTCGGTTAGTATTTGAGCCCGAGTCTGAATTAGGCACAGGGAGGTGCAATAGCGAGAGTCCTCGTTGCGATTCTCTCAGTCTGGGCGATGTATTGCCCAAAAACATTATCCAGAACCTCCTCTCGTTGGCCTTATATGAAATACGAGGTTAGCCTAGGAGCATATCAGATTACAAAGAGAAAGTAGAAAAAAGACTAATACAAAATTTGTACAAAGTCCATTGCACTACAGTCTAAACTAGTTACCAGTGTCACCGTCAACTAAAAAAGAAACTGAACGCTATTGTAGAATGAAACTTTGAAATGAATCCCCTCTAACTTTGGACGAGGAAAGGGAGAGACGGTCTTTTCATATGAGCGGGTCATCTAAGATTGAACGGGGAATAGTTGTAACCATCGCAAAACACCAATATGTCGAGTGCAATGGGTTCAGTAGATGCCAGGTATCAGTCGGTACCTGACCACCTTCGCCCACCTCGCCCACTCGTCTCTGAAAGCCGATTTCAGTGCTTCATCCTCTTCGCTGACCCTAAACACGATGTTGATCACAAGAAGCGTGATCCCCGCAAGCCATGACACCACAGCCAATTTGAGTCCAGGAATATCTAGAACTCCGGAGTGTCTAAGCCACGAAGTGGGCGATCCGTGTAGCATCACTATCCCAATCATCTGCATAATACCCGCTGTGTATGCTGGATGGCGTATGACAGCGTATGGTCCGGTCGTGACAATATGATGGCCTTTGCGAACACTGAGTTCGAATGTGAAAAAGCGACCGAGGGTGCGATAACACCACCAACGGACGAGACCCCCTGCGACAGCAAGTGTGGTGCCCAAGATGAAAGGGAAAGTGATGGGCGTGTCACGAATCCCGTGACCGGCCGCGTGTTGTGCGATGGCTTGTATAACGGACAAAGAGTCTGCTGTCTGAGAGGCAATGATAACGAGCTCTGCGACAGAAACAATCCAGTAGGCTGTCTAGCGTATCGTTGTATAGAAATAGTCGTGGACAAGCAGTAACAACACTCACTTTCATAATAGGAAACCCGTGCATAATAAACCGAGTGAACACCCGCTCATTGAACGTTTGGGGAATAGTCTCTTCACTCGAGGCGATGTTCGGAGGTGTAAACGATACGTGCTGCGTGATAGCAGACAAGAGAATAAATGGAACTTTGAGAAGTGATGCCATGTTCATGATTAACGATTGACCTTTCAATGGTTACTTTTTATGCCCGTACGGCCACTTCGTGAGTACCCACTATACTGCTGTCGAAGTCGGTGGATATTTTGCGTCATTGATCTCTGCGGAAAGAAATCAACTCCGCACCAGCATATAAAACGGAGGAAAAGATATGCCTGTATTCGAGTTAGGATCCCGGAAATCAGAGGTATATACTAGTAGTTGTTTCCCATATCGGAATCGCCTCGCCCTTGGTGGTTCTAAGGGGAGTAGGATTCTCCATGATTAGTCTCATGATAACGGCGGGCCTGAGTCTCCCTTTATCACTCCATTTGTCACGGTATACTTCAAGAAAAAACCATATACGCACTTGTAACCTCGAAAGGCACGATGTCCGGTCATCGAAGTCGATAGCAATTCTGCAAGAAAAGAACATATATGAGCTTCATATCAACATAGAACTAGAGGAAAGGACATAATAAAAGAATCTTGTATTTGAGCAGTTGGGGTCCTCAGCGCTCAGCGGTCACAGGTATACACGTGGTTGTTTCTCATCCTCGGTGGTGTCAAGGGGAGCGGTATACTCCATCATGGATATGGCCCGGCCACTGAGCGAAACTGCCACCCGAATTTCCATTCGTATGCTGGAAGAAGTAACCATAACCGCCGCACTTAGCCTAGTACAGTCTCTCGTGAACACTGAATCCTCCATATTGTTACCGTTCTTGAATATGACTCGGATGTGTATAGGATACCAAGCAGTCAGTTCCGAAGAGTGAATTCAAATGAGTCCGTGACATTGCAGTCGTGAGAACTATAGAAGTATGTAATTCTGCTCCTGTTATCTACACTGCGAAAAAATCGAATCGTCGGTATATGGCCATGGATGTATGCAAGTAGATCACAATGAGGAGGTCCCAGGGTGTTCGGACAGCTGTTTGGAGTAAGTCATAATACTAGCGCAAGTACCAATGTTATTGCTTTCAGCTATCTCATATTGAGCGTCATGCAGGTTGCGTTGCTACTATATCTAAGCATTTTCCTGCTGATACTCTCACCCATGCCCACAGCATGATGAGCCATAGCGTGATGTAGATGGAAGCCGGTGGCATAGAAGCACTGCAATATCCTTCGTCGTCATCCAGTAATGTGTCCTGGTTCCCCAACTGGTCAGGCGTCGCTGAGTCCCACCTGTTTTACTCCAAACTGTCTATTCTGTAATGTCCAGGCCAACGTCTGTCTGGATGGGGGAAATGACCTGGATACTAATCTCACGATGCCGAGCCTACAATGTGGTCACATCAGACCGTTCCTGTGTTCAAACAAAGAACGCGTACCCGTGTCACAGTAAGCCGATACTGTTCCAAGAATATACTGGAGCCAGCTGTCGGAAATGGCGTACGACAGACCATTGCGATGTATGCACGATTCGAGAAGATGTCTTCACCAAAGGAGTCAATCATCTGACCCGGCTTGCAAATGCGAAGATCCGGTGAGTCAGGATCGTTGACACTTTCCGAACGAGGAATGACTCGCTTATTGAAGTCCCAGATATGCACATAGAAGTAACCCTCACTGGAGAGCCCTTCCAGTGTTTGACCAGGATCACGAATATGATCTTGGGGAAGAGCATAGGCCATTTTGCTGCCAAACACGCTAATATCGTAGCTTTCGTGGTGCGGAAAGTAGTACGCATACTGAGGTCCCCAATATGACCAGGGAATCTCGACGAGCATATCTGAGCGCAGGGCCGTGTCAGAGAAGATGGCCATATCGATGACTAGGATGGCATCCCCCGCTTCGGAAAGAAACTCTAAAACCATAATCTGCGACTCCAGGGAGGGCACATAGCTCGGCATGAGTCCTGGGTGTGCTGCTTTGCCATGCAGTGACGGGTGGCCATGAACAATGATTTCCGAGTCGTTTAATGATAGATGGAGGATCTTGGGAAGGTGATATATGATTCGGCACTGAGGCGGCCCATCGAGCCCTTGTAACGTGTACAAGTATATCGATTCTGGGCCAATGATGACAAACTTCTGTTCATCCACTGGATAGAAGAGATCTAACTCGCAGAGATGCAGTTGACATAAAAAATGCTGCTTATGCTGAGTAGCAGAATTTTCACAAACAGAGGGAACTCACCCTATTCACATATCCCTTCCTCCAATCGATCACTTGTATGAACATGCCGGACACAGGCTTAGGATGGCGGCGATCACCCGTGTCCTCTATGTGATAGAGGATAAATACGTGATCACCGCAGATTACAGGCGGTGACAAAATAGCACGGTAATAGCCAGGTGCATCCGAGTCAAAGGTGTGCTTGCACTCCAAGGAAGTGCACGCAGCACTTGGATGTGGACACTGGGATGAAGCCAGTAGGAACTCCACCCAACAGACATGGTAATCTTGTTTTGCATCGGTCACAGTGACAACATCATCAGGCTCAGAACGCACAACCATAAGATCCTGCAGAGGGTCGAAGGTAAAAAAGCCCTCGACATCACCGATAGACCACGTCCGGGAGAGTGTAGGATTCGTGCCACAACCCTGAATGTAGAATTTGTCTTCGTCCAGCGAGTGTGACCACCAAAGCCCACATTTCACATCTTGGATCGCCGGTAACATGCGTTCCCATGTGGCAACAGTAGTGACCACTGTTTCAAAGGTAGTGGACGCATGGAAGTCGGATTGCCACAAAGATGCTAATTTCTTGAGCGAACACAGAGTCTTTTTGGAAACGCCGGTCGAATTCATGGTAGCGGCCCCAGTACTAGTCAAGCCCTGAGCATAAATTTCAAGCTTGTATTGAATGTAGACAGAATTCCGGACCACAAGCCACAAGATATTGCATGTCTAGCATGATCAGACATTAGCCCTGGAGAAAATTGTGGAACTACGGGGAAAAGCGAACCATTGCACAGCGACTAATGTCCCTGGGGTTAAGAAGGATTAGAATGTGACATATGAGCTCTGTAGGAAGCGACAAGAATCCGACCGCCATAGTCATGGTTGTAGGATTGAAGAGGGGACTTCGAATTTGAAAAATTTAGGAGGCCTCTCCTCTCAGAATCCGACTGCGGGTTATCACACTTGACACTAGAGTCTTGAGTGGACAAAATTGCATCGAAGGTAGAAGTAACAAAACAAATTTCATCTGAAAACAAGCTCGTTGTTGGCCTGAGCAAGTTAGTACACCGCCTCAAGCCAATGAACAACTCGGATGAACGTTCCGGCGTACCCCCGCACAATTAAGTAAGCAGCCCTGAACAGGTTGTCTGGCAACACTCTCGGGGATGGGAATATGGCGGATACGACTTCTCCAGGACATAGCTCCAGGCCTGAGCCTCCGATATGTGCTGACCATACCTCAAGTTGACTACTTAGCCATATCATTACAGCAGGAAACCGTGACTCGACCCCAAGTACCCCGCTCGACTAGGTCTTCCTCCCCAATATTGCTGACACAACTATCACAGCTCGAAGCTATGTCTAGAGCCTTGTGGGAGTGGTGATCGATTGATCGAGGAGATCCGTGTGGCGGGGATTTTCCAGGTAAACCTTGTGCTTGCAAAGGGCGCAGATGTTAACGATACGTACCTTCCCAGTCATATAATCCTTCGGCGCTGTCTGTACTTTGTTATCTTTCCGGGCGTTCCCACCCGTCCTCGGCTAATTGCTCCTAGAACTTCCGCGTTCCCTCACCCTGCAGCGATTGAGATCATTTCGATGCAACAACGCCCAAGGCGCAGTTTCTTCGCGTGGAACACAAGCCCGCAACAGTCTCTGCTGGAAGAGAACAACAACATGTAGGTGGTGTGTGAGGTGCTTTTTATTCCGCCATATGCATAACCGAATCTTCCGAAGGTTCACGTAGCGCGCATCTATTGTGAAAGCCAACGCTCAGTCGTCCTCAGCGGCAACTCCACCTGCGGCACAACCAAACTCGATGCCACAGCCTCCGCTTCAGGTATAGGCGACGACACAGCAACCTGCTCAAGAAGGAAACTATGGTTGTTGCAACTTTTGTTCGTGGCTTACTCAGTGTAAATCATATTTATGCATATACAATTCGACATTAACATCACCCGCATAGGCATCATGCAACTCCGAATATATGCTATGTACCGGCGGACTAGGCGGATACTCATGATATTGGTCTTTGCTTTCTTTAGCGAGGTCCTTGACCGTCATTGTAATCATCTGGAAAACCATTGGTCCAGCAAGCCAATTGGTTGGTACGTGCTGCAGAGAGACGTGGAGCCACACTTTTTCACTAAACATCACCAGTCACCGACGAGTCTTCAAGCTTTCCTGGGAAGCACCTGTGCACCTTCTCCGGGATCAACACAGATTTCACCTATTTGTTCATACCCGCCTTTTGCTTCGAGCTATTGCTCTTCTTCTTGGCCATTACTAGTAGAGTTTCTCTCAATAATATGAGAGAAAGGAAGGCCACCCCTGGTACCTCCAGCTTGCGCGTAAATTCATGAGCATGCTCGTGCGAGACAGCATTTTTATTTCTTCATGTTAGCATCATCTTTTTTTCGTACGTTCCCAATCACCAGTTGATAATTGATCTATCTAGAACCCTGGCGATGTGCGTTATCGTCATGAGCTCGTGGCGGAATGCAGCTGTGAGATTTTTATTGGGTCATTTTTGACGTGTTACCCATTGAATGTCTAATTTAGACATAATAATGGAGCATTAGTACTTTAGTGCTAATTAGTTCTAATTAGTTCTGGATTCTTCTAATTAGCTTAGGAGGCTTTTCCTGATGAGGGAATTTCTTCTGTAGGTTTGGAAGAAGCTGTCATCATTATGGGAGGCAGAGACAGGAAGGCCAAGACATGCAGATTACATATTTTTCGCTTATGATCATAACCTCTGGTGCATGCGGCTGCCTCACTGAAGTACTGTTGACAGTGCCAAGATCGCACTATATCTGGATCACAGCCTTTTGAATTTCTTTCATCAATCATCCAAGAAGCGCGGACTACATCATCGAAGCATGCAAACACATGACTAGTCGACCAACGCGCAGAATCAGCTGTCCAGGCACTTTTACTGATTCTCGTTGTATTTTAACATCAGTCATCAAGCTCAAGGACTAGTTTGGTCGCTAGTCATTCTGGACAATTTCACCTTGCCACGTAGTTCAAGCGTGGGTGCTTCGTTCCAGTAGTGATACAACAAGAAATAGGTTTGTCTAGACCTTTTAAATACACTTCGAAACACAATATGTTGAATAAATACCATGATAGATCTTCCACCAAATTTCTCCTCCCTGCAGACCACTCAGCAAGCATTTCCCTACACAGTACTGCTAGTTGATACATGTACATGCTCCTGGAAAACAATCGAATTCATGCTAGTTTCTGTGTCGGAGGATACCACAAGTTTGGCGTGGTATTCTCGAACGCTAAGGATGAGGCGTGGTCTCAGCACAAACATCTGCACGACCAATAAAATTTGAAGAGTACCAAGGAGTATCTGAGCTCCAATAGAATTCAAATTCTACAGAAATGATGAGCAGTGGTTACACGCAGATGTTAGCGACAGGTCAGCGTACTGAGATTTCTGGAGAGAGATAAGCAAGCTGGAGGCAAGAGACGCCAACAAAGCTAACATGTGCGAAACTTGAGCAGAAAAATATAACCACGTTCACATTACAAGCTCACCTTGCAAAATAAAGAACGTGAGATTGTACCAGCACTCTGACACAGTCCCCGATGGTCGATCCTGTTGATGGGCTGAGTTGTCGCAGCTCACGGAAGTGTTTCACAGCAATCCAAACTGAAAGACACAATGTGAGGACCTCCCAAATAGTGTTGAGTATCCAAATGATCGAAAACAGAAGCTGCTCGTCCCCTCCATATTCATAGCTGCACATATATATACCAGAGAGTATCATCTCCTCTGGTGTTTGTCCAATGAGACGTGTTCTTCAAGTCAACAAGTAAAGCTTACCTGCTACAGCATCATTGAGTGCTATTGCCGCCATTGCTCTGCAGGCAATGTTTACAGCCAGGAAGATAATAACAAGGAACATAAGCATTGCTCTAGACCCTTGATACATGGCATGCAACCGAGCAATCATGATGACTTGCATCATGTGTCAGTCAGGTCCATATCACAGAGGTATTGCACCTGGGTCACTTACCGCCCAACATGGCAGTCAAGGCCACATTTGTCGCATTCACTGCGTAGTACGTCATATTGCCTAAAGACTCCCAATTAGTAAACACCCTCGCATCAGTATCAAAAATTCTGACTTACACCTATTGAGTCATTATGTTGAGTCAAGTTCAATGGTTGGAATCTCACTCACCCCTACATATGAGTGTATTGATTAGATGGCAATGAGATGGTTGCAGAATACTTACTGCATCTGTCAGCGATACCGATGGCATAGTTGCTGTGTCTCACTGGTCAGAAAAATGAAATATAGCGCATATGAAACATATGCAGAAGATTGACACTGGTAGTTGTCAGAGATGAGCTATTAGCACAGTGCAAAGTTGTTGATCTTGACACATACAAAGAATACGGTATTCCAATATAGCGTATCTAGAACATTCTGAAGTCAGCACAAGTTGCCCACCACACTAAAACACAACATGAGTACGAACAATCAAATACAGCATGGTCATGAGAGACCAACATTGTCTCTGTCATGAATTCAGTGCATGCTCTTGTTTTCTTCTGATACGGGACTCTTGTCACTCACCCAGATGAGTTCAATCTAAGATACCAGTCTTAGTGAGATGGCTGCTGTGGCAATAACATCGATGTACCTCTTGTCCGAGTGTTAAGACTGGAAATATCATGAGAACATCAGCGATTTTCGAACACTGTCCTGCTCACCCCAATCATATACCACCACAATGCCAGCAGCAACTGCAAAACCGCAAGTCAACATTGGAACCAAACACTGTCTTGATGCAACAAACCTGTGAAATAGTTTATAAAAATTGTCGCACTGATATACGGCCAGTAACTGGGATCATTTGAGACGTAGGTCATGTTCGAGGGATGGGTATGAGCGAGTGGGGAAGGTTGGTGTATAACGACAGTGTTCATGCTAGATATACTACTGTTCAGCATTTCTACCTCCAAAATCAGTATAATGGAGATGTATATTTGATCCTGCCTCAAGACCCTTGATCAAGTGAAACAGTTTGAAATCAGACAAAAATAAGCCCTAGATAATCCAAGTAGAATTTGATTGACAAACCAGTGTTGCGCATGCGACTACTTGGACACCGGAGAAATTGCAGTGGTTAGTGATATCGCAAACTTATTTCCTATGCCATTTTCCAGTATGAAACCATGTGGCCATCAATCTAACCATGATGTGATCGCAATCATGATGAGCATCTGTGTTCTCTTAGCTTCGCTGGCCAAGCTTGAGACTTGCTGTCAGCTCCCCTGATTTCTTTCTGTAACAAGGTTGCATTCTGTAGTATAGCAAAAGTCAGAAAAAAAAACAGCACACTCTATTCGGTGGATCCGATGGTGCACTTGATGCGACGGTGATGCATTGCACTGGCAGATACATCATGACTCATGCTGTGTCATTGATACCTGTTAAACATGAGACACCGTATATACTAGGTCGAAAGAGAAATCGCACATGGGAGATGAGAAGCCTGCAACAGGTAACAAAGCCCGATTTCTGATCATACAGCCTCGGTCAGTGGCCATTGTATTTCAGTGTTGTTTGCAGTGCTGACTTCAGCAGGAGCCGGTAAAGGTCGCGAGCTGAAAGCGAGATCCATCAGATAAACCAAGAACACCATTGTCTGACCTTCATCATGCTCAGCAAGTTCATGTGCAGGCTACAAAAGTCGCATGGTAGTCTGATGCTTCATGAGGTGCCAACAATACAAATTTGAAGTAGTCACATGTCGCAACATGCAGATAGGATCGCATCTTCACACAATGAAGCGCACAGTAACCATTCCATTCACCATCTTCGCATGGAAATGCTCAGCCTGGATGATGCAATCACCATAACCTAGAAGACTTGCCATAAAAATGTTGCTGTACCATATGTCCGCCCTTTTTGTGGTTCTCTGAGTGTTTCAAATGCACAGATATTGTTAGGTGTTTCCCATGAAGAGGCGGGTCTCCATGTGTTTGCGGCCAGCGTTGAAGCTTATCTAAACTTTAATCAAAGCTTGTGGCCAACTTGCGGTGCTACCTTCGACGTTTGCCATGGAGTCAAAAAATGAACCAAGCAACTGCTGTAATAGAATTGTGCTCACAGTTGCCAACTATAGCATTCATGTACAATGAACAATTTTTTGACAGTAAATTGCTCTCCATTCGTTTCTCTTCTGACACACCGGCGGTTTCTGAATTTTCCTACAAGCTAGACTGAAATCAAAATGGGATTGATAAATAAAGGATTTTCAGTTTAAATTTCGACATCGACACAACAACACATTTAGATGCATCAGAGAAAGTGACACATTTTGACAAAACTTTTAAGTCCTGTCCAAATAGATAAGGATATTGGAAGTTTTCCGCTTAGGAAAATGAAAATGCAGATACGAAGTTTTGTAATCCAATTATATCCATTGGTAAATGGAAAATTTGAGCGCAGAAAATATTCTGTAAAATATTATATAATGGCCAGCATTCTCATTCCAGTTAAAAATTTAAATTTTCCCGATGGTGAAATGTGATACAGAAAATGCAAAGTTTTCTGCATGGTAAAATGACATGGGCACTGGCTGCGCATTCAGCGGGCATTCATCGGGCATTCATGAGGGATTCGTCGGGCATTCGGTACACGGAAGAGCGCAACAGAGAATCAAGTGTTTATTGGTAAGTGATATGGTATGGTATAGTACGGGTATGGTACGATAATGGTCATGTAGTCGTGCGTACCTGTTCTACAAGACAGATTTAATCGAAACACAGATTAATAGAAGTCGAAGGAGCGATTACAATATCCACAGTGTTCTTCTTAATGTTACACTTAGCTACATTACAAATGGAACCGCGATGACTCCCATCCAGAACAAGGCACTGTTGGTTTTTTTTGTGGGGAGGGGCTGGGCTCAGATCTGTGACTGGTATATGATAGTGCTGAATCGCGGCGCCTGCACTGTTCGATGAGCAAAACACTGCAACACAACCATCGGGAGCAGGTCCATTTAGACCGAGGAAGGGATCAGGACAGGCTGTCAATACAAACCGGTTGTGTAGCCTGCCTCCCATGAAGGAGGGCGAGACTTTTAACATCATGTGATGTGTGTTGAGCTTGGAAGAAAATTCCTTCTTCGTCAGCCAAGCTAGCGGGCCTAGGACGAAATAAGGTGAATGTTATAATGCCTTTGTAGAGAGACTCACCCTCTTTGAGTTTCTCCATTCGAGCATCGATGCTATCTAGTGTATCGTCAGCGTTGACAGTCCAGGGGTTGGATTTGGTAGTCAAAGAGTTGGGATTGACACCGGGCAAAGGATTACCAGCCTGATCCTCAGGGCTGGAGGTCCAGGCAGTCCACATGGATGTCGACATGCCGGTGCCTGTGATGGCAACCGATGAAGGAACCTTTTCGGGTGGGGGGGTGATGCTTCAAGGTTGTGCGGCCAAGTACGATCTTCTCCGCATTTCGCAGAAAGACAACATGTCTATTCCTTTGAGTATCAATCCATTTAACCTCATTCCATACCTAAATACATATAAGCAATTGATCCACCATGAAATGTGCGTGACACTTACCTGGTTGCAACATCCTTGAGTTCGATCTTGATGTGCTGCTGCCCATGCATGGCAACGGTGCAAGTCTTGGAGGTGACACTGTACAGTGTGGCTCGGTAGCCCTTACGGTCGCCTCCAATGATAAATACCTCTTGACCGATTTCCTTTTTGAAAGAATCAAAGTTGGCATCGCGTACTTTTGCCACGAATGAGATGGGAATGTCAACCTAGAAAAAGTCAGATATGCGTAGGTTGAGGAAAATATTACTAACGAGTGAATGGTCAATGTCAGAGAGTAGGGTCAAGCGAGCTTTTGGAAAGTCGACGCTTCGAACGACCCCTTTCATCAGATACTCTGGCCCACGAACCACTCTTACAACATCTCCAGGTTTAACATCGTAACCCCTGTCTTTCGTGTACTGCAATGTCTGGAGGTGGGGGAGGTGGGTCCGCCGAATAAATGAAATGGGAACTGGAATGTTCAATGTTCCGTCCTGGAACCACAGACTGTCTGCTCCTTTGGGCAGCCAACGCACGATGCCACACTTCCCTATGTGCTCCCCAATAAGCACTTCTATATAATCCCCCATTTGGATGGATTCAACATCGGGGGGAGGCTTAAAGAGTTGCTGCGTTGGTAGTTGTGCTTGCAACATGTGGCTCAGAGGGCGGCGGTCTAGATAGTACTTTGAAACTTCCACCTATAGGTTGTGTTAGATGATTTTGCAAAATGCTGAAGTGGAAAGAGACACTCGCCTCTTCCTTCGAGATGTCTTGACAAAGATGAAATACATCATTTACCATCTGAATAATGTGGCCTTCCACACCCAAGTATGGGCCTGCTACAACTCGAACCGTGTCACCAATCCGAAACACGCGCTCTATGTCCTGCAGTCGAAGCTCTACTTCCTTTCACTGTCCACTCAAGCTCAATTCCAAGGTGGCAGAACCAGCAGGATGGTCGGTTGAGGTAACCTTCCCGATTTCTGAACTGAGATCTCCTTGAACGATCTTGGTGCAGTCACCCACATGCAAGAACTGCATCGAAAACGCAAGCACAGTTCTCTTGAGGAATGATTGTTCCCACCCGGATTGTAAATGGAGCTGAATGTCGTCAGCATGGGGGCAGACGACATGTTCTAGGTGATCACGGTGGAAGCTGTGAAGTAGGAGGCCCATATAATACTTTTCTCCTTTGTATTCGCATCCTACATTTTTTCTGCCATGAGTGATGTTGGAAACTGTGTTCCCGTTCGGAAGATGGGATCGGTCAAGTAGGGATCGAGATCTTGGAGGCATGGAGTATGGGAAATCCCGTGGTGGAACCAAGACCACAATGAAATCATTTAGTAGATTGGAATCGAAGACTTGGGCTATGTCGCCCTTATACTTGCCATGCTTGATCCTCACCCACGCCGGGCTGGGAAGCTTGCAGTAAGAACGCTCGACCTCTTCACGTTTGTCATCCAATATACAAACATATTGCTTGACGGCGAGGTAGAGCGAGGAAGGAAGCAAGTCTGCGATTGTTTTAGGGCTGTCTGCAACCACGTAAAGCTGACCGGGTATCCAAGCTGACACCTTAACGATAAAATGTTTCTTGCGAAGGTGTGCAGCAATATAATCTGTAACACTTCCTGTGATTGATGAGTCAAGAATGAGTGAAGAACGTCATTAAATCGATAGAAAAACTTACGGTGGACATGAAGAAGATACATCCTCCCACCCTGCAGCTCAGTTGAACTTCTCGAAGGGATCAAGTCAGATATCGAGGAGGGAATATTCTGGCGATCTACGCTGTGTCGTCTCGAATCTATGCGTGATGTTATTGATGGCCGTGGCAAACCTAGCGGCCGATGATGATCCTGGCAAGGATGTAACCTTCCACGACCCAGAGGGACCATTATGGTCGTGGTCCTCCTCCTCCTCCTCCTCCTCCTCCTCTGCGGCCAGATCGAGGTAGGGATTTTTTAACTAGAGATTCATTAGCATAAGAGGGTATCAGAGTCATCCTATTTTTGCTTACTTTGGCTGGTTTACGCAAACTTTGGATGCGCGCACTGGACGGTCCGTCGGCCACGGAAGAATCACTGGAAGCAGACGCCGAGTGTATGTGCTTTGCCTTCACAGCATGAAGATTTCTCAAAGTGAGGTTGTCATCACCATCACTGGAAAATAGTGCATCTCGGGATTCCTTCCAATTGTCCGCAGAATATCGATTGCCGAGGTACGATGAAAGAGCTTCTTCCATCTGAGCATACATCATGTCCGTCGTAAGGAACTGCTCTAAAATTGCCCATGCACGCTTATCCGCCAGTGGTGCTGTCTGATTCCCTGTGATATGCTCATGAATAACAATGTCAGGAACATCATATTGCTACTTACCGTCATTAATTTTGATGCGCTTTGGAGTGGGTGCATCGTCATTGGATGCAGCACGTTTGGACATGATTTCTATAGTCTAGAGTTCAGCACTATCACAAGTAAACTTAGAACACTACACACTATATTCACTTATTTAGTAGTCTATGCAAAGTCTGTCGTATTGAGGTGATAGTAGCGGAAAGAAAACCATGAAGGCGCGAGATCAGTATTTATAGTGAATGGCTAGAGCAGCAGGTGTGATTGAGATTGTGGACGGTGAATGGTGGACACCGCAAATTGTCTATTGTGTTGAAGGTATTGTGGACCATAGCGCTGTTTTTTGTCTTTAATTGTCAAGTCCTAGCAGCCCACTACTACTAGTAAATAGTGTATGAGTGGGTGGGTGGATGTATACAATGACTCACACTACACTTCTACACTACACTATGTATTCACATTACAGGAATCGGAAAAAAGATTATTTTGGAAACACGCAGCCATAAATACAGAATGACTTACATATTAAAACTCAGTTGGCAATGCCGATTCGGCAGAACTTTCCAGATTGTTGAGTGGGCGCAAAGTGGGTGCCTCAGTAATATTTCTGGTGGAGTTTGATTATGTAGTCATTCAGTATATAGGTAGTGCCTATTCAACAATCTGGTTTCCTTTTGGACTCTCACTACTGCAAGTGTTCATTATCTACTGTACCGCATAGATTAGATTATGATGTAAGACTTAAGAATTTGACTTGGAATGCAACTTAGAGTGATTCACTTGATGAAAGCTGCCTGTTCCGTGCAGTGCATGTCCCCAGGCGGGTCACGCTTTCAGAACACTCAATTCAGATGTAAGTGCACACTCTGATCTACATGACATGAAGTAATTCACGCCCTAAGTCCAAATTGTCGCTACAAAATAATACATCTCTTTGAATCTCCAGTACCCATGGTGAGTACTTAAATAAATTCAAGATCAATTTCTGAGGAGAATGACCTCATGTAGCATATCTTGTGGCTTTACAAGCTTCGCTTGTCCATCATGTCTCCTATCTGCTCCTGAGCTTTGTGCTCTCTCAAGTTCTTCACCCCTCAGTGCCTCCATATATTGTTCTACCAAGGAGCGGATGTTAGTATTCGTTAGGTCAGCTGTTTGAGCCCCCAATTTTGAATACTCTTGCCAGGCATTTCCCAGTGATGTAATCCCCAACGAATGTTCAATCAACTGCATTCTAATGAGTCAGTGCGTGTTTTGCATCACATATCACATACCATATTACTAACATATGCTATTATCGCCATTGCGATAGCTAGCTGGATTATTCCCCGCACAAAATTCCTGACCTCTGACCCCAGAGGACAGTCACTTGGTGATGTCGCACGTTTGCGACACCAGATGGAGATGGTCAGTTCTGCATCGTTGGTAGATGTTACTCCAAAAATCAGGCTGTGTTGTGGACTGTCATACATCTTGTACTTGGTCAAATTCACATTCATTTGATCAATGAAATAACTTACCGTTACAGTTTGTACTCGCCCCCTGTCTGCATGTTGCAATACTTGCTTAAGGGCACCGTCATTCTTGTCGAAAATCCGAATAGTTCCTGTGTCGCTACCTCCAACAACAAGGGTAGCCTGGTCCCCAAAAACAACCTGTTTTGGGAATGTCTTCACTGGATTGGTATTGTAGGTATGGATGTAGGCTCCATCTTCCAAACGATGTAGGCTGAACCCGTTAACCACATTGTCGATTAGGAATAGTGTCTGAGGGGCGTCCACAGCAGTGTGCCCACTTTGGTAAATTGGTGAGTAGATTTTGACTTGTTTGATGCCAACGCTCACATCATAGGTCCAGCCTTGTTTGTACCGACGGATAGTACCGTCTGAGCCTCGAAGTGTATGTCTAAAAAACATCATTGAACTCATTGATAATATGTATGCATGTGCACCTACATTTTGCCTGTCATACATCCTGAATACTAACAGGTTTCTACTTGCCTGTTCGTTTGAATTGCACAGTGCGCGGGATCGTGGTGGACAGCTCAACACTGAAGATCGGTATCAACTGGTCCTTTGGAGTCAAATGCCCATACTTGAACCTGTCTGTCGCGCGTTCCACTTGCAATACGAGTTTCGTCGCCGGTATGGTCATATGTAAGACACATGATCTCTTTACCTGTCCCAATTCGTCTTGATACTTTTGCGTGGAAGTCCTTCGATTCTTCCCCTTGCTGTTGCCAAATGCTTATGAAACCCAGCCCTGTGCCATAGCATAGTGTCTCACATGTTGCTTCTTGCCGAGTTATCCAGCATGCGCAGGTCACCGGATCTGCTGGATTTTGGATGGCTGGGGTTTGACGTGGAGCTGGGAGCTGCACTCGTCATTTGAGGTCCCAGATCCTCATGCCGTCTGAGCCTGTACTCGGGTGAGTGTGTATAATGTCATTCTGAATATTCGACTGACCCCCGCTTGCCAACATGTTTCCATTGCGAGAGACCGCTAGGCAATTGATGGCATTCTTGTGTCCAATGAGGCGCCCTTCAAGCCAATATTCTTTGCAGCCTGTTGGTGGATAGGAAAAGCATCAGTAGTTATAAACGCCAAGACTGAGTTGAACACCTTTATAAGGTGGCATACAATAAGACGACAACACCATTACCAGGCAACCCTGAGCGGGCGCTGGGTTCCAATCTAGGCCCGGATTGCCGTCATCCATTAAATATCTTCCTGGCTCTGTTCAGTTCCAAAGTCAGTCATGCCTCAATTTTCTACTCCCGTCACCCCTTTTCATGAATCTGAAGGTCCTCCCCAGGCCCTTCCATTACTGACATATCATACAGAGATGTTTTGTCATACGTTATCGCTCGTCTTGTTATCTCCACAAGAAGAGATGGTGTTCTCTACCCTTCCACTGAGGGGACGCAGTCCTACTCCTTCCCGCATCTTCACGATCATGTCTCGTGGAATCACACCCATCCCTCCTCCCATGCCTACTCCAAAAGTCATCAAATTAGTCTCCTTCTCGCCAGAACAGTTCACACAGAACAGCGAGTCCGAGAAGGTGTCAACGTATTCCTCCTTGTCCTCCATAGATTCCAAGGACTCCAAGATCCCCAAACCGGAGGGTGAGGCTGGCCGTCCTGGCTGTGGTGGGTACAACTTGGAAAAGGCGCTTAACTGGGATGCTGAGGGCTTCAAGAATCTCAAGGTGGGATTGCACTTATCATTATTTTTTTTCATCCTCACATAACATTAGGAATACGTTCACCAGTCTATCGAGAAGCATTGTCATGTTGGCAAAAGCAAGAAACTTCAAGCTCCGGCTGCTTTGCTTCAGGTTTATAATGAGGTATGTCTGCAGTTGCTATGGCTGTTTGATATTAACTTCTTTTCAAGGCTCTAGGCCATTTTCCAGAACTGGCTGATTATCATGGGAGTTGGCCAGTCGGGGATATGATTCAGATGCAACTAAAAAATACTTCTGCCAAGGCGCGACACAAAGGTTCTCGTAAATTTCAATAGACCCCATCATTTCGGAAGGAGTTGGGAAGCAGTAGTCGAACGTATCAGAAGCAGTCATGATAAGAACTTATTGTCTGTTTTGTTTTGTTGGTTTTGCTTGTATGTAGTTGGGAATGAATTAAGGTGACATGTTTTCACACTCAGTTACACAACCAGGTAAGTCGTCCTCAGATAAGTTGTGAATTGCAGAATAATTTCTTGCATCAAGATGTCTCGTCTAATGTCCTTCTTCTCTTCGGACGATGCGGTCCCTGAAGCTATTGAGTCACACCCTCTCAATGAGCTTCGTCCGACCACAGCCCATACATACCCACCTGTGGGTGGTACATTAGCTAGTGTAGATCACGATGACTGTCGTCCCTCAGCAATAACTCACACATACCCACCGCAGCCAGTTATTTCCTCCAGCAAGGAGTGTCCGATGGAGTTAGATAACCCTTGGCAGTCTGTCCGTAGGGTAAGAGATGATGACGAGCAGCGGGTGAGGAACGTCCAATTTGGCTCCTTGTGTCAACTAACGAATAACGAATATTTAGCCGAATAAAGTCTTTCTCAAGGAAGTCAATCAGTCGTTCAAGCTGCGTGAAGATGTGCGCGAGCTACATTTTAGCAACCATAATCTTCTACTCCGGAAACGCAACACGCAGGTGCATGTAGTCTCACATCCCTCACGTTCACACTTAACTCGTTTCAGGTCACCTCGAACGTTTGCGAATCAGATATGCAGTCAGCCATTGCACAGTATCAGCAACAGAACCAATCTCTTCAGCGTGACAATGCTAATGCCCTCGCCTCCTTGGACCAGAACCATCGTAAAGAAGTAGCAGAGCTTCAGGTAGGATTCTTTCACTGCCATATCAACATTCTGACTTGCATTAACAGAGCAATATGGCACTTGGTCTTCATAAAGCCCAAAACAAGGGCCGCACTGAAATAGAACACTTATTGGCGGAGAAAGAGGTTCAATTTGAACGCGAAATGCATTTAGCAAGAGATAGGTTTTTGGCCGACAATGAAGCTGAATTAACCCGCTTGGATGCCAAGTATAGTTCCAAGATCAATTTGTTGGATGTACGTATTGACACATTGGTATGCAGAGTTCTCATGAATTCACAGAGTCAAATTCGACATGCCAACACTGCATCACCCACATCAACACCTGCCTGGCGGCATCTTGTGGGCAAAAAACCTGTGGCTACATGTACCAACATAATTGAATTTTCACCAGTAAGTTGACGAGTCTCACATTCATTCTGTCTCCTGATACCACATGTCATAGATTTCTGATTCCAGTTCAGAATCTGACGCAGACGAGGAACTCCAGATGGATAGTAGTATGCCCCTGACTTCACTCTTAGGAGACGTCCCGATCAGGAACGCGACTGTTGGCATGCTTGCTGAGGCACTCGCAAAGGTTCTTCAGAATTCTCAAACAACGTCTCCCCGGGGACCTCACTCAGGACACAAACAGCCTAAACCCCCCGTCGAAAGTTTTACTGATACCCAGCGCCGGGATAACAAGGTCTGTGATTATTTAAAGCAATTGATTCTGCTCACGGAAACAATATCAGGCAAATGTCCGAGAATTGTTCAAAATTGCATTCCACACCACAAAGACAAAGAGTATATGCTTCATGTGCCGGCGTCGCGCAAAGCCATATTGTCTTTCACACATGGAACGGGCCCAGGTCCTGACCCACTTGCAATGCAATGGGATATGGCGACTACACACAGGTCCGAGTGGAACCAAAAAGTCATTGATTTACTCTGCACCCAGTATACAACTTTGCAAGCAATCAACCAATGGTCTAGGCGATCCCCTCAATCAATCAAAGATGATATCATAATGAAATTCAGTCAATGCCGCAGGTGTTGGAGAAAGGCTCAGCCTCTCAGCCTCAGCGACGGTACTTGCGAGACCATGCAACAAGTGGGAGATCGACTCGTGGATCAGATGAATGAGCGACTGCGGCTTGCTAGGGTCATCACTCGCAGGGCGACGGTCAGTTACCTTGTTTCTTTCAGAGAAGAGTATTGAACTACGCACTAGAAGTTTGAAACTCGAAAAAAAAGTCACGTTGACGCTACTGAGTGATAGGAATGCGACAGGGAAGGATGATAAGGCTGTGTGGGCGTATCTACAATCTATTGTGGAGAATCTTGGCAAAGATGGCATGAGCTCTGACGAGAGTGAGCACGAAGATGGAGATCTTCAGGTCTTTCATCAGAAGAGTATGCCATGGAGGGCAGATTTCAGTCACGAGATGCAGATTATTGACCAACAGCGTTTGACAGGTGCCTCGATCTTCACTCCCCACGGAAACAAGCCTGCAAAGCGTCTTCGCAACGCTAACTGGGAGTCTTCTCGCATAGCAATCGAAGGCCTGCCAAGAGCATTCTATAATCCTTCCTGGTTGGCTGACCAACGTCCATCATTCACAGTATCTAAGAAGAAGTTCCAGAGGATGGAGATTATTGTTGCTCGCTAGTAGATTTTCAATTCGATAAAGTAGCCCAGACATTTTGTATGTACTAGTATTGTTGACAAGTTGTCCGGTGACGTCTACTGAACTGCGGATGACTGTGCCAGCGGGACTATAGGCAAACCAACAATTGTGAATAGGGAGGCTTGATCTACCAGGCGCAGTCAGAGAGTCCGTTGTGTAAGTGGTCATCCATTGATTTTTGGTTCTAACTAACGATTCTGCAGTTGACACTGGTGTATGTAATGTACATTCAAGTTTCGTATGTATACATTCTTATGCAGTTGGGTATCCTCCTGGCATTCTAGCAGGCAGTGCACCCGACTTACGTTTTACTTTTAGCGGCTCTGGAACTGCTTTGAATGGAGATAGTCTGCGTGGTTCTGATTGCGCGCCGAGGACTGTTCCAAGTGAGAACAATCCACGTTTCATGCCGTTAAAAATGCATTGTGCGGCAGGTGGGATAAAATTGTCATTGTTTGTTGGAAGCTTCTAATAGAGTTCATCAGTAGAGTTACTGGAAACCGAAAGACCATCTTACGTGTCTGTCGTTGTTTTTGGAGTTCTCGGCTTTCGAGACATGCCTGCGCGTAATCTCATCCACCTCTATGTTCAATACTGCTCCCTCAAGTGCCACATAGATCCTCTCGCGTAAAAGGTCAGTAGTAGGATGGTCCCCTTTGCAATTATGATCAATACACTTGTTTACCACCTTCTCTAGGTTGCGAACAAGTTTTCTTCTATTTGGAGATAGTCGCTCCATATGGTGACTGGCATCAGGGGCCATCAAGTTCGCTACCAGGAACGTGCTTCTAACCTTTGAGGCTGTAAGGTCAGTCCTCCAGCCTAGCTACATAACAATATTGCGAACCTTATCGTCTGCCAGATCAACGTTCAGCATTGAGACATCTTGCTGACTTCCCGCTGTCCCGTCGAGTACAGGGGCTTCGTCGATCAACATAGCAGATCCCATCCACTCAAGCTATGAATGTCCATTTCAGTCACTGCTGGCCACGGCCTTGACATATTTACTTACAGCAGTATTTAATGTCACTTCCTCGTCGATAAATAAGGCAAGTGTCCTTGTTAGAGGTGTGGTGATCGGTGCAATACTTTCATTGCTTGAAGTGTAGGGCCGAGCATATGGATTGAAGCGCACCTTACGGGGTGCAGTCTTTTTGTTGCGTGATGTGCACGGCATAGTGAGTTGCGATTTAGTTGAGTTCCGACTTGTAATCTTTAAATCAGTAATTTTTGAATCAAGTCACAAACCCTAGTAGCACTAAGACCACTGTAACTTCACAACAACAGTCGATATTGTGTCTAGACTTCATCTTAGGCTGCATTCAGTATATTGTCTCCCAGCACCCATACTCGCTTTGTGAGTGCCGCTGTATCCTCTAGGAATATGGAAAACAACAATGATTTCTCCACATCCAGAACTAAACAATAGGTTTCCCTGTCCCCGGCGCAACAACTTCGCGCGACCTTAAAGCAAGTAAAAAACACATCGTCAAGGTCATCTTCAATCATACATTTCTCCTGCTGCCTTTGCGATGGGAACTGCGACAAGTTGCATCTCCAGTCCAAAAAGTGCTTGTCGTGATGGCGCCTCATATATATATTATCTCTATTCTTTCGTGACTTACATTCTTCAATACAATCGCAGGACTTCGTGTCAAAGACTGACTTTCCGTGGCAGTCTAGGACCTTCGAAGGTGAGATTCTCCCATATCAAAATTGTGTTCAACTTAACTTCTATACACAGGACATCAACACTACTAACACTTGAAAGTGATGCCACCATCCTTGAAGTGCAAATCGATTTTTGTGACTCAGTCACCCTCGAAAGCGACGTATTCTAGAATCCTATTTACAGGCACACATGTGTCAGTTGTGTGGTATATTATGATATCACGGTATATCTAATCTCAAATATCTTTATCAGCGTTAACAAAGTTAT